>NW_004955517.1:3259649-3272665 GCF_000276665.1 Chinchilla lanigera | reverse complement strand
CCTTCCTTCCTTCCTTCCTTCCTTCCTTCCTTCCTTCCTTCCACAGAAATCAAGGATTCACTACAGTTTGAGAATCAACTTCAACTCTGACCTTTTCCAGACCTGGCTTTAGGAAGTTCTACCCAAGCTCTGGTTGGTCTTCAAAGGCATCCACGTGTACTGAAAGAGGGTGATGTGATTTCACAGGCTCTGTTGCTAGGGCATAATTCAACACATCTTCTAAACAGTGCCACCTGTTCCACTTCTGGGGTTTAATAGCATAAGGTTTTTAGAGTCTTTTTGGTGTGGAGGAGGAGACTGACTTCCAGTCACACTTAGATAGACAAAGCTATTACTGATACCTCAACTACGTTCAGAGCCTTGAACACTAACAATGGTATCCACAACACAGAAGCGGGCTGATGGTCTGGAACACTGATGGAGGGAAGGTGTCCTTTCAGGTAGAAACTCACAAAGCCCCTTACCCCGAGTTTCCCTGGAAACAATTTCATTGTGACATTTGAGGAATATTGGGAAAATTATGGTTCCTACAGTGATACCATTATGTGGATTTTATACTCTCATCTAATCTGTTCATTAAAGTTTAACAGGCTGGTCCCTAGCAGGCTCCCCTGCAATTTATTTTGTTCTTTAATTGATTATATTTGAGTTCACTTCACATTTGATATTCTTTTCTTTTTTCCTTTGCTCACAACTGGAAAAATATATATTATTCATCATCTCCTAGTAGCAAGTATTCTTCTGTGATCTTGTTTCAAACATATGCATTTTTAGATGGTTTTGCACTAATATCTACCAGATAAATGTCCTTTTCTTGGAGGAATAATACAGCTTTCAAATTTTTATTTTATTGAGATTTTCTTATCATTCCCATAGCTCTGGGATTGAAAACAAAAGGGGGCTCTCCCTGTTTATTTTGCAGCACCACATTTTGGAAATTTTTCTGGTGTAAAGAAGGAGGAACTCTGCGGGTGGAAATGATCATGACTGTACTGTTAACAAACTGCCTGGAAGGGGTTCTTTGCTCTCATGAATTCCTTCTATAATAAGCTAGATGCAGCTGTTTTACCACTGAAATTTAAAGCACAGTGAGGGTCGTTGCTAGTCCTGAAGGGTGCTAGAGGCAGGAGAATAGCTAATGTAACTCCAAAGTCATCTGTGAACCCAAACTGCAAATGAAAAGGTGACTTTGTATCTTTCTTATATGGAGAATGTGTGCTTGTCATATCTGCTTGACAGTAAGAGTGAATGCATGGTTTGGACAGTAACGCACAATGACAGTAGTCAGCCTCATCAGAAGACACGAAATAAAGGAATGACAATGATTGATGGCAGCTGGCTGTTCACAGATTTTTCTAGAAGAGCTTTTCTTGGCATAGTCAAGTCATCAGGGGATGCTGTACCTTGCCTGCACTGTGCCCAGCAAACAGAAGACTGGCCCTCCCGTGCCTGCTGCCCGCGGCACACAGTGGACCACTTAACTGAGAAGCGGCTGCTTCCTTCACGTCCCTCCAACCCAGCCAAGCTTATCTGAATGGCCGGGAGAGGACGGCTTCTTTGGAAGTTCTCAGGGGCCATGCTGCACTCTGCAGAAATCTCGAGTCAAAAACTACTGCGGCAGTACACCCAAGGGGATAAATATGGGATGTTTATTTCAATGTTAACTTTTATAATTCTTTGCAAGACAGTAGCTCTGAATAAAAATCATAACTGAGATTTTGTCAGTGATCTCAAGGAAGTGATTTATAAGTTTCTCTGCTGTATTACACATAATTTTCTGTTCCCTACATGAAAAAAATGTATGTTCTACATTTCACTAATTAAAGATGTATCTCACTGTAAATCACTATAGGACTTGAAAATACTCAACTGATAAGTGAATGATATGTTAAATGTGTCTGAAGTACTTAATTAAGAAATGAATCTTCATTTAATGTGTTTATTTAGGCCGTATCATGGTGTTTGGAAAAATTTGGACTTGATTATAGGAGTCTATCCTTTTAAAGAGGCATTTACTTTGATGATGGGAAAAATGTGATTTACAGTCTGGTTTTGGGTCATGCAAATTAAGTTGATATTGAATTAATTCTTTGATATTCCATTCTTGCAACGTAGCAACTGCAAGTTGACAATACAAGAAGATAGAGCAAAAATCTCATCAGATAAAACTATAGAAAGGAATTAAGGCAAACAACTATTTAAAAATCTACTAGGATAGCAATGCATTGTGCAAATACATGTAAATGCACTCAGAACAGAACTCATTCAGTCATTTATTCATCCATCCTCTCATTCTTGAAAAAAGAGAGTATAGCAAATTCCTAAATTCCCACTAAGTTCACATTCTATGGTAAGCTTTTAAAAATGCCTCATCCGACATTCAAATGAAAATAAAGTTAAATTAAGTATTTGCTTTGAGAGGTGAAAAAGGTCTGTCTGCTAGCCAGGAGTACACGTAAGCAAAATAAAAGGAAAAAGAAAAAAAGGGAGGAAAAAGCAAATTAAAGGACGAAAACAAATTAGGAGAAAGGCCGTTGTTAAATGGTCAGGAGAGATGACATGACCTACTTCCTCTAAAGCTGCATTCAGAATACTCAATACATAGTTGCCTGCTCTCTTGACCACTTTTCTCTCACTCCCACTAATGTCCGTGCTGCCCGCTACACATTTTTGGTGGGTAGCTTTTTCCTAGGTTAATAAAGGAATTGTACACTTGCTTTTATTAACAAATAGTAATGAGAAAGATTTTTCTGAAGTTTTAAAGCCTCTTTTTTTCTCTTACAGACTTAATGTTTAGAAAAATTAATAAGAGTCCAAATGATGTTGAAAAAGTTATTGTTGTCATTGTTCTTGAGGGAGTAGCAGAATATTTAAGATCAGAGGTCAAACCCTCCGTCCCACTGTGAGATTGTGAATCCAAAATATTTGTGAATGAGGCACATGGATTCACTCACCTCCTTAATTTGATGCTTTTGTGTCTGGTAGTCCCATGTGCTAGAGCTGCCCTTTTCAAAACCAGTCTTCTATTGGACACTATCTGAGAGCAGACTCTCAAGGCTGGTCCAATGAATTCTTCAGTGTTCAAATAAAGCACTTACATTATTAATGGCATTTCACAATTTCTTTTAGTCTTGCTCAGTTAAACTCTTTGGGTTTCCTACCCTACCTTTCTATTTGTTGAGGTACCGTAGTTACCACACACCGTGAACTGACCGTTCTCATCTTTGAAATGGGAAAGGACACAACAACAACAATAACAATAGCACATTATCAGAGTTCAGAATGATCTGTTTTCAGGCATTAAGCAGTCAGGTGGCTGTGAATTCCGTGAAACAAAGGCCTTAACTGCCATTTCATTGTGATGTTAATTAATATTCTTGGAATGAAAAAAATTAGAAGATGCTCATGGTCGGCTTTACTCAGAGGATCATTTGATGCCAATATGAAAGCCAAGGAGAGGAGGCAATTATGCACACGTCGCATGCATCCTAGTTTCAGTATGGAAGCTTACAGTTCAAACCTAAGGTCAGGAAAATAACATGAAAAGTTTTACTACAAAGTCTAGACATGAGAGAGATTTAAGGGGGGGGGGAAGCACATTGCAGGTGTCAGATAATCTGGTCTGATTATCTGAGCTGTGCTAGCTATGGGGGAGCACTTACCCTTCAGTCCAGCTAGAAGTTAGCAGGGTAAGAAGGAACAAACCAGAATAACATAAAGACTAGCAACAAGGCTCAGGAAAGCAGACAGGAGCTCTAACCTAGCAGCTAAAGTTCTTGGGTTTGAGCAAAGATTGAACAAGAAAACTTCAAACAAAACAAAAGAAAAACAAAACAACCCCCCAAACCAGTAGTAACCATAATGCCCCTGGTTATTGAAGACTATTCAATATTGGCAAAAATAGAACAGTTTTCAGAAACATCCAACTTTGGGGATCCATGATATTATTAGCTGAGAAATAGGCTTAAAATGACTAACTGTAAATAAATAGTATGTTAAATAAACATTGACCAAATGTCAAAGCTTAAAATACCCGCTTTGTCCCCACCGCATTCCAAATGAGAATTAAGGTATGGGTTTTTACATTCCACTAATGCAGAATAGACAGAGATAAGGTGCCCCAGTGAGAGGCCACCTGACAAAATAAATTAAGGCAATATAAAACTAGGTATAAACTCAACTATAAATTTGGATGTTTCTAATATGGGCAACAGTGGCCTTAAAGATTGGAGAACTGCAAGTATTTATTTGAAAAAGTTGAGTAACTAGGTACCAACTTAATCTTTAAAATTTTAACTGAAAAGGAAAAAAAAATTAAATCAACAACACACAGAAAAAAAATCACAAAAGAACAAAAATAGTTTTAAAGGTTGATGGAACCCTCCCAAAATCTTTGTAGAGTCACACACAAACTAATGAATAGCAGGATCTATTTTTTTCCATTTTTACAATTCCATATAAATACTCCACTCCATGCTTTCTTAGATGTGTCTTTTCATTTTGAAATTGTAAAAAAATGCAAATTGCATCAAGAAGTCTGTTAAACTGAATTTAGAGACCTAAATCAACTCACAATTATTCCCAAGTTCCCCAAACTATAAAACATCCCATTCTCAAGTTTCCCTGGAACAGATAGCAACGTGACGAGACTGGAGTGTTTGTTTTTCTCTATGCCCCCAAATTTATATGTTGCTGCTTACTTCTCTTTAGCTTCCCTTGGCTGTGTAAACACTAATAAAGCGGTGACCAACTTGTCATTGAAAAGCTGTTGTCAAAATATTCAAAACCAGGATTTAATGAGATGTATGCAGAGTAAAGTATTTTAAAATAACCCTTACCTTTTGGAAGCCAAAGAAACCTTTTTAAAATGCAATACTTGATTTTTAAAAATCCTTTTTGCTAGCTAGAGAGTTTGTGATTCATTTTTGTGCTGTACCTTAAACAAATGAACCAATTGTAAGTGAAGGACCAAACTTGCTGTTTAGTAGTGTGTTGTGATTACTGCTCATTTTTATTGCTTTGTAGAAGTGCCTCACCAATGCAACCTGGTTTTCCCAGGGACTGAAGGTTTCCTGGGACACAGGATGTTCTGTGCTCAAAGTAGGGAAGTCCCAAGCAGTCAGGGATGGGTTATTCATCTTACCTAGGAATTGACACTGGGTTTCACTGAATTACCCATGAAGAGTTTGATCTGTTTAATAGTGAGGGTTGAACTTAGGGAAAAGCATTTGTGAACTAGCTACTACCTATGGCAGGTGCCCCTAAAAATTGTGATACATCCCTCACCCGCGCCACCCTGCGCGCAGGCGCATGCATGTGTGCTTGTTCAGCATACCCCGAGGCACCATGGAATGGAATGTGTAATTCATCCCTGGTTCCTCCCTTATTCTTTCTCCTGGATTTGGTCTACCCCCAAATTCAAATGCTCAGTGGAAGGTTGGACTGCTTTAATCCTGACTGGTTTCCTTTGAAGGTTTCTAAATTACGGGAATAGAAGCTGGTAGCTTGGCTGCAGTTTTTACCAAGTGCCAAAACTAGCAAGAGATGGAATTTGAGGCAGTACTGAGGTTCTGTCTCGGGGTCAATGAAATACCTGCACTAGTGAGGTCAGCGTTACCGGACTGAAGCTCAGGAGCAGGACTGCCATTTATTACAGGGCCACCTGCACATTGGGCAGACTGGACAACAGATGACTCAGTGGTGTGCTCCCCTTCTGAGAAAGGGGCCTCCTGTAACCTACAACCTACAGGCTGAACGTTTTGGCCTTTTTCTTCTAGAACTGGGCTGATGTGGTAAGGCCTCTTATTCTTCAGAGAAAGCCCAAATTTGGGCACACTTCAAAGAATCACCAGAAGAAAAGGTGGCTCTACTGCCAGATAGATAAATCCTGCTAAACCCCAGAGGCATGGATTATCTCTTATCTCACAGACCACCTCATATTCACTCTAGGGATGATATTGTTTATCCCTCAAGTTCTAACCTTTAGGATTTTGCTGGCTGCCCCATTTCATAAAAGTTCCCAATCAAGCTGTGTATATTCACTTGAGTCTTTTTGCTGATACCTAATAGCTAGCATTTACATTTCATAACTATATAAATCCTACCCACAGAGGAAATCTCCACCAAGAGCCCCTGTGTATTTTCATGAAGAATCACCCCTCTTCTTCAGCAGCTTCCTCCACTGATCTTCTTTTTGTTATTTTTTTTTTACACTAGGGTTTGAACTAGGGCCTCACTCACACTAAGCACAAACTGTATCCCTGGACTACACACCCTGGCCTGTCTCCTTTGAATTTTACCCCATCTTTCTTCTCTAACTAGTGAGCAAAAATTGTGCCAATCACAAGCCATGTTGATCTTCTTAATCTGGGCAGATGGTCCAACAGACACTGAATGCAAGGTGAAATGGCCTCAGAAGAATTGGAGATTATTTGGAAACAAAGCCAGTGTTTTCCAAATATCACCTGACATACATGTTTTATGAGGTTGATTGAATGGTGATTATAATTAACATTTTTCTCATGCAAGAATGGTTGCATTTCAGGTGGATATGACGTGTGGTTTCCAAATGTATTACAAGAAAGCCATCAGGCAGGGTGAGGGGAGGAGTCCTTCATGCAGGTGTTGTTATTCTGAGAAAATAAATATCGGGTAGGTTTTATCTTAGTGAATGACTGCTGCTATCTTTATTGGTCTCAGATAAATCTAGATGCCAGAAGGTAGTCCGAGAGAAAAGGAAAGGGGGGGCCTCAATGATGGCCACAAAGAAGGGCTAACTTTTTCCCCCAATTCCCACCTCATGGACTGCCTTAGTATTTCCTAATGTTCTGAGTAGAAAGCCACCGTGATTATGTGGTTGTTTACAAGTTTCCACCAAAGAATGCATTCTCCTTTAAGAAAATATCAGCTCCTGGTAGCACCCAATGGAGTTTGTCATGAAGGGAGAGTTGCATTTCTCAACTGGAATGGGTGCTTCAAGGTGGAAGAGCGTAGTCTGGAACAGGCATGGGCACAGCAGCTGCTGAGCTCATTTAAAAGAGAACTGACCTGTAGTTAGTTGTTAGAGCTGCAAAATGACTCTGTCTCTATCTGTGCTTTGCCTGCGATCTGCAGAGGGGAGATCGAGAGTGCTCCGCGGGACACTGAGTTTCCGCCTTGGGGCTTTCATTTGCTGTCCTTTCTCTGCAATTCTCCCTCCTCAGATATCTGGCAGACAGATCCCTGTATTTGTGCATGAGCCCAGGGAAGCCTTTCTTGGTCATCTGTTTGTCTAATGTTCTGTTTCTCCATGCAGTCACCACTCTAGTACGTTCTCCATGGTATTTATCAGCGTCTGAAGCCATGTGGGCTCCGGGTTGCCCTGTTTGCTGTCTAGGCTCTCCCAGTGGAAATGCTCAGAGAGTAGGGTCCTCATGCTCTTCATCCTCAGCACGTCTCACTTCTAGACAGGTGCTCAGTGGCGCAGGCTGAGTCAGTGGGTTCCAAACTAAAGTACGTGATCACCATGACTACCGCTAAAATGGCTCCTACCTCAGTTAACCCTGGTTGACTCGATATTCAGGGAAATAAAACTGCCTCTATTTAGGGTGAATGTTTGCTTGATTTCATGCTTTATGTCTGCATTTTAATTTGTTTTAGTAAATTGTCTCCAAGCATGGACTGGCCTTCACCTTACCATGTGTATCAGAAGTGCAGGGAGAGAGTGGTGGCTCCAAGGTAGCAAGAAGACGGGCCAAGGGGACGAAAAAGTGAACAAGGTGGAGGTGAGAGGAGAAGAAACTCTGATATTCATAGTGGCTGCTTAAGGAGACAGCTTCATTTCTGGGCGTCTGATATTTTAGCTAGGAATGGGATTTTAGGTACTTTTTCTACTGCATGTGATAATGTCATCATTTATTTTTAAATGGTTCTAAATTGCAGATTTGAGTTTATTTCAAATCAACACTATTTTAAAGTTACATTTAATAGGAGGAAATGAAGCAATGACATACATAATCTACTATATTTGAAGGACTCAAACAAATACATATTTGGCTGTGAATTCCAAAGTTTCACCAAAACAAGGAGAAATACACATAGAATACACTTTCCTTCGTGTAGTCCTTGGTGGGGAATGTCAAGTATTGCACTTTAAAATAACTTTCATCTACCGTTGTGCCCCAACTTGCACCCCGAGTCCCCTGCATGTTTCCAGCAAACACAGTTTTGTGAATCCTAAATATAAGAGCAACTACTTTTTCTCATTCGACTTTGGCAGATCTGCTTTACTCTGTGGAGCTACATTTTTAAGAAATGTCGTATTTACTTACAGAATTGTGAGATGGGGGCATCCAGCTGCGGCACGTTCCCTCCCTTGGCATTGAGCTTCTGCACTTGGGTTGGGGGCACGGGCTTGTGTGACTGCCCGGTTGCCCGGTACATGGCTTGCACCCACAGGATGCGGTCCTGCTCGTCGTCACTGGCGAATATCACCGTGTCTCCTTCTTTGACTGCATTGAAGAAGGCTCGCCCCCCTTCCAGACCTGCAAGGCAAGGAAGGGACAAGTTCGAAGCAAGGCTCAGCAGTTTCAGCACCTTCTCCTTGAGCCAGAGAAGGGAAGGAGTCATTTACCTGACTCTAGGATGGAGATTCTGAGAACCAGTTGGCCACGGTGGGACCATGGCACTGAAGGACATTTTGAGCCTGGCCCGATGGAACTGTCAGGCAGGCTGGCTGCAGGTGGCTGCACCCCTGCCTGTAACACACTTCTTTCCCCTTTGCATTTAGAAACAAATGAACAATTTCAGCAAAACCTCCGGATCCTTGCTCCCCTGTCAGCACTTGCCCGGTTGTTCTTCTCTTTACAAGGAGAGGATTATCTCTACCAAGGCATCTGAAACTCTTCGAATTTCACATATGAATCCCCTGTGCATCTTGATTACTGCAGCTTCTGATTTATGGTCTGGGATGGAGCCTGAGAGCCTGCATTTCTAACGAGCTCTGAGACCCACACTCAAGTAGCAGCAGTCCCTTTCCTCCTAAGCTTGCCCCTCCATTCCAGTTGCTGCTTGACTGAAACTTTCTTGTGAAGACTTCCCCATTGCCGCGTCTGACAGCTCAGTTTCGTCCACTCCATCATGATCAGCAGCACTGGACACACGCTCCTGTCTCTCTGAGACACTTTCTCCCCTTGGCGTCCAGGAAATTGAACGCTCCTTTCCTCCCTGGCTGCTGCTTCTGTCTTGTTTGCTGGCTGCTCTTCCTCCTCCTCCTGACCTTTACATGTGAGGGTGCTCTGGTGTCCTGTCCTTGCACCTCGCTCTGCTATTCCCCATCCGTCCATGATGTCACTGAACTTTCACCGGCACGAACACACTGAAGGTCCTCACGGTTCTCCTTGCCCTTGGACCTCTCTGTTGAACTCCAGCTCTGATCAGGCAGTGGCTTCCTTGACTTCTCCACATGGATGCCCCGTGGACATGCTGAGCTTTTCTTCCCCAGCACTCTCCTGCTAAGGCTGCTCTCCACCTCAGAAGAGTTCCGGCCCATCTCCACAGAAGCCAGAGTCCACAGTCTTGGGTCATTTTCACTCTCTCACTTCCTAGTTTCTCCAGTGCGTATCGGAATTCTCAGATTTCTATCCCTAGGACGTTACCACGTGTGCTCCCACCCCGGGCTGCTCCCCTGAGCCTGACCACAGTCATCTGTCTCCTGGGTTCCTCTAGCAGCCTCTCTCTGCTGTCTGCTCCAGCCTCACTCTCAAGAGTCAGTTCTCAACGCGGCGTCCGAGTTGTCCATTCATGCAAGAGTGAAGCCAGGTCAGCTCCGCTCAAACTCGCCAGTGGCTCTGCATTTCACTCATACAGAAAGCCCAGCTCCTGGCAAGGCCGGCATCCCGGGTCAAGTGGCCTCTCCCGCTGCTAGTCTCCTTGCCCAGTGCTCTCTCCCTGCCTTTGGTACACCTGTATACTCATTTCGTGGCAGTCCCACCGGCCTGTTGCGGTCCCACGGACACCCAGGCACCTTCTCACCTCAGGACCTTGCACTTGCTGTTCTCTGCAGACCAGCAGAACTTTTCTTTCAGGCCTCTGCATCATTCACACCCTTGCTTCCTGCATGTCTTTTTCAAACTCACATTCCTGACGAGGCCTTCCCTGAGCTCTACCCTGGTTACCCGCCACTCTTACCTTACTTAATTTTTCTCCATTGCTCGTATTACCTTCTAGCAAACCACACTCTTTACTTTGCACCATAAGGGCAAGGAATCTTTGCCTGTTTTGTTCACACCCATATCTGTGGCATCTAGACTACTGCATGGCACAAAGTAGGCACTCCACAAATATTTGTTGAAGGAGTGAATAAGCTACAGCCCTGTCTTTTTCCACAGGTAGCTCTCAAGGTGAAAATTCAGAGGAAAATACAAGTATCTCTTTGGGCTGAGGACAAAGCTGTATTATATCCTTCAGCATATTTCAGAAGCCTAAAGGGCTGGGGATGAAGCTCAGTGGCATAAGCGCCTGCCTGGCAAGTGTGAGGTCATGAGTTCGATCCCTGGTACCGCAAAAAAAAAAAAAAAAAAAATTCAGAAGCCTGCATCTTAGGTTAGTTGGAAATTTCCACCAAGGAATAAAGCACAATATCTACATCAGGTTTCTCATTATCTCCCCAGCAATTAGTTAAAAGTAGAGAGGAGAATAAATAAATGATTTGCATCTCAAAATTTGCAGTGAGGTCCAGTTAATAACCTGTCTGACACTGGCATTGGACAAGATTTCTGGTGACGTTAGGACTTCTCTGTGTTCACAATATTAACTCATAGTCTGCTGCAGAAGGCTGACTATGGGTTGCAAGTTCTTCACTTAGAATAATCAGAGATTGAGGCAATAAATAGCTACTTCGTTATGTGGAAGGTCTAGTGATGTAACATCAAAAATTTTTGTTCTCAGTACTGGGGATTGAAGTCAGTGCCCTCATATTGAGCCACATCCTCAGCTTTGGTTCTTTTTATTTTTTATTTTGAGACAGGGTCTTGCTAAGCCAATAAGTTGCCCAGGCTGGGCTCAAACTTGTGATCCTCCTGCCTCAGCCTTCCCAAGTGCTGGGATTATAGGCTACACCACTATGCCTGGCTCAATGAAGTTTTTTTTTTTTTTTTGGTTTTTCTCCTGTACCGGGAACCGAACTCACGGCCTTGCGCATGCCAGGCAGGCGCTTTTGCCGCTGAGCTAAATCCCCAGCCCCCTCAATGAAGTTTTAATAAAAGTTGTGGATGGTTATGATTATCAGGGCTATTTTGTCTGACTTCTTATGCAGGATATATAAACACAGATAACTTGGGAAGGGTGATGTATGGGTAATAAGCTGGAAAAACCTGAGGAACCTAAGGATGGCATGATAAGGAAAATTCTGGAAGGCGCGGAGGTACAAGAGCTTTCAAAGAGGCCTTTGGTCTGAAAAGGGAGCACCGAAGATTAAAAGAAAGTATGATTCTCCAGTCCAGACTTTGGTAATCTCAGAATAAGCCACGTGGCTGCAGTCGTTTGATGCCTGGCTAAATATTCCTGGAGGGGTGCTCTCCCCGCCCCCTCCACCTTCCCCAAGGGCTGCTGCCGGGCTGGGGACAGTGTTCCTGGAGCTACTGTTGTAAAGACAGCTGGGGCCTTTAGGGAGTGGCCAGCTCTCGCCGCTGTGTAGTTATTCCGAGGCACAACTGGAGAGATGATAGATGTTCAGATCTTTCTCTACCTCTCCCAACAGCCCTGTGATTAGGTGCTATCATCCCCTTTCCCAGCCGAGGAAACCAGCACAGAGAAAACGCAGCTACCCTGGAGCACAAAACTGGTCCATACGTGGCAGAGCTGGGCTTCTGACCCCCAACATCTGGCTGCTCCAGAGCTGAGGACTGTCAGCACTGTACTGCAGGAGACCCAGGACCTCCTGATGAGACCGGGAAGAACGGAGAGGGGCACCACAGTTCAAAGAGAAGCGAGACAGGAGAGAGTGGACAGCGACGAGCGACACAGGGGTCACAGAATCAGCAAGAGCAGCACAAGCCGCCAAACATGGCAGATGACAGGGCGGGGCTTCTGGGGCCGGCAATGGCGGGGGCAGACCAGCCGCGGGGTCTCGGGCCAGTGGCTGGAGCAGGGGTTCAATCGCTTTCTGGCAAACTTGTGCAGACGTCATCCTCCATTTATGGTTCAAAAAAGAAAAGGCCCATAGCCATTGTCCACGACCAAAGCTAGTCATGTGACATGTCGTGCCGTGGCAGTATTCTGCCTGGAGATCCTTTTATTTGAAGATTTCACTGCTTGGGAGTTGAGAGACTGTGGTATACGCTTTGGCTCACACCCAGGGAAAGGTAAAGCGAAAGGTTCCCAGTTGAAGAATAACTCATGTGTAAAACTTACCTACAGTGATTTACCAATTCCCCAAACTGATATCTCAAGGAGTCTAAATAGGTAGAGCTCACTTAGTAAAAAGGCCTGGGTCTGGGTGACCATCGGGATCCCAGGCTGGTCCTCAGGCAAAGACCTCATCCATCTCCAGCCCTCTCAATGGGAAAGACCAGCTGCAAGAGGACAGAGCCCAGCAGCGTCTCCACCAACTGGCTTCACTGCCACCCTGGAGAAAGCCAGGACTGGGAGAGACAGAGATGGACTCCAGCTCCCCGCCTGACCCGCACGCCCACCTTCCGGCAGCTGCCGCGGAGATGCCACAAATCTCTGCGGACACTGGCTAAGACGTCTCTACTTAGACCCACAGCTGGCAAGAGTCTTGTACATAGAAATCCCCCGGAGTGCTTATTTATCCTGCTTCCTCTCCTTCAGATTCACAGGCCAGCAGTGGGGCTCAGGAACCTTTATTTGTAATAAGCACGCTTTAAGAAATTCTGAGCTAGCAGGGCAAGGTGATACACACCTGTAATCTCTGCAGTGAGAGGCTGAAACAGCCCAGGCAACTGTGTGAAACACTGTCTCAAGAAAGAAAAAGAGAGAGAGAGACAAAGAGAGAAAGGAAGGAAGGAAGGAAGGAA
>NW_004955517.1:3153985-3259294 GCF_000276665.1 Chinchilla lanigera | reverse complement strand
AAGGAAGCAAAGAGGAAGGGAGGGAGGGAGGGAAGGAAAGAAGGAAGGAAGGAAGGAATTCTGAGTGAAGGGGTTGAGTGGCTGGGGATGCAGCTCAGTGGCAGAGTTCTTGTCTTGGTATAAGCAAGGCCTTGGGTTCAATCCCCAAGACCAGGAAAGAAAAACAAATTCTAAGTCAAATATTTTCTTAAAAAATGACAATTGGGAATATTTAAACCTCCATTCTCAGCCACACATTTTGGGAAATACAGGATCTGGCACAAGGAAAGGCAGAGTGAAGAAGCTGCTTCATATCCCCAAGACCGCAGTCAACTCACTTTCTGTTTACGTGTCTCATGAAAGGGATTTATAGCTTATATCTGCTGGGATCACTATTAGGAGAAAGAAATAAGACACTTTAACAATATACGTGCCATTACTGCTCATGCGTGCAGACTGAAGCACTTTCTGCCTGCTCCCCTCTTCCTCACTATAGTATGAAGCAAATTCTGTTTTTAGCTAATAAATAACAAGTATCCCTTTGCTACCGAGGTTCACATAGCAAGTACCAAAGCGTGCCAAGGTTGGACCCTGGGCCCCAGCCCAGCCAGAGGGCAGCCTTTGCCCTCTTGGAATCTCAGCTTCTTCATTTACGAAATGGGACGATGATCCCAGTCCCACGCTCTGTGAGATGTGCTGAGAGTCAAATGCAATCATGGCGGACAGCAAGTGGTGAGCTGGCTGTCAGGAAGCGAATGTCATGAGGTGGTGTTGGTTCTCCTCTTCAGCCTCCCCTGGGGAGATGTAGGCCTTAGGTGTGACTGAATCTACTTCTGCAAAGAGAACCCAGTGACTGGAGAACTCAAACTGCTGCAGCATGCCCTGACACTGGTTTCTCAATGCAGAGCCCCTCCATTTAATAAGCTGTTCTACAAAGTGGTTAGGTTCTAGCTCTGGGTTCTGTCCATTACAGAAGGGTTTCCAGGCAAAGCTTTTCCTCCTGTCTGGCATGGTCAGCTCTGCACCATGCTCCGGAAGGATGCGAGTTACAAGTGGAAGGCCTAAGGGCTGGGATTCGGGAATGCCGCTTTCCTTAAGGGGGCCAGGCCAAGGCCTCCCTGCGTCACCTTTTCAGGTTAATGCCCCATCTTCTCTCAAACTGTTTTTCCTTTATGTGTATTTTGTTGCATGTGGAAGAGCAATATGGGAATGAAAAAAGGTTTTGGGCCAAATAATGCAGTATGGTTGGAAATGCTTCCCTCGTGCAGATTTGGCATAAAAATAAACTTCTCTGAGAGAGGGCTGTTGGTGCTTGTTGTTCATTAATATGCTGAAATGATTTCGCACCCCCCACCCTCACTTTGAAGGTTCTTTGAGGCTGATTTCTATTCATTTTTTTCTGGGAAAAAGATAAAATGGGTGGGGGGAGTGTGAGGGGGCAGGATGTAAAACTTATGCAACGTAGAACTTACAAGAAATACTTCCATTTATATGGTTCTCTTAGTTACATAAGGCTTGGGATTCGTGATGCCTGTGCTCGGAGGCCAGTGTCTTCTTAGGAACAAATGTACTTAGAGAGTTTGTTCTTACCAGGCCCCACTGGCTAACCTTACCGAGTTCTTGAACTCTAGTCGGGTCATGATGTAATGTCTTCCAAGCCCAGACATTACTGGTCAAAAGCTGCACACACCCACATACACAGAGTCTTGAGTGTATACGTAGAAATTCTATTCTCAGGAGTGCATGTTAGCATGGTGTGTCTGATGTGGTTAAAGATACGCAAAAGGAGGGGCTGGGGATTTAGCTCAGCGGCAAAAGCGCCTGCCTGGCAAGCGCAAGGTCGTGAGTTCAGTTCCCGCTACCGGAGAAAAACCAAAAAACAAAACAAACAAACAAACAAAAAAGATACGCAAAAGGAAAATGTACGTATTTTGTTTTTGAGTTTTCAATCCAAGAATCCGCTATGTAAAACAAAAGCCCCGGGCCCGGATGGCATTTAATCATCTTTGGGGAAAACTGTAAGAGCATGGTCTTCACCGTGGCTGTCACCCTTGAGTCAGCACCCAGCGCCTAGCAGGAGTCCTTGCTACTATTACCATGAATGCTGGTATTTATTAGCCGGACGCTGAGTTAAGGAGCACGAGAGCTCTGCGGGACCAGTGTGTGGAGACGCGGTACCTGGCTGGGGGTCGGTGTAGTCCACAGTGTAGCCATCCAGTTGTAGGAGTTCCTGAGGTTCCGCCTTCTTCTCGCGGTAACTGCACATGGCAAATGTGTACTGACTGACCTGGGAAGGGAAAGTGGGCTGTGAAGTCGTTTCTCTAGCGCCCAACCTCCCCACAGAGACCCGCCCCCTCCGCCCGGGTCCTTCCCCCGAGTCCAAATCCACTTTCGACACCTGCTGCACGTGTGACTTTTAGCCTCTGCGACCTCGTCTGCAGACTGGACACAAGCTAAGACCCTGCACCACTGGCTTCCTGCGAGGACTGAAAGAACTGAGGCAGGAAGGCCCTTAGATCTGCTCATGGCACTTGGCAAGTGCACCGTGAAAGTCAGCTGCTCTCGTTGTTGCTGTCCTTGCTCTAAGTGGGTTGAGATACCTGCGATTGCCACTGGTGTGGTTGAACATCAGCAATTTGATAGGTTCTGTCTATTACGGCCGAGGTCCTGGCTGGGGCTACCTTGCTGGTGGACACAAAAAGCCTCTTGCTTTGGAGTTAGAGCCTGTGCATTCATCTATTTATGCATTTTAGAGAAGTATTTTATTTTTGGCAGACCTGTTCTCAGCATCAAGCTAGACGCTTCATTCTGCCACGACCGCTCAGTGAGGGGAGCTTCTGGTCACTCTGGTCTCCCCTTCATCTCAGACAAATGCGGGAATGACATGCTGTCACAAGCAATGAGCACGCAGCTGCTGGGTGCCAGTCATACTGGACAGTCCCTCGCCCCCGATGGCATGGCCACTGTCACTGGTGCCCGAAGTGGCAGCTCTCACTCCACTGACGTGTGGCACCCGTGCCAGCACAGGGTGGGTGCGCAAGGCTGCAGGCCCAGCTCCAGGACCCTGTTGTCATGGTGTATCCAGCCCTGGCGCGGACACTTGGCATTTCTACATCTGGCGGAGCTGCCAGGAGCCTGTGGGAAAGCGAGCCTTCTCCCAGCTTCAGGATAAGCTCCTGGGCGCATTTGCCATCCAGGGATGTCAAATGTCTGGGCGGAGGAGTGCCATGTCCCTCACCACGTAGTTCCTTTTATTAAAAGAGACATTTCCTGAGCGAACTTGAATGCCGGCTGGGAACATGTTAGTCTCTCTTCGGTGAGATTTGTCTTTCGTCTTTTGCTGTTGTGAATGGCGATAAGGAATCGGTGTTCGCAAGCCTCACAAAACTCTGCTGCGCTGTCCGTCCCGAGGGTCCCCAGGCTAGATGAAAAGCCTGCGTGCGGCGCGGCTCGACGGCTGGTTTGTCTGCTGCTGCCCTCTGTCGGTGCGTGTTGAGAATGTCACCGCCCCCCGAGTTTCTCTCCAGGGCTTGTGATGTGCACAACCTACTCCTTGCAGCGCAAGGTCCCCGGTGAGACGCAGCCGGGCCGCCGAGAACCGTTCCCTAAGACGGCCTGCCTTGACTTCTGTGCCGTGCAGAACGGCCAACAGCAGCCGCCGCTCTCACCATGAAGGATGCGTGCAAGCGGGGCTCCGGGGTCTGGGATCCCAGGCCGCTCTCATAGCCCATCGTTCCTGTAAGCCTCAGAGCCCGCATCTGTGCGTCGCTTTGTTGTGGACGATCGTTGTGCTTTACACACCGTGTGCAACACGCACAACGCAAACATCTAACCCTGCATCCACGCCTTTTGTGTGGAAGCAGTGCTCTTACACGCGGGGCCGGCATTCTAATCCTGGGCAGCTTGGTCGGGGCGTTTGCCTCCTGGATGCCAGGGCCTTTGAAGGAGGCCCGGGGAGCCATGCACCTCGGTTCTGTTACACCGCGCGAGCAAAGTCTGTCATCTGATGTGCACCCGCTGATTGTGTCTGTGGGTGCCAACGAGGTATGCACAACTCAGTAGAGAGAGATTTGCCTCACCCCTAACTTTAGGCTACTGCGAGCACAGCCCCAGGTCGCCCCGCCCTGTGCCTGGCCCTGTCCGTCACAGACTCCCCAAACCCCAACGCAGTGGCGATCACAGAACCTGCCGGGGCGGTTCCCTGGTAATTTCTACCCGACAGTTCCTCTGGCAACGTGAGAGATGATATAGTTTCTTAATGTGATTAGCCAAACGGAGAGGTTCTGATACTCAGTGGCGATCAGAAAATATCACAACGCAACGGTGTTATTTCAAGATTGACACGCGTACTGCTGCCGCGCTGCTTGGGCCTTTGCTCTCTCGCGCCTTCGGGTTTGGGGCCGACTTCTTGTAGCTCTGTCTCCTGCTGCCCCCTTCTGGCTGAACTGCGGAAGTCACTCGGGGAAACGCTTTGAGCCGGCAAATGCTTGTGTGGTATTCGGATTATTTTTATTTAGGATTTGGCCATTTAGGTTAGAAAATAGAGGAAGGGAGAATGCCCTTTGAGTAGTTCTACTTACCTACTACCTTGGCAGGCTTCGTAGAACCTTAGTTGTTCTAGAGTGCTTGCAGGGTGGGGGCAGAGATTGGGGACCTTTGTTTGGGTTTAATCTTTACCAGGGAGCTATTCCCAATGAAATGCACGTTCTCGGTCATGAAAGAATTTCTGTATTCTCTCTTCTGTTTTCCCTGTCCTCTCTCGCCTTCCTCTGCTTCCCTGCCTCCTGCTCCTCTTCCTCCTTCTCTCTCTGTCTCTGTCTCTGTCTCTCTCACTCTCTCAGTCTCTGTCACTCCCTCTCTGTCTCTCTTTCTGGATTGAACCTAGGGACTTTGCACTGAGCTACACTCTTAGCCAGCAAGCCAGCCTCCCTCCCTCACTTCCTCCATTCCTTCCTTTCTTCCTTCCTTGCTCCCTCCCTCCCTTTCTTCTGTAACAGAGTCTCACTAAATTGCCCAGGCTGGGCTAGAACTTGTGATCCTCTTGCCGTAGACTCCCAGAGTGTTGGAATTAGAGGAATGCGCCACCACACCAGCCTTTAAGTTGTTCTTTGATGAAGATTCTCAGATGTGTCTCAGTGTACATTTAGGTCTGAGCTCTACCGTTTTAACTCATAGGAGCTATCCAAACTCTTTAAGCCTGTCCCTAAGTTTCAATTAGATTTAGCCAGCAGAGTGCGGTGATTAGACCTGAGGGTTGGCTCTTCCTCTTGCTGCTCATGGAAGACTAAAACAAATGGATGTGCAAACTGACAGTATGTTTTGCCTAAATTCCTTTTTTTTTTTTTGGCTTTTGTCGTTGTATCTGTTATTTTACTGAACCCTGGACATTACCCCTTTCCCCAAGTTCACATATACATATCCTAGAAGAGCACTTTCTATTATGGCACATTCATTCATTTGAAAAATAGGTGGTGTGTTTGGTGCTGGGAATGTAAATATGCAGAAAACAGACATGATTTCTTCCCTTGCGTTTACTAGGAAGGCAGGCATAAATCACAGTATTTTAGGAATGTGTAATGTTAATAGTGATGAGTATTTTAAAGAGGATAGGTGGTACTGTAAGAACTTGGGGACTTGGTCCAGCTAGGTTTAGCTGGTAGGGCAAATATTCAAGCAGAAGCATCAACGGCTTCAGCCAAGATTTGTGGATGGATAATTTTTTTGTGTGTGAAGTGTGCACTTCTGGGGGACTGAAGACCACATGTAATGTGACGTGGCTCTGAATAAAGGATCGTGCTGTCTAAGCCCAGACTCCTCGTTGCTGTTTTCATGAAGGCCAGAGGAAGCGCACGTTCTGTAGCTAAACAGAACTGGATTGATTTCCTGACCAATTACTTCCTAGCCATGTAACCCTGGACAGTTCAGACAACTTTGCTGGGATGTAGCTTGTGTACTTTAAGTGGGAATGATGACAACATTGGCATTCATTTCCTTCTGGCAACTGACTCCTGACTTTCCTTGGGAAATCACCATCTTTTCACTGTCACTCCGAAAGGCTCACGTGGGTATAACTGCACCTGTAGCTGCAGGTAGGATAGGCGGATTATGTGCCCAGGCCTGACCAATCAGCATCACATCTCCCTGGCGGCAGTGATTGGTGGAAGGATGGGCACATGACCACACTGGACCAATGAAAGCTTACTAATGGCCTGTGAGGACAGAGAGGCTTTCTTTCCCCTAGGTCTGCTGGAATGCGAGGCTTGAGCTGCCACACCCTACCTCCTGGGAAGATGGTGCCTGAGGGTGGGGCCGGCTCGGAGAAAAGCAGAGTGAAGTGTTTATAAAGAGAGGCCACGTCCTGTGACACTGTCCGACCCTGGACCTAGCTATGCCAGAAGACTCTTCACTCCATCACTAATTTAATTGACAGTACGGTTCTTGCTCTTTTAAAACTGAAGCTTCTTTGTGTTATTTTTGTTATTGCGACAAGAATATAAATATAAATGGCCTCTAGGGCATTTGTCAAGTTGAGCACGAAAGCATTCCTGGGGACTCAGGTACGTACATGCCTTACAGATCATTTGTGTGGTTAACTTATTCTAATACTGCATTCTCAATAACACCGAGATACTGCAGTATAGAAAGCTTTTTACAATACCCAACATTTTATCTCATTTGGATTTAGTATCTTTTCTGAAAGCTTGGAATAGTCGGAGTTTTTAGTCACCATCTCTGTAGAAAATCAGAAACAGAGGATGTGGACTTGGGGACCACATTGTTTCATGCTGGGCAAAGTAAACAAGTTCTATACCATTCTATAAACAAAAATCTCTTTAGACCTCACACCAGCCGTTGCCTTTGAGAAAGCTACTTAACTCTTCTGAGCCTGAAAACTGATTTAAGACCAGACATCTTTTGAGTGTAGAAGAAAAAATATTTTTAAAATAAAAAGACAGGAGTAGACTCCCTGAGCTGGCATGGTGGTAGGTTGGCCTTCTTTCACTCTTCTCCTTGTACACCCAAGGTGGGGAGTACCAACGGTGAAATAGAACTCTCTGGAATTGGCCGTTTTATTATTACCAATGCTTTGGTCATGATTTGGTTAGCGTTATAGTGGCAATCAATGTGTTTGGTCCTTGCCATGCCTCTGTGGGTTTAGAATGAGTATCCAGTAATGTTTTGACTCAGGTCACCAAAGACTTATTTACCCTTAATCTCTGTGTTAGGGTCTGCAGCTAAATTCAAAGGGCAAATACTGGAATTTCAAAGCTGTGTCATGCCATCTGCACATAACAGTGTGTGTGGTACACTGCCGGGCTTCACCTGGACAACATAAACTCTGAGAGGGCATAGCCCGAAGAGAATGAGACTCCCTCTTGTTTCAAGGGACAATGACTGCTAAGGTAGTGTTTCTCTAAGGGTGGTCTTGGACCTCCTACATCAGTATTTCCTACGGTGCTTGTTAAACATATAGATCTCTGGGCCCCAAAGCAAATCCTATGCATCGGAGTCTTCTGAATGACACCTTGGGGTCTGTGCAGTAATGTCCACTGTAGGTGTGCAGGCCCAACTTGGAGAACAGTGTCTCATCGTGTAAGAAGGCCTCAGCCTCTGGTTCAGAAACCCCAAGTAATGGCTTCATTCTCCTCAAAGTTGGATTGGCAGACTCTGGCCATGTCATCAGTAATTCTAAATAAATAGCAGTTCCTACTGTGGTTCTACCCCTCAGAGGATGTCCTTCATTCCTGGCAAAAAATTCATTTACAATCTGCCATTTGCTCCCCTCCCCGCAAGTAGTAGCGCTAGAAGATCTCATGTAGGGAAAATTTCAGTAGTTCTGGGTTACAATAGAAAAGTGTGTGAGTGTGTGTGTGTGTGTGTTAGGGGTGAGGGAGGAACTGAAATTGGGTATCTCCTCTTTCTCCCAGGTTTTTAAACAACTTTTCTTGTATTAAAACCTAATATGTTAAGTCATAAAACTATGTTGGAAATTATCGCTGCCAGCTCCATATAAAACACATTCCATAAAACCTCACACTAGAATTAAAGAGAACAAAAGTTGAGACAGGCACTTGGGCTGACGTCCTTTCTCTTTCGTGGTTTTTACCCTGTCCTTCCCAGAGCTGAGCTGGCTGCCTGGGGGTCCTCTGGTCCCCACTCCCTGACCCTCCCTTATACTTGACCAGGCGGTGTCTCCTGCTGTCAGTTTTGTACTTTGAATTCCAGGGCTGGGTTTGGCTGAAACTGAAAATGCCTTGTTTGCACAACTGCATTCCACACCGCGTGTGGATGCCAGCCCCTGTGGTCACCCCCTGGGCTGCCATCCTGCTTTCCAAAAGCCTGGGACACCACTGCTTCCTCTGCATTGGTCCAGGACTAGGGACCTCGAACTTCTCTCCTGCAGCTATGTCGGCACTGAGGTTGTTTCCAGGGGATGGGTTTTCTTTTTATCACTTTGACAAAGTTCTTCTCAGTGGGATCACTGGAGTAGGAGAGAAGGAATCAGGAGAGGAACTCAGAGATTACACAGAGTTTTCTAGGGTGGCCGCCAAGACCACCTTTAGGCGTTGACATGGCAACAGGGCAAGAACGGAAACAGACGACCTGAGCTTTCATCATGGTTCCTCGATTCCCTCTGTGGCGATGCAGCTGTTATGTCGCCACTGGCGGTCACGGAGGGTGTCGGGGAGGCATCTATTTAGGCTGGAACAGAAGGTTCAAGGAGGGTACTGAAGAGCACCTACTGAGGTTGAAAGAGAGGGTCTGATCCACCTCAGTGGCTTGTTAAAATTAATGAGAATCGTGTGTACATGAAAACAATCACAAGATGCTGAAGTTCCTCTCTCCTGCTGTTCTGGAAAAGCCCAGGAGCTCTAGATAGTTTGTGTCCTTCTATGACTTTCAGAAGAGGGTGCATAGATTGCTCTTTGGCTACTGGGTGATTCTTGTCTTCGCTTGGAGGGTCAGGGTGAAAGCTCTAACAGATCTGTGTTCAGTTGCATGGCCTAAAAACCGTCTCTCCTTTTCAGTTCAGTACACATTGTACAAACGTGGCTGGACTCACTGATATTTTTGGTACATTTCCTCTTGTGTATTTCCTGAAGAGTTTCTCCTTTTTTTTTTTTTTTTTTTTTTTGGTACTGGGAATCGAACTCAGGACCTTGCACTTGCCAGGCAGGCGCTTGTGCCGCAGAGCTAAATCCCCATCCCTGAGGTTCTTCTTTCAAAGCCTCCCTCCAATAAAGTCTCTCCCAAGGCAAGAGGTCAGCTGCTTCTAAGTACTGCGTCACTTCAGAGATTCTCAGAGCAAAGCCACACGTCTAGCGGAGCACACTGGCTGCCTCCCAGGAGAGAGAGGACTCCACAGCTTGGTGAGAGGACCATGGGTGCACGTCCTCGGGAAGGTGTCGTTCTCCTGACCACACACCATTCTTTTCTGAGGACCACCCCTTCTCCATCTTCTTTTCCCTTCTCTCTTTCCTACCAAATAGTTCCTGAATGACTGAGCCAGGAAACATGTAGGAGTGTGGTGGGGGAAAGGAGGAAGGACACAAGACGGATCAGGCACAGATCCAGTCCCAAACCAGTCTACCAGGGGAGGGATGCTAAGAGACGCTGCCAAGCCAAGTGCAGTGGAGGGCCCTGGGAGGGAGAGCTGCCCGCCATTCAGCTCTGTCTCTTTCCGTCAGCCCTCCCTCCCTCCCCAGTTACCCTTGCTCTCTTTAGAGCAGGCTCCAGCCGCTTTCCTGCCCATGGTCCATTTCTGCTTCTGGGAATAGTGTCCAGATTTTGCGCCAGAGAGAGATGCCCAGTGGAGCTGTCAGTGCCAGTGCAGCCCTTTGCCCCGCTAAGGGCTGGGCGTGTGACCCGGGCTGGGCTACTCCAATTCTCTTTGAAATGTGACCGAGTGGAGTGATCAGGATAGAAATGAGCAGAGCCGTTTTGTCCTGTGTCTGCACTGGGAAAACCAGGATTTCTGGAGCTATGCTGGGCTGAGTCCTTAGCAAGGGCGGGTCGCTCGGCCTTTCACCAGTGCTGTGGACCGCCTCTGAGCTATCCCGCACGTTAATTTCCTTCTCTTTCTTAAACCTCAATTAGTTGAATCTGCTGTTCGTATATAAAAATTGCAACAGGTGCCATTCTAGAAGCAAAAGACCAGACCTCCTCACTCCTACATCCTCTCAGCATGCCCTGCACAGAGCAGGGTGCAGAAAGTACTAGTCAGCTGATAGTAAGAGGAAAGGTCTCTCAGATGAGTGTCTTCCATTGTTTAGCCAGAGCTTTTGAAGGGCAGACATCACTCCAATGTTGTCCTTGTAAATAATTGCTGTGAGGCTCTGTTGTACCTTACACCAGTAATGAAAGCAAAGCTTGCGTCTTGTCCGTAGAAAGAGAACTGCATTTTGCCTTAGTGGAGCAGTAGTGATTCCAGTAGCTCTGCAGAGGATGTCATCCAAAGTTCAGGCTTAGTGGAATTTTTAAGGTCATTTATTTATTTATTTATTTTTTTCTCCGGTACCGGGAACCAAACTCACGACCTTGCGCTTGCCAGGCAGGCGCTTTTGCCGCTGAGCTAAATCCCCAGCCCCTTTAAGGTCATTTAGACCTAAAATGGAGCTGCTTCATAGTGAGATTTCACAATCAGTAGTACTCTAAATACTAGTTAAGTGCCCAATAAGCACCATTTGTTACTAAATTATAAGTTGACTTATTTCAGAGTCCAATATACATTAGAATTTTATAAACTGAATTATAGTGTAAATGCTGTGATGGAGATTACCAATCAGAAAGAGGCAATGGCAAATTAGTAAGCTGAAAGACCCAGTGCACAAAAACCAGCCACACATTACTTTTCAAGGACGTGTATTATGACTTCTGGGAATTTGTTTTTATTTTTAATTTTTTTGTCTTTTGTCTTTTCTTCCGGTACCAGGAATTGAACTCACGACCTTATGCTTGCCAGGCAGGTGCTTTGCCGCTGGAGCTAAATCCCCAGCCTTGGGTATTTGTTTTTAGAGACACTCAAGAAGGTAATTATTATTTATATGTGACTAGTGCATCATTAATTAATATCAATATCTGAATCTATAGAATACATATATGTGGGTGTTCTTTTGGAACACCGTTAACAGCACCCCTAGTTGAAGGAGTCCAGAAGTCCAGTAAAAAGGGAAAACTTTCCAGGTATTGGAGCAAGAGCTGAAGTGTAAATGTGGAAAAATGTCTATAATTACTAGTGTGAGAAAACAAGTTGCAGTGTAACGGGAAGAATTTGGTTAGTTTTGCTTAAAAAAGTAATAATCTCTCTGGAAAGAAATACTCTACCGAGCATAGTTGTGGGAGGTTGCTTAAGGCTTTTGGAAGCCCCAGGCACCAAATAATAGAGTGCCCCTGACAGGTAACTCAGAATCAAGTTCGTTAAGTAATGCAAAACCCATCTAAGTTTTGACAAGACTACCTCAGAAATATCAAATTATTTTAAGACAACTTCACTGTCCCTATTGCCTAATAGCTACACATTTGCTCCCTCCTGGGGTCCTGCATCCCTGGCTTGGCCCTGGGCAGGGGTGGGGGTCTACTCTTTCCATGTATCTCTCACATCTCTGTATTATTAGGCTTAAAAAGAGTAAGTGTGAATTAATTCTTTCAAACATTTAAGTGACATAAAAACAAGAAGAGGAGCATTGGGGAACCCTCTGGCTACATGAGTGTCTTCTGTGTCTTTCTCTGAGTGGTGGTTACCTGGACGTAGAATCTGCAAAAACACACCGAGCTGAATGCTTGAGTTTTGTGTGCTGTATACACGCCATACCTTAATTAATAAGCATTCATTCATTCTATCACGTCTTTAACACTGATGGCCCTTAAGACTGATATTAGAGTAGAAGAGTTACCTGCACCAATACAAAAAACCTTTTCTTCCATCTCTTCCACACATTCTTACCGATGGCCCATAAATACCTAAGGGAAAGAGAAAGACAGGAGCTGCATTAATGCCTGAGCCAGTACACGGCCGGACATACTTTCCCAGGAAGGCCGGCAATGCACCAGGAGGCACGTGGGCTCAGGCGCAGGTGCACACGTGGGAACTCTGTGAGTGAGGACGAGACAGTGGGTGCAGTCCGTGGCAAGGAGGAGTCGGCCCCTTCCTTAGCAGATTCCAGACAGCACCACTTCGTGGCTCTGTGTGCTTATGTGTTAAAAGGCTTTTAGGTGAGGCAACTCCCGAGAGCTATTGTGCAAGAGAGAGAGGAAAAGAGTGTGAAGTCTTCAACTTCGACTCTTCCACCCCTCGTCAACTTTCATTCAGGAAAACCTTCCCCTTTGTTACTCAGCTGTAATCCTGGCGAATGCAGGACGGTTAACATAGGACCCCCTCCCCGCTCCTTCCAGAAAGGGACCCTGTTCACTTTTAGACCCTACCGAGCAGGGGATCTGGTGACATTCAAATACACTCAGATTCTCACCTTCCAAAACTGGCCTTGTCTCCTGACATAAACCGATTGGACACTTCTAAGTCTTCGCTTCACCCTGACGCAGACAGAACGTCCACTTTGGAACATAATAACTAATGTATCTTAATGAAACTTTACGGTTGGATCAATTTCAGGGCTCTTAAGCATGGCTGGTAGGCAAAATCTGTGCAGACCTTCAACCAGAAGCCTGGGGGCCTCCTGCATCCTTCAGCTTCCTCCTTACCTCTCGGCCATTGCGGACAAGTGGCTCTTGCTGCCTGGAAAGCTCCTCGCCTGCCCGGTGTCTCATCTTGAAGCCACCACCTCCCTGGCTGTGCAGATAACCCTGCCCCCGCGACTACCCGCCGCTATGATGTATTTGTTCTCATACTCATTGTTCTTCTTAGACTGTTATCTCCTCCAGGGCAGGAGCCTTGGTCCTTCTTTCTGAATTTCTGCCCCAGAACCTTGTTTTTCTTCTGAATTCCTTTCAGTTCCTGACACATGGTAAGTTGTTGATAGATGCTTGCTCTATGACAGCTGGTTTTGAGTGCTAAGCTTTTGAGAAACCAGAGTGATTGCTCTAAATGCTTTGATGAGATATTAAAACATTGTATTTAAAACTGCCATCCATCACCAACGAAGTTCTCTAAGCTTTCCTTCCTGTCCCTCAGTTTTCTCACCTGTGTAATGGGGGATAATAATCCCAATAATAATAACAACAACAGTAATGTTATGTTGTTATATAATAAAATATAATAATAATGGTACCTCGTTCAATGGTTATGAGGATTAAAATAGAAATATAAAGTATAGGTAAATGGATGCAACTCAAGACCATACTCGTAAGTGAAATAAACTGGCCTGCATGTGTAAACATCATATTGTCTCCCCAGTGTAAAGAACTGAACAAGTTAACAAAGTCTAAAAGGTGCAATAGATATTATGAAAGGGAAAGAAACTGCTGAAAAGAAACAAACAACTGGGATGGGGGAAAAGACAAAAGAAAGAAAGAAGGAAGGGAAAAAATATATATATTTACGCATGCACACACTCAAGATAGCTAAGATGATTGTGCTACTAATTTCTATTGGTTTATTGAAAGGAGCAGTTAATGCTTAATTTTTTTGATCAATTTTAGATGGCTACATTTGGTAATTTGAACAACTACTTTGAACATAACAATATGCAATATAACAACCATTGTTGATTTCCTATCATCTTGTTTTGAAATTGTATATTGTTTTTAATGCTTTAAAAATTTTTAAAATTCTGTTTAAAATAAAAAAATAAAGTGTTTAGATTAATACCTGGCAGAAAGTAAATAGTTACTGTTTTTTGTTTTTCTTCTGGTGCCAGGAATTGAACTCACGACCTTGCGCTTGCCAGGCAGGCACTTTGCTGCTGAGCTAAATCCCCAGCCCCAATAGTTACTGTTAACTGTCTCTTATACTGTAATTCCTTCTTCACAGTTGAGGCAACAGGGGTTGAGGAAGTCTGAGTCACTTTCGCGGGCTCCACAGCTGCAGGGTGATATGATCAGGATTTACACTCAGGGACCTGTGGCTTTGATGCAGCCTCCACTGTCTTCACCGTGCTGTCTCCCTGCTTCTAGCCAGCAAACAGGTGTACTCACTGAACTCAGAGCAGGAGGGGCAGGGGCGGTTGACCAGGGTCACTTAGGCACAGACGCAAGAAGCCCTGGTGTGCTACTGCACTGTGGGTGACTACAGAGAACGACTATACACTGTACATCTCAAACTGCTAGAAGAAAGGAATTTAAGGAAATCACCAGTGCTTCCTCATAGAGAAATGATAACTGAGGCGATAGCTGTGTTTACCCTGTTTTAAACGTTACACCGTGTACACATACATCAAACAGCACATGGAACCCGTACATATGTACAGTATTTATGTTTTCATGCTTCAGTTAAAAATAAACTTAAACTGAAAAAAAGTTTTAAAAATGAACTACTACTCTAATTGGACAGAGGGGATTTCTGGGTAAAGGCTTCTGAAAGCTGGTGGGATCGGAGAGAAATTCACAACTCTCCGTGGAAAGTGTCAGTTGGTTTGGGCGAGGGTGGGGCTTCCCCAGAACGTATCACGCCTGTGGCACTTCTCAGAAGGCGTCCAAACCAAGAGGGACCGCAGGCTGGGGAGCGCTGCTTCTGTCTCGCCAGCTCCGGTCTTTGTGTCCTCAGGTTGAAACACGCTCACTGAACAGAATGCGTAGCACCTGGAGCAGATGGGCAGTCTGCGATGGCAGACGCACAGGTGCCCCCCTGCCAGCTCCTCTCCCCACAGGCTGATCCATCTGGCCAGGCAGGAGTGCCCTCAGTGCTCTCTTTGAGCTCTCAGGAGGTGTGGAAGTCTGAATTGCCGATACATAAACCAGCATTCCAGTGTAGCGAGCAGGAGTTTGTCCTATTGGTTATGTCTCAAACTAGGGGGAAATACCCTAGTGGGAATTCTGGCCACATTGCTAACTCTCCTTTGGCTTAACTGCCCGGTGCCTGATTCTTCAGCTGCAAAATAATATCTACTATCATAGGGCTACTGCGAGGATTTATAAGACATACAGTCACTGACACACAGTAAGCCTACAGCCCCAGCGTTCTGGCAGCTGAGGCAGGAGGATCAGAAGTTTGGATCCAGTCCAGGCAACTTAGCAAATTGAGATTCTGTCTCAAAATTAAAAAAAAAAAAACCTGCTGGGGGAATGTAGCTTAATACAAAGGCCCTGGGTTCAATCTCCAGTACAGAAGAGAGAGAAAGGGAAAGAGAAAAAAAGAAGCAGAGGAAGAGGGAGAGGGGGAGGGAGATTGATTCTGTAAAGGGTTCATTCTGGATACTTTCTTTGAGTTTATATTCAGCTTTTGGGCATGACTGCTGGAAAATAAAGTGAGGTTCACCTGTCTGGTTTTAGAACTTTGAATTCTATTGACGTCACAATTCCCAGGTAGTCTTTCCTGCAGCATTTTATAGAATCTATAAATGTGTCAGCATCACCCCTGTCATTTGCTGAGGGCATCTGTGCTATGAGAGGCCAGAGTGTGCTACAAAAGGCTAGAAAGAGAAGAGGAAGATAGAATCTCTGAAAGTCGCTCAGTCGCAGAAGACCCCATGACTTGGGCTCCGTGGCAGGCAGCACTCAGGCAGTGCTCATGAGCTCTCTGTGTGTGCCTTCTTCCAGGATGGCTGGCCGTGAGCAGCAGTGCAGGAAAGGACATTTCCCAGGATCCTCTGCCATGGGCAGCAGACACGGGGGAGGATCGATGAGCGGGACATGGAGACCAGAGAGACCAAGGTTTCATCTCAAAAGAACCTGGGCCAAATGTTGCTGCTGCTGCTCTTGCTCTGGCCAAGGAGGAGAGTGAGTCTGGCTGAGTGGGAGGAGCCACTTTGCTTCCCACAGTCCTTGTGCTACTTTGGTGCCTGATGTGCTACAAGGGGTTGAGAAGCAGGACACAGTTTTATTACCAATTCATTTTCATGACTATGATTTTTTATCTTTTAAGTTTATTTTTAATTCACATGTAGGAATTATATATTAGAGTGAACAACAGAATGTAGCAAAATGTATGTATTGTACATTGTGGAGAGATTGGATTGCACTAATTAATTTGTGATTGCTTCACATACTCATCACCTTTTTCATGGTAAGAATGACTTAAAATTTACTCTCTTAGAGATTTTCAGGTACATAGGACCGTTAACTAGCTGCACAACAGACCTTTTGCACTTATTCCTCCCTGTTAGATATTCTTCATGAAAGTGTCTCGTGAGAACAGGAGTTGCAGTGAGACAAGAGCCATGTTTCCTCTGAGGATGCTTCCCACTCCTGCTTGGGGGATGGGAGAAAACAAGGAGGGAGCTGCTGGTCCCCAGGTGCAAGAAGTGTGGACAGGGGAAAGTGCAAAGAATGGATGAAATTAAACAATGATAAAGGTGACCACCACCAGCAGCAGCAGCAACAGAAACAACTCACAGAGCTGTAGCACTTACTGTATGTCAAGCCTTGTTCTCGTGGACGTGACAAGGGGAATTGTTGAATGACTATTCAGTGCTATAAAGCGTTATGGAACTTGTCAGAAATTAGCCACACATTTCCACATTTGTCTGTAGAGTCAAGGTAGCCTGAAATTCGTGTTAATGATTTTACAAATGAATCAAGAGGAAAAACATCCTGAACCTGGATTCATTAGTTGGGTTTTCAACAGAGTGAATGAAGAGAATGCGGGAAATTGGAATTTGGCCAATGGGGGAAGTAATGCCTAAGCTCAGGGGTTGCTGAGGAAAGGAGCCAGTGTTTGTGAACTTCCTGCTCTTCTGCCTTAGAGAGGAAGCATGTGGGGGAGGTACCCTTTCCAAGGACATTTTTTGAAATAGCAGTTTAGATAGCTATACTTTTTTGTCAAATTGATCATTTCAATGAGAGAAATAATTTTCTTGCTCACTTCTGTCCTATTTTCTTTGATTCCTTTTTAACTGGTTATACAGATTAAAGAATTTCATTTTGTCAGATTTGCACCACACATAACATGTTCTGTTGTTTTCACCCCCGTATGACCCGATTTACCTCCCCCTCCCCCACCAGTTTCACATTTGGGGCAGCGTTCATTGGGTATATGTAATATATTTTGCTCATATTCTTCCCTATTCCTACCATTCTGCCTTCCACCTACCATCTCCTCCTCATTTCCCTCTCTTTTCCCCTCTGCCCTGCTCATTCTTGCCCAGAAAATATTTCTTCAGTATTTATGAGTCAGAATCTTGCTAAAGATGTAGGATCTTCCCTGATGCATTCTAGGAAACTATCAGATTTCTTAACCCCTTTGTCTTGAACCTAAGATGTTTACCCTTGAGGGCAAAAACACAGTACTAGGGAAGCATGTCATTAATATTTTTGGGATATATGCCAGGAATACAATAAGGAAGAGGAGGAAACACTGGCTGGATTTTCTCCCTGACAGCTGGAAAAGACTGAGTGTATACTTAGGGCCTGGCTTACCCGCCACCAGCCTTCTTATACCATAATCCCATCTCAGGCCTTGGTACAACTTGTCCCTCAGACAGTGCAATGTGAATTCCACAAGTCCATGCAGAGCTTCCATTCAGCAAGTAGTTTCCATTGCACGGGTGGCTGCTGCTTCCTCTGGAGCACTCTATCCCTGAACCACTCTGGTGCCCTGGTAGGCAGGTAGGTCACTATCTCTCCTGAAACCTTGGGCCTGGAGTGCCCCATTGACCTTGGATGTACTACTGGGAGGGCCCTGTTCTCTGCTCTCTGACTGTGTGCTGCTCATCCACTGGGATGTCTACTTCCTGTCCTGGCCATGGCCACCTGGACTTCTCCTGTTTAGACTGGCCCAACCCCTGCTTGGGCCTTGATAATGGGTTTCTTAATCTCTTCTAGAACATGTAGCCAGTCCTTGTTTTTCAGGGTAGTGTTAACACTTTAAGCCATTGGTATAGCACTTTCAACTGAAGGAGAAGAAAGGAGACCTTGCTGGTGACCAGCTAAGCTGAATGATAGCTGGTTGGCAAAGGATACTGGTAGAATACTTGAAAAACTATTCATTTCCTGCAGCTGGCTAAACGTGCCTCTACTCAGAGTTACATGGCCCACATTAAGAGTCACATTTTCTGACAATGTGAGGTTCAAGTGATTTAGTTTAATAAGCCATGGGTCAGCATTTATCCAATCATCAGTAAACATGTTCTGTACTGATCATGGTTTGATCTATAAAATGAACCCATACTTTACAGATTCTTTTTGCCCAACTTGAAATTATTTAATTGGACATTCCACTCAAAGCTTAAGATAATGAAGATGATCATATATTTTCAATTTTTTTGGACATTCACTTAAATGATGGACTAAACCCTAAACCTAAGTTCATTGCTTGAAGGTGGCTGCAGCAACTGTTCATACCTCAAGGAGGTGGCTGTTGATGAAGGGACAAGAAAGCAATGTACAGGGTCAGAACAACCTGCAGGCCTCTGCCTAGGCATAGTGGGCTATAAATCCTCCCCTCTTAGGAAGGCCTTGTATACTTGCTGCAAGGTTGGACTCTTACTGGAAATTCTCTGGGGAAGAAAGGGGGTAGGGAGAAAAGAAGAAGAAGAAGGAGGGGAAGGGGAAGATAGAGAGGGGGAGAAAAAGAAGCAGAAGAAAGGAAGAGGAGGAGAAGAGCAGGAGGACATTATTTTCTATGATAATGAAAATGTAAATGTTATAATTGTTAAGAATTGAGGTAGGAACTATGGAAGTTAAATATTTTAATAATGTCTCACAAACCCTGCATGCTTCCTTCCATGTCATTCTGTGGAAGTCAGTTTTGTTTTTGCTTTATTAATTTAATTTAACTTCATTTTTGTGGTGTTGGAGATTGAAGCCACGGTCAGGCAAGTGCTCTACCACTCAGCTCCAGCTCCAGCCCCAGCCCCAGTTTTAATTTTGCCCTGAGAAATGAATGGAGCCATAATTCAAATGGCCATGCCAGGAAGAAACACTTACCCAGAATGCTTCATGTTTTGAGGCTTATCCATTCGGACAGCAAGTTTGATTTTGAGATCCTGATCTGGGCAATTTTTGGAAACTGTCATTTTGTGCCATTCGGATTGTTTGGGGCTATTCGGGGTGGGATGGAGAATAACCTGTAGGAAAAAAGGACAAACTTGTTAGCCATAAAAAAGAAGGGTCATCATGGACATGCTTTCATGATTAGAGACCTTCATACTGAGAGGTGCGAGACTTGTCCAGGTCCTTCTGCCATGGTCCTGTCTGCTCACCACGGCTGGCTCATCACATGTAACCATGTCTGTGAGGTAGAAATGACATTCTCTTGTCTCTTTTCTCTCTTTTGGGCTAACTTTATAAAGGAAGGATCGTTATTTCTGTGACTCTGCTTTGACTGTTGTAAAGTTCAGAAGTACTTAGGAAACCAGATATGAGGACATTATTCTCCTCCTCATCAAATAAGATATATGAAAGAGAAATACCCCCATATAGTAGAGAATATTTTTAGTCTGCTATTCCCCCTGCCCATTCTTTATTATTTCATCACTATTTTAAGTGGAGAAATTTCTCCAAGCCTGCAGTAGACCATGGAAGGGACCTTATCAGATGGATGAGGAGTGGGAGATGAGGGAAGGGAAGGGACTTGTTTAGGGTTATGCGTGTCAGCTGGATTCACCTGGACTGGGAAATTGTGCCTGGCGTGGAGGGACAGCCTCAGCCTGGAGAAGCAGGAGCTCTAGGTCAGTGGTGTGGCCAGAGATGGTGCTTGCTTTTGGGTCTCCCGTGCCCACTCTGACCTTACAGCTGGGGTGAAGCAAGCAGTGGACAACTCAGGCAGTCTAATTCTCATTATGTGATGGAAGAGTGCACGCTCCCGAGTCATGAGGAATGCGAGGACTATAGACTCAGGCTGGAAGAAGAGAGTTGGGAAATCCCATAAACTAAGGGAACATGGACTATATCTTGGCAGTACAGAAGTTGGGCTTGCTCAAATCTGCTTCTGTGAGGGCAGCGTGTCTGGTATGTTTCCTGCCACTCTCATTTTCAAAGTATCTATTTCACCAGGTGCAAGGCAGGCAGGTTCCTTCCCCAGGCTTCTGTCCCCCAACCAGGGGGCCCAGGTGGGACTGAGAATCTCAGGGCTGGTCTCTCTGACATTCCAGGTTGCCCTATGATGGCTGCAGTGATATTGCAAATCAATTAAAAACATTTACTGTTCATAGTCACTTTGACTCTGGGGATGGTGACAGATCTGATGAACAATGTGGATGAGGATACACCATAATGTTTTTTGTTTGACAGAAGTTGTCATAAATGTTTGAATCAATTTAGGACAGTGAGGAGCCTGACAGTACAACTGCAGAGACATGAAAGAGGACTTCCAGAACTTCAGAAAGCGGCAAGAATGATGGAGTGAGCGCGCTGGGCAAGAGGGGAAGGACTCTGAGGGGGATTAATGGCTACGTGTCTTTCACTGTAATACATCTTTAAAAATTTAATGCAAATTGTAGTTGTAATCACATCGTGTACAACTTTTCTTCTGACTGTGGAAGAGCCCTGATAAGAGCGGAGGCTGTAACAGCAATGGCAAAATTCAGCCTCATTTGTGCTGTTTTTTCACCTCTTTCACACTGGGCCTGACCCCTCTATTTTTTAACCACAAACCTTCCCCTCTATGATGAAGAAAATTTACACCACACATTCTTGCCAAACACACAATTTCAACCTTTTCATTGCCTTACGACATACCTAAAATAGAAGGTCTGAATTTTCAGACCAGTGGCTGCCATAGAGTTTTGTTCTTGAAAACTCAAGAAAATACTTTGGAGCAATTAGCCCAATGTCTGTACACTGATATCTCTTATTTGCTTACTTTGTATTAATATATTATCGCACATATAAAATATATACAAATACAGAGGTTTAAAAGATAGCTAAAGATAAAGGAAAAACTCCAAATTTTCTAGTGTACTCAGCCCTCTATGTCATTGTTTTCTTTGATGGGATTCAGCAACTGAAGGTTGAAAATATTTTGGAAAAAATAATTGTAACTGAACAGAGTTTTTTTGCCATTATTCCCCAAATAATTCAGAACAGCAACTATCTACATAATATTTACACTCTATTAGGCAATATAAGCAATCCAGAGATGCTTGGAAGTACCCTGGAGGATGCGCCCAGATTAGACGCAAATATTACATCATTTTATAAAAGGGACGTCAATATCCGAGGGTTTGGTATCTGTAGAAAGTCCTGGAACTGACACCCTGTGGGAACCAGGTGAGGACTGTACCTTTTTGTTATGATACAGAATACTATTAGCTGTATTTTAAGACACTTTAAGCTACCACCTTGATGGTAAGGTCCATTGTTGATGACATTGGATATAAGTTCAGAGTCCCGGTAATCTTCTGAAGAGTTTCAAGCTGTCCCGAGTGACAGCTTGTGCCGTCTGATGACGTTCACATTCTTTTTACCTCATAGGTGATAGACCAGGTATGAACTCCAGCAGTTTCATGTTGCAGCCAATCAGAGCTCTCCCACAGCAGTTTTTTTAGGCACTTAGCTCATTCTGTGAGGGTTAATTTTGCTCAGACTATGCTGTAATATGTACAAATTTACTTAACTAACACTGGCAAACTGGACATGCCACAGGGTGGATGCGGGAATCCTGCCCCTTCCCTCACGAGGTCCTTATATGGCACCCTGGAGTCACATCCTGCGTCCTGAGGACTGATGCTCTGCAGATGGAGGACCAGAACTGCCCACCCCAGTGATGCTGGCTCAGTCCTGAGCCAATCTGTCCTAGAGCAGATGGGGTGGATGTGTGGGAAGCGGTGAGAGCCTGGCAGGGCGCACACAGCAGCAGCAGAGGCCCGGGGCTGCCCTCTGTCCTGCCCACACGGCTAAGTCTAGGCAGAGCAGCCTCGGGCCCCTTGAGCTCATTAACACGCCTCCCACCGCATGCATTCGGGATGCATTTTCCACCGGCAACGTGTCATCCACTCATGATGCAAATGGCCACAGTCCATTAGTGGCTGTTTCTCAAAGACTTTCCCCCTGCAGGGGTCACTCCATGGGGAGACATCCCATCCAAAGTCAGTGGAGACAAGAGGTCACCGCAGTTCTCTTCCTTCTTCACTCCCGGCCTGCTCGGTACCCAGTATGCTGACAGCTCCTGTGTACGTCTCATCCCACTGAGCGATGACATCCTCCCTATTGCAGAGCAGCTTGTGCTGCTCACGCACCCCATCCAGACGTCCAGGACCTCTCACCAAGCCCTCCGTCAGTGCTCTGATGTGGGGACGGGGTGTGGCCACCACGGTCTCCTTTGCAGTTAGCTGTTCCGGGCACTACAGCTTCTCCTGGGAGCCAGCACCGGGGCAGAGCCTGTGCCCTGCTGCACTCCAGCACAGGTCTCTCTGCTCTCTCTACCTGCCTTGAGTCCACTCCAGGGAAGGCGGCCCTGCCCCCAGCCTGGGGTCTTGCATGCTTTCTTTCCAGGTGTCCTTTCTCCAGCCAAGCACTTACCACACTGCGCTGCTGTGCCTAGGCTTTGCGTGTGTGCCCTTCACGCTGTGTGAGCTGAAAGGTCTTTTCCCGTCTTTATTCCTGTGTAGTCTGTATACTAATGACTGGACACAGCAGGCCTGCGACCGTATCGGTGAAGACACCTGCTACTGTCCACCCCCCGAAGACACAAGAGTTTGATAATATTGCCGTTTTGGCCAGGGTTTAGGGAAATAGGTACTCGTTTAAACCTTTCATGGAAGTAAAACTGGGCATATTGGGAAAATTTGGCAATATCTGTCAAAATTCAAATTCAGCAAAATTTTTATTTTGAAGTTTATTAAAATTTATAGGTCAATAAGCATATGCAAAAAAGAAGCTCAGTGCTACTCACCAAGGCATTATTTATACAGCCAAAGATGATATAGTCTAAAAATGCATCAACAAAGGATTGGTAAAACAAAACATATCAACCAAACAGATTAGTATGCACCCAAGTAAAAAGGTCTCATTTCAGCGTGCACTGCAAAGGGCCAATTTCCATATATACTGATATTGCAGGCAATGTGTGGAGTGGTATGTAACTTCCAGTTGTGTGTGTGTGTGTGTGTGTGTGTGTGTGTGTGTGCATAGAATATTTTGGGAGGGATATACCATAAATTGCAAGCAAGACTTTTCACTGTGGAGAAATATGAGGCGAGAATGAAAGGGATCATTAGTTTCTACTATTTATCCATTTTAAATTTTTACATAATGTGCAGGAGTTAGCTTTCAATTAAAATTGTTAACAAAAATGAAACATAATATAAAGAAAACAAACTAAAGATATTTGAGAGGGTGAACATAAAGCCGGGATACTGAATGTACCTCCCTAAGCTTGAAGGGTTAGCACACAGCAGCTCCCTCCTGTGGGGTCCCCAGGTGTGGTCATGGAGGTGCTGCCTGCAGAGGGCGTGCAGGGATCACAAGGCAGGCAGCAGGTGGGTGGGTGCCCTGCCACTGGAGGCCGGTGTGAGCTCCCTGGAATCGTTCAGAAGGGAGTGGTGGGCTGCGGCAGCCACGGCCCTGGGCTCACAGCGGAGCTTCCAGCTGCGTCTTTCCCTGGGGTCAGCCTGGCATGGGGAGGGAGCCCAGGAGAGAAGGGGCTGCACTCCTGGCAACTGCTTACTCTGTGTGTCTGGGTCTCTGCGGACTCTGCTGTGCAAATGAGGTCAGAAGCGCCCGTCCTTGTGCAAGATCACTCAGGGGCTGTGGTGAAGTCCTCAGGACAGTGCCCTCGCAATGGTGAGCAGAGACCACACTGGCCCTAAGCTCTGCACCCTCGGACTGCCCAGCCTGGCTTTCTCACTTGCCCTGCTAATACTAACATGCCAGGTCCTCGGGACTCACGGGATCCTGACATCCGCTTTTTCGGGAAAAGAAACCTGTCAGGGGAAATAGCAGGCAGGTTGCACCCCACTCTGTGTGTCTCTCTGTCCCTAGGGACAGGAACCAATGCCCACCATTTCTTAACAAAAAAAAGCCTTTCTTTCCCTCCCCTTTCTGGGGACGTAGTGTGGTTTTTGCTTATAGCCTTATTTAATATTTGCTTTACCACCCTTTGTGGTCCATGTCCTAGTATTATGATTCCAGGGCAGACCTACATGAGAGCTGGATTGGGGGAGTGGAGAAAATATCAGGGGGAGAAACAGGAAAGCACAGAAACCGAGTCTTGGGGGCACAGCTAAGTATGTGTGCTGTGTATGTCTGGGGTGGTGTCTCATGAACACGGAGCAAATGTGCAGAGAGGTGAAATGTCTTGGCCGAGGTTCCACAGCCTTCAGGACGGATCATGCCCCCAACTGGTATTAACTAATCCTAATGAAAAGTCCTGCGCACTGGCCGTGTCACCCCAATTTCATGTGCAGAAGCTGTAAAAACCTAGGTGTGACCATATCTGGAGACCAGGGTGTAGGAGGTAATGAGGGTAAAAGGGGCACAAGGACAGGCTGCATCTGATGGGACTCGTGGTCTTATAACAAGAGAAGACACCTGCTATTGTCCACCCCCTGAGGACACAGGAATCTCCCTTGGGTACTCTTGTCTTTAGGCTTTCCTGATTCCACAAATGCAGGAAGTTACATTTCTATCGTTTAAGTCACCCAGCCTGAGGTATTTTGTTGGGGCTGCCGTAGCAGAGCAACACAGGTTTATGAACAAGCAAAACCACTGAAAGTTGTATGTTGTGCTTCGGGGGTGGGGTGGTGAGCGAGAGTGCACGTTTCTTCCCCCATGGAGCTCTTACCCCAGGGGCAGTCCAATTTGCAGTCATGGGGATGGGCGTAGGGGGCTGACCTGCAGGAAGGAGGATGGCCGAGAGGAAAGGGCTTGCCCGAGAGTGGACCTGATGCAGGAGTCACTCATGCTGTTGGAGACTTGGGAGGCAGGGAGAGTCCATCAGGAAGAGTGCAAGCCCAGGGTAAGGAAGGACCTGGCTTGCTGGGGTGACTGAAATTTGGCCAAGCACGTGGCGGCTGGCACGTGAAAGGCAGGGGCAGCAAGTGAGGCTCAGGAGCTGGGTAGAAGCTGGAACACGCACTCTTGGTGGGTGCCGCTCAAGGCCGCAGGCTGTGTCACAAACAGCGTCAGTCTCGGAAGTAAATTAAGCTGACAAGTGACAAACTCAAGGTCTGAAGATATCACCGGCTGTTTGGTGCCTTGTCAAAAGCTGAGCTGCAAGGAGAAATGTTTCTGCTCTCTCAGTTTTCTTGAAGAGGTCGGTGTCGCCACCAGGGTGTTCCAGAGATTTTGAGGACACTTGGATGGACAGAGCAATTGATGGTGGTCTCTGTTGGCATTTCACAGGGGTGCCCGGAATGTTCAGCATCCTGCAAGGCCTCCCCAGGAGGAAGTGCCCTACATCCCACCCAGCTTTTGGGTGTTCCTACTGATTATTAGCAGAGGTACGATGAATGCAGTCGAGATCCTAACTCTGACATCAAAGTGCTTCACCACATTTCACGGGAACCCGAAGGAACTTTACCCAGAGTTGCCTATCTCTTTAGTACATCAGTTCCTGGGTCCTCTGGCCTGGGAGTCTTTGACACAGCGCCCTCTGCAATGGATGTTATAATTGTCACCTTCATACAGGGACAGGTGGAGCACTGCTTCTTGAGATCTTTGATAGTCATGTCCTGAAGTTTTTTTACTATAATTTTTTGTGATTTCTTTTTTATTGCACTGATTTTAACATTGTTAGGTGTGTAGGCAGTTAAATTACTTAAGAATTTCACCTCAAGATTGTGAAGGTCATTACAGATCTTTGCTATAAAGGGTGCTTGAGTCTGATGGTGTTGATAATCATGCTCTATTTCTATAGTGCACTTTCTTGTTAGCCCAAGTTGATAGAAAAGAACTTGAAGCTCAGAGCGACTGAGGGATTTTCCAAGGCCACACAGCAAATGGAGAGAGAAGCCCTGGATTTAAACTCAAAGGTGAGCCTCCTAGCACCTGATGATGTGGCCTGGTGGTGAGTGACCTGTGTGCTGGGTGTACACCTGGGGGACACTCTCTGAGTTCTTGTGATAACCCTTGCAGCGAGGAGCACTTACCCGCCCAAGCTCCTTGTCCTCCAAGGCCAGGACACCGGTGCTTTCTGTGAATAGCTTCACCTTCACAGCAGGCAGCGCATGGGTGGTGGAGAAGTCACCCTGGGTGCCCCATCTGTGAAGAGAATCAGAGGGTTAGGGTGGACACGTGCTCCTCCACTGAGACTCTCCCTTCTCCCCAGAGTGAACGCAGGTCTAATCCGTGCATCAAGAGCTGTCACATCCTCCCCCCAGTTCTCCACAGCTGCCAAAGTGACAGAAAGTGTGGCCTAACTTGTTAGGCAAATGCAAGGCAGCGGCTCAGGAAGTTGTCATGGGTCTTCACAGAGCGCTGGAAGAAATCACTTGGAAGTAGCTTCAAGATTTTTCCCTACCTACAAACTACCACTTCATCTCTTCCTTTGAGTCTCTAGTTCTTAAAAACTGCAGTTCTAGAGTTTGAGCAGTGGCTTCATTTGATTTGAGCCAACACTTGACTTTACAATGAGCCTTTAGCAGTAGAGGTGGGGAACTGGGGCCCAGTTTCCACAGCACCCAGAGATCAGTGGGACAGAGGAATGCGTGGAGCACCACCGGCTAAAGTCAAAGAGGGACCGAAAGGTGGAAGGACGAGAATGCACCGTTCCCCGAGTCTTAGACCTGCCCAGGGGCATCTGGTTTACCCGGTGTCAGGGTAGCGGCAGGGCGTGGCTCCCACGAGCCCTGGGTGCCCCTTGGGTGTGGCCTGTTGTTTACCGGTCACCATTATGGCAGAGGCTTCAGCTGTATGCACTCTGCACCTGCAGTCAGAGTGAATTTTGGGAAGTGTTAACTGGGTGCCCTGAGCGCCATCCTAAGCCCATGGCGCCTGTGCATGGTGCTCAGGGCGAAGCCTGGCCCTTTAAGTTGGCTCCCCCTCATCCGTTCCTGTTCCGTGGGCCTCCTGATTCTCCACCTAAGCCTGTGGCAAGCGAGGTTCCCTCAGTCGGCAGTGTTTCTGCCACCTGACCCTTCTCTAGGCTGCCTCCTTAGGGCTCAGCTTGCACATCACCTCTGGAGAGCATCCCTCGATGATCTCTTGATCTAAACTGGGTTCCAGTACCAACCTCTCTTTAGCATACTGTCTCATTTTGCATCCTCGGAGTCACTGGATTTTAATAGTTGAGTTATTTGTCTGATTTTTTTAATCGTAGGATTCTCTAACATTCTGTGATCTCTGAGTTAGGGACTATGCATTTTGTTTACATTTCATACCCAGAATGGAGAACGCTGCTTTGAAACAGAGATGACAGAACATGATATTTGCTGAATAAACAAATGATGCTGAATACATGCTCTTCTACAGAACCAAATACAGAAAAGATACACTTGCACTTTTTTCATTTTGCCTTATGTGACCAATTTCCATATTGTAAAATATTTGTTACAATCAGTTTAATGCTCTGTCATGTTACATCTTATGGGTTTGTTATCATTTATTTAACCATGGTGTATTATGAAATTGCACTGGACATTAATATTTTATTTCCTCCCTGACATTTCCTGGGGAAAGAGCCCCAGATGGAAGACCCTGCATTCATCAGCAAACATTTAGAGCTCTTACACAAGTGTGGGAACTGTGCTCATCAACGAACACCTCTGTGCTTGAGATACTCGTTCCCCAAATACTCTCCTCAAAGGCGGTGACTGTTCCCTACCCTTTGAGACTGAAAGTATAAACCCAAAGTTTCCTTTCTTGCCCATGCTAGGTATCATTATTCACCTATTCTGGCCTATTTTGTCATTGCTGCTTTTGTGAGTTTTCCCTGATTACCAGTAGGCTTGACATTTTTACCCAGTGCTTGTTGGCTGCTTGTATTTTTTTCTTTTGTAAATTACAGAAACCTGACTTCTAGTTGCACTTCGTCAAGTGAATTCCATTAACTAAACTAAAAGACAGAGAATCTAGATAGAGTTGGCAAGAAAGTTCCAGAACAAGGAGACGGGGACCCAGACCTACGGGGATCTAAGTGCATGGAAACCTCCAAGAAAAACTCCAACAGTAACCATGGCAACAGGGAGTGGACACGGAGCAGACAGGTTTCAAACACAGCAGCAAAATGTTCCATGTATAGGCAGAAACTCCTGACTGTGGGAAGAGGTACCTGCAGCATCCCCTTAAGATGGGGGACTCTTTACTCTAGCAAGGGTGACATGACTGGTTTTGGAACAGAAATCTATAGCTGAAATCCAGGCTTAGCCACATACAAACTGTGGGACTTGGGGGAGGTTGATTAACATCACTGTATCTCAATACAGCTATAAAATAAATTCATTACAAAGAATAGCTGCAGGTTCGGAACATGAAGAAAACCCAGCACAGCCTGGCTGCCTTCCTTTCCCAGTCTAAGGACATGTGTTCTAGTAATGGTGATAATTATTTAGATTTGTGTCATCTATCCAACATCTATCCAACAGCACACACACACACACACACACACACACACACACATTCATTTGTACCAAGGATGGAACTCAGGGCCTTCACCCTGAGCTACATCCCCAGCCTTTTTTATTTTTGAGACAGGGTCTTGCTAATTTGCTAAATTACCCTAGTCTGGGTTTGACATGACATTGCAATCTTCCTGCCTCAGCCTCCCACAGCCAACACATATTTATCAGGCCACTGATAGTGTCTGATGGTATGCAAGGAATGCAAGGTGGATATTGGCAAACCCACTACACATAGTAAATAATAAAAATTATTATGCTCATGATTTCACAGATGAAAAAATAGGAGAAATTTAAGATCTTCCCTGTTTTAGTCTAGTGAATTATGACCAAATTGGACAAGAACTCAAATCTCTTAATTCCCACTTTTTAGTTCTTGTTGCTGTTATCATTATAATTATCAGTAATAAGCATCATTAGTGATCAACAACATTGGCAAAAAAGTGACCATTAACTTGCTTATAATTAACTGTGCTATTAATCTCTTTGTGTATTTGTGATGCTTGGGCACGGGGATGAGGAAAAGCTCTGCTGGAAGCCAAGAGTCCTTGAAGGAGAAGCTCTGACACAGTGCTGCGGAGAGGACGTGAGTCCCGTGGAACTGCCTGTGTGGCCGGTTTGCAGGGCTTTTCAGGCTTGCTCATCAGGGGCTAACCCAGTTTGCCCAAACCCTCGCTGCTCCCCAAGGATGTTGTGGTCCAAACCACTGGAGGTTGCCCTGACAACGCCCTGCAACTGCACGCCACGTTGCTTTCTCTCCCTGGTCTGTGCACAGCTGTGCTTTTGGCTCCCTACCATGAACTTTGGCTCCCCTCCTCGTGTTAGGTTACTACTGAATTCCAGTTTATCTGTCAAACTTCAGAACGTGACTGGGCCCCCGTGGGGCAGGCAGGGGAGCACTGCAGTTTAACCTTGACTTCAGGGCCCAGGGCAAAGTAAAAGTGCAATTCTCCTTGCTCAAAATCAAGAGAAAATGTGCCGTTGAAGATCCTAGAAGAGAAAGCAGCCTCCTTCTCCTGAGTATTTCCTCTGTTCAGATGCGTGCGCCATTGTTCCACTGGACTCCGTTTACAACTACACCTTCAAGGATAAAATTAGTAAGAACTCCCACATGGCAATCGTTGAGAATTAAGCCAAAATGGGTTCCTTGTGAGCGTGACGCCTGTGCAGGTGATGGTCACAGGTCCATAAAGCCAGCTCTGGGCCAAAGGCCACTCCCGGGCTTAGCCAGGCCTGAGGATGGCCGTGCAGCAGATGTGGGTGGCCACCAGCCGTGCACTGAAACTTCTGCCCCTCACCAGTCTTGGGTTCTGTGAAAGCCACTGTTGGCTCCAATTCTTACGGGGATCGAGAAGGTTTAACACTCAGCACCCTTTCTTGCTTCTTTCCTTACTGGAGAACAAAACTCATGAAAATGTCTACTCTTTGTCTCTTCCTTGTCATAAGAGGCACCAGGCTTTCTTTATAATAAAAACAGCAAGTATTTGTTCAGATTCCTCTGTGCTAGGCTTAAATACCCTTCTCGAAAGTGTTTTGTAGTCATACATGCATTTTATTTTTTAAACTCTCTTAGCTCTTCTGTGAAACACCTACAAATTATCACCTCATAGTTACAGGTGAGGAAACTGAGGTTTAGAGAATGAGGTAAGGTCTCCCAAGTCACAAGCAGGAAGTTAGTGGTGGTCTGACTCCACAACCTGAACTCTTAACCACTCCACTACGTTGCCTCTTTTGTATCCATTTCATCAACTCGCTTCTCGGTGACTTCATCCAGGGGATTAAACGATCTCCGTAACTCAAACGGAAAGTTGTTTCAAGACTGCTCAGACTTTGGGCCACTTTTGACTCCTAACTTCAAATTTATTTCACGTGTCCAATACCTTTACAGAGTGTACACTGGACAGACAAAGTCGTCAGTGGAGGGAGCCGCATACCGATAAAGCAACGTCTTTCTCATGTCATACGTTCCCTGTTTCTTTTCCCTTGTTGTGCAACTGATTGTGACTATTAAGACGAATACATCTTCCTAAAAGTTTCCCCAGAACTAAAATACAATCGCATTGTGATTTGAAAGGACCAGAGGTTTTACTGCAGTATTTTTTGCAAGCCCAGGTTGGAAAGGTTGACTCACTTCTCTTTGAACAAAAGGTAGTTAAGGAAGTGGTGTAGCTGCCATTCTTCTGTGGTCCATTCATATCTGCCACTGCACTCATGCTGTAAGGGTCACTTAGAAAAATGTTAAAAATAGCCACCAGTTACTTAGCACTTGTGTTTTGTTAGGCCCTGGGGTTAGTGCTTTTCATGGGTTATCTCATTTAATCCTCTAGAAGCTCTCTGAAGCACGTTCTGTTTTACTCTCACTTTATAAATGCAGAGACTTAGGGTTTTGGAAGGTTAAGTAACTTGGGCCAGGACCACAGGATATCACGGAGCTGAGCTTCAAACCCAGACTGACCTCAGCCCATAAAGCACAGGGCTTTACTGCCTGTCAGTCACTCTTAATACAGTATTACAAACACTGTGACAGTTATCTGTGTGTGCCCTTCTCCCTCTGCAGACAGCGAACTCCTTAGGACCAGGAGTATTTTTTTACAAACCTATCTCCTGTACCCATCCCAGAGCGAGGCACACAATATATTTGTTTAGTAAGGAAGGAGGAGTGGCAAATTCAGAATAACCATGTCATCGAATTCAGAGGACTGTGGAAAGATGAGACATGAAGTAACCCAGGGTAGGACTGCCTCCTCCAGCAGAGGACTTTGTCTCCTTGAGGGATTGGTAGTTTTTAGGAGAACAACAACTCTCTGCAGGACACGCAGCTCCTCCCAGTATGCAGAGGACAGTGGGATATGACAGCACTCTAGGAAGTGAGAAATAAATCCTTGAAGGTCAAACAATGGCTGGTTCATGAGCCCGGGGATGACTCTGATGCCGGAAAGTGCCACCAAGCTCTAAAAGATGCTATGATTTCACCTGTTGGTCTTTTCAAGCACAAGCTCATAAGCAAAGACTACAGGAATGCCAGCACTCACAGTGGCACTCCCAAATAGGAAGCCATGTGCACTGGGACATGTGTGTCTGCTTCAAATTAATGAGTTATATGAGATGACAGAGACTGAATAATTGAACAGCACAGGTGATGAAGCTACAAGCACTGTGTGGTATTGGATGAGGCTCTAAATTCCCAGGGTTTAGGGGCTGTACCTCTAATTAGCCCTTCCTTGAGGAAATACTTCCTGAATGTCTGCCATGAGCAAACCACTGTGTTGGGCTTTCCCGTGGATCCAAGAGTCAATGAGCTCTAAGCTTTGCCCTTGCATATGTTACGTTCCATTGTGGGAGATGGCATATGCAGGAGTGATGCCATCTAGAAGAGGATAAGCCTTAGTCTTCACATCTGTGAATGAGGCAGGACAGCAGTAGTGACCTGAGACATCTGACAGAAGGAAGTGTGGGTAATGGGCTATTGCATAAACAGCATTTAATGTAATACCTGGCAAACAGAATACACCAAGAAATTTAAGTCTGCACTTTAGGAATATGAACTAGGGATTGGTAAACTGACCTATGGGACAGGTCAGGCTTAGGTATGGCTTAGGTATAAGCAGGCCAACAATGGTTTTTACATTTTAAATGGTTAAAAATAGTCAAATAAGAATAATGTTCTGGGGCATGTGAAGATTATCAGAAATTAAAACTCTGATGCCCATAAACAAGCTTTTATTATCACATAGCTATGCCCATGCAGCATGCATCACTGTGGCTGATTTGTACCCCACAGCAGGGCTGGGTAGCTGTGACACAGATCACATGGTCAGCAGTCCTGAACTATGCACTCTCTGATCTCGTCTAGAAAAACTCTGCTGAACCTTGTAAACAGTTGGATGGAGCAGATGCTCTGTGCCGTCTTATAAACAGTTAAATGACCTGCTCAGGCCAATGGAGCAACTTTGATTTTCATTAGTGGATGTGAAGTATGCTCTCCCGAGCGAGTTCACAAAATCAACTGTGAACACGCCCTTACAAAGGCAGCTCACCTCGTGGTGATCCGGTTTGCTGCACTAAATCCTTTCCAGCATTTGTGGAATATTAGAAAATTTGGGTTTGGGCATTACAAGCCTTTCAGACACGTGGTGCCCAAATGCTGCTTTCAGATCTGCTTGAACTGGCTGACTCATTTAGTCGCACCACATTATTATTAATATCAAATAATAAATGTGAGCAGCAGATAATTCATATTCTGGGGCACGGGGGGGGCACTTACAAAGTCACAGCACATTATTCCTGCAAACCTACTGCACAGTGTCACTGCTTTGAAAACCAGCACTTTGATCCTGGGAGAAAATGCGGCAAGGGCGGAGAGAAACCCGCGGCGAGGCAACCCCGCACTGCGTGTTTGCACGGAGCATCTGCTCCATCGCGGCCGCATCTCTGTTTACTATTTAAAGCCTCTTATTTGCTGAAGCCTCCTCAGACCATATGTTATCAACAAATGTTGCTAATCAAATACGCACAGTAATTTTCATTAGAATTTCCCCCCCATGAACAAAAAAGCCCAACATTTGCCACAAAGGGAATATACCTCCCGAAACGACAGTAAACAGCACTGCAAACCTTTGACAACAGAGTGGTATTTACGGCTGCATATGTGACTAAGCCAAGAGCTCATCCACGTTAGGCAAGACCTTGGAGAACTGGATTTTGTGCAGGTTGGTGCTAGGTGTTGGGGGGGAGGTGATGTCATTAGTTTCTATGGTGATGCTGAGCATAATGCCGTAATTCATGCTACAGAGGCTGGATTGACATTTTTCCAAGGTATATGGTTCATGTGAGCCGAGGGTTAAATCGGTGCAGTTCATAAAATTAGCTGCAGGCTTTAGTAGGAAAGAATTGTCATTCTGAGGAAGGAAAAGTGCTGTGGCCCTGTTGCTAAGAGGGAAAGTTAATATTGCCTGGAGGCAGCTACGTTAAGCCCTTGGGTCTGCCTTTCAGCCGGACAGCGTGATACCTACCCCAAGCAAGCAATCATGCCATCGCAGTGTGCACCACGCAAACTAATTGATAGGATGCGAGTCCGCGCCCTTGCTGTACTAGAAATGCAAACACCTCTTATCTACATAGACGAGGATTTGCTGTGGAGAAATTGGCTGGTCTGGGAGAAGGAAAAGTACAGGCTTTGGTTTGCCTCCTTAACATTTCCACTGGCCTGTTCCTTCTCCAGGAGTCTGAAATTGGATGTCCAAACCTCGGCTTGAACTTTCCTCACTGTTCTCCGTTCCTCCAAGGCTCACCCATCTCAGTCAAAGGAGCAGCCAGACGTAGACGCCATGCTTGCTTTCTTTCCGTGGGCCCGTGTCCACCCACCCCCAGACCCTTCAGACCCCCTACATCTACTGCAAGTCTTATCACTGCTATGGAGGAAAATCAAGCAGAGCAGGGAGGCCTAGAGTGCCGGCCAGAAAGGAGTGTTTGGGACGTTTAAACAGGGCTGCAGGTGAAACTTCACCCAGATGCCACAGTCTCCTATAGGACCTATCTCTTATTTGTTTTACGGTTGGTTGGTTTCACTTTTAGTGGAAACTCACAAGAGCAGGAATCTATGTCAGTGACCCTCATGACCAGGCGTATCCTCAGCACCTAGCGGAATGCCCAGCATGTAGGCATGCTCTCAGGCACTGCTGAAAAAAACGAAGGCATCAGACTGCAAATTCCTCCACACATCTGTAGATGTCAGGAGAGGAGATTCCAACTGAAAGTGAAATTTAGCAATGTTTGGCTACCCATGGACACCCCTTAGTGTGGCTGAAGAAGTGAGAAAAATTCTACACCCTCAGCCTCCTGCAGGGCAGGGGCAAGTCTGCCTTGTGGACTGGTCCATGGCAGGATTTGGCTCATGTTTACTGCAGAATATTATTCCATGAACTCCTACAGGATCAGGACTGAAGGGATTAATACACACAGGGCTTCATGCAAACACAGGAGACTGGCATATCCAGCCTTGTTTCTCACTGACTACGTGACGTTGCCATTGACAGATCGGTTTGCTTAGTGCAGAATGGAAGAAGTGGGGGTTAACATCTCTTGGTCTAAAGAACATGAGCCTGGGTGTCTGATTTCTGACATTTCTTTTTAATTCTTAGAGTCTCTATCTTTCTGCTGATATTTACCTCCTCTTTTTGCATTTTGTCCACTTTTTCCAATACAGATGCTTGTTTACTACGGTGGGGCTCTGCCCTGACAAACCCATTGTAAATTGAAACTAACCAAAGCCGAAGATGCATTTAGTACACCTGAGCCATGCAGCAGTCAGCTCAGCCCCTCCGTGTACTGTAGAGTAGTGGTTGTTTCCCTTCTTGAGCAAGCGACTGCCTGCGCTGCAGGTAGCTGTTGCTACCCACATCACAAGAGAGGGTCATACCCTATCTCACCAGTGTGGAAAAAGATCAAAATTCCACATTCAAAGCATCATTCTTGCTAAATGTATATCATTTCCACACTATTGTAAAGTTGAAACTCTGTAAGTCACACTATCTTAATTCAGGTCTGCCTATAGAGCTCATAGCATAGGAATCATAGTTGTTATAAATTCCTGGTCTGATCACTCTACTTTTTCTGCCCTGGCTGAGTCTGATGGTGACACTTGCTCTGTTTCTGTAGACTGCATGTTTTTGTCTCTGAGTATGCCTTCTTTTTGCTGAAAGCACATTTGTGCTACTGTGCTCAGTAAACCAACCCAGCCTGAGCTCCAGCAGCAGCTTCCACTCCTGGCCTCTGTACCAATCAACTATGATTCTCCATCTGCCTGGCTCCAGTTAGGGAGAAATAGCCTGTCTGGTGACCTCAATTCTCTGATGGATCTAAGGAGAGAGGCGGATTTTCAGTTTGTGCAGCTTTTTCTCTTCTGAGGATGGGATGAAGGCTTCTACCCAAGCTCTGCACATGCTGGCTTGGAAACTGGAAGTCCAACAGAGCCTGGATATTTTGAGAGTCTCTCCAGCTGGGGGAAGCTTAGATTGCATTATTCATTGAAGGTTGACTCAAAAGAAAAAATACAGGTGATCAACAGGAAAGTCAAAATTTCCCAAGGTTGAAGCTAAGTAACAGGGTAGTGTAGGGAGAAAGTGGCCCAGGTGGGATCACAGAGCCAAGAGGTCATCATGTCCTTAAATGTTGGCTTTGCCTTCCAGGGAGCACCACTTCCAGTGTAGCCCAAGCATCGTCTGTGGTTCTGAGAGTACGGGAAGTTTTGTCACTGGTGATGATGGCTCTCTCTACCCGCTCAAGGGTATTTTTTCATCCTCAGCACCCTCATTGCAGTCTTTTAATAATCTGTCTACAGTGGTACCTCTTTTCACAAATGCTTCTGTTTGTGAGCAATTTGGTTTGCAGACAGAGTGTTTGGTAAATTTTGTTTTTGTTTTCGAACTCTGCACAAGTAATAAACACAGCCACAACCATCTTTCCCCAAAGAGATGTGGTCATCTTTTCCAGAATCACGGAACAAACTGAGTGTGTGAACTGAAGCATCACTGTACTCCGGTTCCTGAGGATCTTTAGAGAAGCCAAACCACTCACTGAATAGCAGACACAAAAAGGGGAAAGTATCCCTTCACTGTCTTCTCTAGGAGATTCAGCCAACCAGCTCTTTTTTCTTTTGCATCACTGGCTGTTTTTCCTATGATTGCTTTTGTGATCTGTGTTGGTTATTGTGACTGGAGCCTGTGATTCCTGTAAGTAACTGGAAGACACTGCACCTAACTATGTCTTTGGAACTTGAATCTGGCTTAGGACACCTTGTTGCCCCCAGAAGGCTTCCATCCCTGCTTGCCTAGGCCACCTCCTCTCACCCTAATCCTCTCATCTTCCTCCACGGAACTTTCTAACATTGGGATATATCAGATTATTGTTCAGTGAGGTTCACTCTCTTCTTCCCTCTCCAGAGGGAGACATCTTCTTTCTGCCCCAGTGCAGTTGCATTTGTCCACACGGCTGCTTGCTTTGGCCTCCTGGGCAGAGTATTTAGCTCTGCAGCTGGACTTGGAAATGATCCAGGTTGGTCTCTCCGGGCAAAAGGCGTGGGCAGATCTGATGCAAGCACAAGTGTGGGACTCGTGTGAGTGGTCGGGTTTTCTTCTCCTTGTGTCTGTCATCACCACAAGCAAAACCTGCTCCAGGCAGGTTGTATCCCACGATGAACTACATGGAACAGATCCTGGCCCAACCCCCAGGGAGGTGCCAAGGCCAGCCGGACCGAATGCTCGAAGCACAGCAGCCGGCCAAACCCAGCATGGATCAATCACCTTCAACCAACTGCGCATGAGGGAATGAGGGTAAATAGCTGTAGCTTTAAGTCGCTGAGTTTGGGGTGGTTTGTCACACAGAAACAGTTAACGGATACAGCCCCCTCCTCTGGCACTGAGTTGCATCCTCCCATTTGCACTGCATCCTGGACGTTGCTCTGGTATCCTCACGAGATCGTCACATCCTATGGAGCACAGGTGCGTTTTATAATCTCTATATACTTTATAAAGTCTATGGCAGCCACCCAAGAAACGCCTGCTTAATGCATCTGACAGCTCAGAGGCGACTTCATTGCTTTCTAAGTGTCATCCAGGGCTGAGTCCACCCACGGCGTGAGAACAAAATAGAAGGCAGTTTGTGCTGGTTGAAGCTGCCATGGGCCCAGTCTAAGTTCCTCAAGAGCAATTGTTCGCAAACCTCCCAGGGAAGAGGCAGGCAGCCAAGGTCTCCCAAAACCCTAGTGGCCCAGCGCTCTAACCACATCTAAGGGGTACGGGACTGAGCCTCTGGCACAAAGCCAGCCAAGGCCTTGCCCATGGGGAGCCCGGCTGAGGTGGACACATGGAGGCAGCCCTTGAAAGGGTCCAGGATGGTGATTCAGGGCCCTCCAAGCAGCCAGCCCCATCCCATGAGACTCTAAGTTGCCTTTGACAGGGGGATCGTGGAAGCTGTTCTTGGTTTGCCTGGGGGAGGGGTTGATGCGTTCACGGGCTGGGTTCCCATCCCCGTATACAGAAGGCTGTGGGAGGACAGTGCTGTGAGGCAGGCTCATCTCTTCGCCCAGGACTTGTCTGTGGATTTGCTCTTTATTTTCTCCTCTTGACATCTATGAGAAATCACTGGAAGTGCCCATGAATGCCAGAAGTCTCACAGGGGAAGGGTGAATGGGGCCAGCTGGCCAAATGCCCTTTGGTAAGGATGGAGGTGTTGTCAGTGCTCTGGGGAAGGTGTTGTGGCAACCAAGTGCACGGCAGAGGCACAGCCTGGAAATGACGGACTTCAGTTACAGAGAAATATCAGCACCACTCAGCCAGGGCTGGGTACACTGACACATCTCTGCGTGAGAAAATGCTACTGTGTTTGCTCTCAGTCAGATCTGGGCCCTTTGCACAGACCACTGGGACCATTTTAAGTTCATCACAGGACTGAGTTACCGTTACTTTCAGACCCTCACTCTCAAAATATTAAACATATTAACAGGTACCCCAGCCCAGCTGTGAAAAACATTTACAGCGCACTGCATGAAAGGTGAATTGAGTTGCAACTGACTGACTGACATAGTCAAAATCTAAAGGATAGTTAATGAAGTATAATGTTTGATTTTGTAGCTACCCTTATATAACTTGTAAAGGCTTTCTAAGGTCTAGATGGTCTCCAAGGCTCCTGAAAAACACTTGGGTGCTGCTGGCCGTGTCAGCCTCGGCCCAGACATAATTAAAACTCTCTGACTAGTGCTTGGTTATCACTCTGAAATAAGAAATTTGAGAGGTTATGACAAGAGCGGGAATTAACTTTGATTTCCTTTCCTGCCGACAATACATTTCCTCCCAACAAAAATCATCTTTATGCCCTCTGCTCAGCTATTTCTGCCTCCTGACAAGCATTAGAACCCTGCTTTGTCTCAGCACCTGGGGAGATGGAGACCGGAGGGAGGAGGGCTTGATCAAGTGCGCCTGCAATACCCAGCCCAAGGGCCGCTCTTCTCTGGGAGTCGTGTCGTGTGTGTGTGTGTGTGTGTGTGTGTGTGTGTGTGTGTGTGTCCCCACCCCCCCACCCCCACCCCCCGTTCTCTGTAAGTGGCAATAACAAAACTTGCTTTCTTTAACCTCCTGGGTAGATAACGGCTGTAAAAACATTTTAATGCTTTTAAAAGCCCTTTCAAATGTTGATTGCTCTCTTTAGGATGGGTCCTTTTTTGATATCTCCTCCGGTTCCTTTCTGCATCCTCCTCTTCCTTGCTGGATAACACATACAAAATGAAGTCCCTTTGCACCTATCTGCTTCGGGGTACCTCCGCATTTCCAACTTTCTGTTGTCAGATCCCTGCCATGGTTTTACTTTTGAAAGTTTCTACCACATTGAGGCCCAATGTATTGGAAAATTGAGTGGCAGAAAGCCAAGCCAGGTGCAGCCCAGGGGAAAGCTTAAAAGGCTGTAGCTAGAAATGTGGGCTCCGCAGTTAAAAGCCTGATTTGCCAAGGTCAAAAGTTTAGAGGCATCCGGGAGCCCTTTTGTTGCTTACACCCCACACCCAGTGCTTCAGTAAATGTGTTGCTCACGTTTTCAAAATGCAGGCAGAAACTGACTGCTTCTCTCTACTTCTATTGAGGCCAACCTGGGCCAGTCCGTCTTTCCTGAGTTATTGCAAAGGCCTGACTTGTTTCTCTACATCTTCCCTGTCTCCCCCAGAAGCCAGAGTGGTCCTTTGAAATGTAATGAGTGATCACTCCTCTCTTCCCACCCTGACTCACTCAGAATAAATGACAAAGTTGTCGCCGTGACCTGTACGTGAGCTGGACCTTCACTGCTTCTGTTCTTGCCTCCTGTCACTTTTTCATTCTCTCGCTTTTCTACAGTATCTTTGCTGTTCCTCAAAAATGCCAAGCATGCTTCCAATTCAGGCTTCATCTCTACTCTTTCCTGGCCTGTGGTGGTGCAGGGGATTGAACACGGGGCCACACACATGTTAGGGAAGCACTCCACTGCTGAGCTACATCCTGAGACTTTTTATTTGTGAACTTGTGATCTTCCTGCCTTCGCTTCCTGAACAGATGGGGTAACAAGTGTGCATCACTGTGCCTGACAGTCGAGGGTCTTTGTACTTGCTGCCCTGTCTGCCTGGAATGTCCTTTTCCTAACTGTCCCCATGAATCACCTCCAGCTTTCATGGAAGATCTTTTATGAAGGTTGGTCAGGGAGGGCAAGTCCTCCAAACCCTTCCACTTCTCCTTCTTCACTGTATCTTCTTCTCTAAGCACATTTTCACTCATGTTGTTGCCTGCATGTAGTGTTTTCTCCCACTAGGACTCAAGCTCTGTGGAAGGAAAAGGCTCTTCTCTGCTTAATTCTCCAACATTTTCGGGTCTAGATCAGTGGCTGACACATTTTAGACAATATTTGTTCCTGAGTGATTGATTTAAAATAGTGCTGTGGACGCGTTCTTACGTCAGAATGGCTTTCATTCACTATAGAAGTGCTCCAGGGCAGCTGGGAACCTCTTTTTTGTCATCTAAATGTTTTATAACCATGAAACATTTCTTAACTTCTCTGGGCTTCAGTTTTTGCCTCATCTCATCTGAAAGCTCATCAGAATTTATTTTCAGTACTGGGGATTGAATTTAGGGCCTTCACACTGAGCTACATCCCCAGCCCTTTTTTATTTTATGTGCCAAGTTGCTAAAATGTCCAGGTTGGGCTTGCATTTGCAATCCTCCTTCCTCAACCACCCGAGGTGCTGGGATTATCAGTATGTGCCATTACACCCAGCTCATCATCGGAGTTCTTATGAGGTTAAGCAAAATAAAGCCCACAAAGAATTTATCACAGTGCCTGTAGTGTACAAGGCACTGAATAAGACACCATGGGCACAATGATGCTCATGGCGCTGAGCACACGAATTTGCCTCACCGTGTCAGGGACTCTCCACGGACATCCTTTTTTATCTGCCCAGCTTCTAAAGACCACCAGAGGGTTCCTGCCTACCTTTTCCTGTTTCTCTATTGCTGAAATATATAGAATAGTTTTAGAGGTCCCAGGCTTCTGAGACCTCTGTTTCCACTTATTTAATTTAATTAACTTATTTTTTGGTACTGGGAATGGAACTTAGGACCTTCCACTTGCCAGGCATGCTCTTGTGCCACTGAGCTAAATACCCACCAACAGTATGTATGTATGTATTGTCTTTTTGAGACAGGGTCTCACTATGCAGTTCAAGCTGGCTTTGAATTCACTTATGTAGCCCAGGCTGACCTCAAACTTGCAGCGATCCTCCTGCTTCAACTTCTTGAGTGCTAGGATTACAGGCATGTGTCACCACGCCCAGCATTCCACTAATTTTAATACAAATAAATTACTTTAATTAGAAGCTCCTTGCTGAACAGAGCTGCTGTGTCTATAATGAAGATGGGTTAATGGGTGCCATGACCTCTCCCCTGGACTTATGAGGAGCACAGGACGGAGGCTGGAGCAGTAACAAAAAGGGGCAAACCACAGGAGACAGAGGGGACAGCTGCCTATGTTGCTCCCCCTGCACTCACTGGGGAGGGAAGGAACATTACTGATGTAGTCCAATAGTCCTTGTTTGTTTTTTGTTATTGTTTACCTACCTGTGGATCTAACCACTTCTCCTGGGCTTGAGATGAGATTTCATGAATCAGCCAGAGAAACCCTTGTGCACAGTAAGAAATTCATCTTGCTCAGGCAAGACAGACTGCAACCAAATAAGCAAACAAGATGACTTCTGTAAACAGCCATAGCTAAGGACAGTAGGGTAGGGTCATGACCTTGGGAGTGGCCAGGCAGGGCCACATCCTGTCTGAGGACCTGGGGTCTGATTTGAGTCACACAGAGGGCAGGTCCCCTGGTGGCTGTTCAATGCCCTCTCTGTTCCCTCTGTTAATGAAAGAAGAGAGAATGAGTGGGAAGCATGACTTCTAGTCTCTCAGAAGGGAGGGGCATGAGTCCCTGGTCTTTACTTTGTCTCCATTGCCTAGCACCTGGGGAATGCTTAAGTGAATGACTAAATTCTAGGTCACTGCCCATCTGCATGGCTGAGAGATGCCCAAGCCCAGCCCACCTCCCTACCTGCTTCAGAGGTTTGTGAAATCCAACCCTGTCATCCTTAGGCTGAGGAATGTAATCATTTTAATTATGACAACCACCACTGCCATCATTTCAGTCTATCCGGTACAATCTATTGAAGACCTGCTATGAGCCAGGCACTGTTTTAAGTGCATCCTATGTATTATGTCCCTTTACAGTGATGGTAGGAGGTGGTAAGAGTTTTTAGCCCCACTTTACAGATGAGGAATCTAAAATTTATAACTACTAAGAAATATGGAAAAGCCGCATGTTTTCTAAGTGGGAGATGTCAGTCCTTCCTGATATTTGAGTACCACTCTTAAGTAACTTCTTTCTGATGAACTGATTGCAAGTGCTTAGGTGGGGTCGGCACACTCAAGAGCTCGGCTAGTACCAGGGTGCATGTGCGGTAGTCAGGACAACCCCCAGTGAAAGTGAGCTCTGTGAGCTCTGGGACCTTTCAATTGCTCTTATTCAAAAAAGACACTTTGACACCTGTTCACCACCAAGTCAGACCTAACTAAGGCAGGATTAGGGTGTGGCCATCTGTCTGAGCAAGTAGGTGTGGCCTGTCAATCACAGAAATTCAGGACGCATGCGCAGAGAACAGTTTCCGAGTCTTGCACCTGGGAACAATGGGAAGTGCTATTTTTAATTCTTCTGGGATGAAATCAAGCACGAGTTTTACAGGACATTCTAGATCTGATGTCAGCCTGAGGAATGCCGGATGCAAAAGATGTCCGCCATTAACTCTGTGGCCACCATGAGCTTTCTCAGTGGCCTGCTCTCACTCTGCAGATGGCATTTCTTTGTCTATCTTTAATAAATGTAAAGCCTTGCTACCTTCTTCCATATCTTGTTTATTTCTTGGTTCCAAGAACCTGGAAAGAATCCCTTGAAAAGAGTCCACAAAACCCCAGGACCCAGGATATAACTATAGTGTAGAAATTGTTAGAATTCAAAAGCAAAGCTCTAGAAAAGATCAGTAAAGATTAGTACTTCCTTCATGGTACTTGTTGATAAAGGGCTTCCAGCTTGCCCTCCCCAGCTCCAGGGATCTGTATTCTCTATCTGTGCTGGTCCTTGGAAACATTTTTTAAAAATTGTATTTTAAAAAAATTTTATTTATTAAACAGAAAAAAAAAGCTAAGGAAACAACAACAATGAAGACAAAAACAAAAACAACAAAAACAATACGTGAGCTCAAAATAAAACGATAGGAATTAACAGTGGTTTGCGATCCTTGCTCTTCAGCTGGGAGGGGCCAGGCGGGTGCTGTGTGGATATGTGCAGGGTGCCTGAGGACATACTGTGTACATGGCCGTGTGATCACTACCTTGTCACCCTTGGAAAGTGGAATTCTGAAATCAGACACACCTGGCTTCGCGCTCGGGACATGTCACTGTTCGAGTTAAATCGCTAACTAAGCTGTGCGCTTCTGGCTAAGTCCCTTTCCCTCTCTAGGGCTCACTTTTCTTTTTGCAAATGGGCTTAGAACATCAGTTTCTTAAGATCGTGAGGGTTAAATGAGACTATAAATGCTAAACAGTGTTGGGTGCCTCTGAGAGTCCTTAATAAGTGTCAGAAGTGCACACTCCAGGGTAAAATTTGTCAAGAACATAAGGGTGAGAGAAGGAAAGGCCAAGGAGAAAAGGGTCTTAGAATGGTGGTTTGCACGAAGGATGGGTGTGGCACCAGCAGAGAGATGTCCGGACTCCACTCCATTCCTTCTGTGGCTAATTGTCCAGCAGGCTAGCTGCATTCCCTGGGTTATAAGCCCTTGAGGGGGAAGAAGAGCAGTGGCCTTGGGAGCGGCCACCTTGGAAGACTTCTGAAATCTGGCTCCAGTGACTCCCCCATCCCAGCACCTGATAATGACAGCACTGACTGGGTGTGGAGAACCAGTGACTTTGTAAGGTGACATCACACAGGCCATATCATTCAGCAAAGTAAGAACAGAGCCTGAGCTCCACTGACTGCTGACTGTGACACATCTCAGGTGGGCAAGGTCAGCCGGAGTGGGGAGGGCTTGGTTCTGCAGCGTGTCTGAGGCCCAAGCTTACCAGTTTGCATCCCATTTATGGGAAACAGCTGGGTGAGGAGAGAACGCTCTGGCTTCATGCGATTTTCTGTCTCACAATATCACAGTATTGCTGGAGAATCAGTTACCCAACAGATACGAGGCCAACCAGAGGCAGGTGGTATACCCATGAATAATGAAAGGGGGGATAGACAGGAAATGAAAGAAAAAGGCATTTATCTCAGAGTTGGATGGAATAGGTACATTTGCTGACAGAATTCTGTGCACGCTCATATTGTAGGCCCTCCTCACCCAGCTTTCAGAGCTACAGAAACAGTCATGTTGTGAGTGCTCAATGTCACACAGCTTTACCTGCTTTGCACGATGGAGAAGAGCAGAATCAGCTCTACACCACTTCCCAGCTAAGCTCCAGCCTCCACTACTCTAAAAGGGTCTTTTGTCTTTGCTTACAAAGACCCTCCCTCTCTCCAGCCTGAACACCAGCAGCTCAGCTTAGGCTCTGACAGTACATGACCAGTACAGTAAAACTGACTTTATTCTCTCTACCCATCACCCAAGGAAATTCATGGAATCTGGTCATTCATTTCATCACTTTAAGCAGGGAGTAATAATGTCATTATCCATTATGATTACCTGTATGCTTTATGAATTATTTGCATCATTAAAAATTCAACATGTGCCTAACATGAAAACTCAGAGCTATGGGATCAGACAGACTTTCTTTCCTTTCTCCTGTTTTGTGTGGTGATGTTCGGGGCACTACGTGTTCTCCTCCTTCACAGAGAGTGACAAGAAACAAAGCTCTGTTCTAGGAGGAGGTGGTGGGAGGGAGGTGAGAGAAAAATGCCCCAAATCAGATAAGTGACACAGGTTCATGATATACATCATAGCTTTCCTGTAGCCATGGGGTTGAGGGACAGTTTGCAGGTTTGAATTAAACCCATTCCTCACCATAAGGAGTTAATTGCAAACGATGGTCATGTCCGAGGACCTTGACTTGGTCAATGTTTTGTCTGTAATAAGGGGTCAAGTTACAGTATGCACGGTGTGTAATTGCACATTTTTGTATATTGCTATCAACAATATTTATTAAATGCACCCTATGTCCTAAACACAGTGCCCGGCACCACGTGTACTTCATCTGTTTGGATTCTGACGAGACCTGTATGATGTAGATCTGACCATTTCTTTTTTACAGGTGAGGGTCAAGAGAGACTCAACAATGTCAAGGCGCACTTTTCAGTCTCTAATACCACAGACATTTAAAATAAGGCATAAATTATTATGCCCAAATTTTATGAAAATAGAGGTATGTTCAGACACATTTTTATGAGGGATAATTTATTTCACTCAAATGTCTTTTTAACCCTGTAAAAATCCTTCAGAAAAAAGAGACATCTCAGCGTTTATGATTTCATGATACCTAAGTGCCCTAGGATATCATGTACAGTTAATCTCTCCATAAACATTAGTTGATAATCTATTCTTTGTAAATCACAATGGTAGGTTCTGTGGGTGCAATGGAGATGTCTAGTTCCTAGGTTCTTTCCTAGGTTATTTGAAAAATCAAGTAATTACTTGAACAGTTAAACAGCTACACAAAGGATCTAAGCAGTTTAACACGGCTCCTGAAATAGCCCAAGTCCACATGCAATGAGTTACTGAGTGAGTGACAGGGGCAGCGGGCACTGTGGCTCCCAGGAGAACGACAAGGATGTGGTGACAGTGCCTTGGGAGTCCACCCTGGGGCGGGACAGCTCCGAGGACAGGTCCTGAGCGTGGATAAAATTTGGGTGGGTGAAGAAAGTAAACCAGCGAGGGACAGATGAGGTCAACAGTTACGGAACATCTTCCACACTGTCGTTTGTTCTCAAGACACAGTTTGTGCTTGGATTCATTTCTTCAATCCGTGCAGTTTATCAGGCCCCTGAGCTTGGAGTCACTGCAGACATTATCCCTGTTTTCACCGAGCTCACAGGCTGGTGGAGAAACCCAGAGAGAACTAGGCAAGTGTGATGAGATTTATGAAGGAAAGAAAGAGGGGCGAAAGATGTATGTAATGTAGAAGCTTATACCATAGGGGAGAGGGGCGAAGGCTGTGCCGTCTCCGTGATAACACCTGATGCAGCACGTGTCTGTTCTTCACAGAAAAGTCTTAGTGCTTGTGGAAGGCAATGGGCTCCGAGTGCTGGCTTAAGGGCAGGAGAGTGTAGGTCTGTAGGATGCATGCACAGTCAGTCACAGGGCAGGCAGAGGTGGCCCAGGGTGAATTAGTGAAGCTGGTGAAGTTTGCGGATCTTTGTTGCTGTTTCCTGTTTTACACCCTTGCCCCTGCTTTCGGTAGAGCAGTTTAGTCCCCGGCCCTGACCTTGACTCATGTGACGTCAGTGAAGTCGACCCCTCTCCTGGACTGGGAAGTGGCCATTCTCCACCCTGCGTCCTCCACACGGGGGACTGGCTTAGGGGTGAATGCAGTAAGGGCCAACCACAGACTTGCTTGAAACCACAGAGAAGGCGACCCTCCTTCTGCTGGGGCTACTGCATCATGGGCTATAATCCATAAGCTGCTGGCAGTGCCTAGCTTGCCTCCACCAGGGCAGGGAATCCCCGAGAATGGAGATAACACAGAGAACAGCTGAGAAGGAGAAACTTCCGATGTCACATCTCAGCATTTGTGCCCTGCCATGCATGAAACCCCAGAGCCTCAGTTGCAGGAAACGATGAGTTCCTCAACCTCTGGCAAGCAAGACAACTACAAGAGGAGAGGTGGTAGCAAAGCATCCCCCACCTCTCTGTATCTCACCTGTCCCTTGCTTACATTTACTTGTTCTCATCTTTCATGGGGTCCTTCCTTTCAGATGCCCACTTCACAGGCTCAGAGCACATTTTGCTCTTCTAACTGGGTGGGCACTGTTTCGTTATTTGCACATTTCTTAAGAACTCCTATTCAAACCTTACCGGTCCTGATTTCCATTCCTTCAGGTTCTCAATAGAACATAGACTAGTTTGAGAATCTACGATTTCCCTTATATAGTTATTCAACTAACTTATCGGTGCCTGGTAGGCGCCCACGTTGTACTAGACACTTCAAAAACTGGACAGGAAAGGCCCCTTCTGCTGTCGACTTAGTGCTCTACCCGCTGAACCATAATACGGTCCTACTTAGGTCTTAAGGGTCATCTCACCCAGGGATTTGCAAAAGTAGGGCCTGTGGGCCAAATGTAGATGGTTACCTGGTTTCCTAAATGATGTTTCACTGGAACATACCTATACCTGTCCACTTACACACCTTCTGTGTCACTTTCACACTACACCAGTGTGAGTTGGTAGTTTCAAGCGAGGTTGTCTGACTTGCAAAGGTGAGGTGTTTTCTCTCTTGCCTGTGCTGACCACTGGTCCAACCTATATTTTTTTACAAAACCATCCACAGCATAAATGAAACTCAGGGTTTTACTTCAGTTCTTCTTACTGATAGAGGTGAGTAAAGGGTAAACCTGAACTCTGAGGAGGCTGGTGGCACCACCTGAAATCCCACATGCAAGTGCATTAAACCATTCTGATTCAAGAAAATCCCTCACATCTTACATTCTGCCCCATAACTGGGTTCCTTGTTTCAATATAAAAGCTATGTTTAACAGCTTTGGAGGCTCATGACTGTAAGCCCATCGCTCAGGGAGGATCTCAAATTGGACCCCAGCCTGGACAACTCAGCAAGACTATGTCTCAAGATAAAAAAAATAAAAAAGGGCTGAGAATATAACTCAATGAGAAGGCTGTGGTTCCCATCACTAGTACCACAAAAAAATTTACGAAACCTTTCAGGCTGGGCACAGTGGCACATACCAGTAACTCCTGCCACTCTGGAGGCTGAAGCAGGAGGATCATAAGTTCGAGTTTAGCCTGGGTAACTTAGCAAGACCATGTCTCAACATAAAATAATAAGGGCTGGGAATGTAGCTCAGTGGTGGTAGAGTGTTCACTTGGTGTGCACAAGGCCCTGGGTTCCGTTCCCGACACTGAAGGAGAGTTTCTGTCTGAGCAGAAGCTGACTTCACAGAAGGGTGTTCTCTGTGGATCTGACGACCGCTGTGACTTTGGACCCCATGCGTTCCAGCTTGCCAAGCATGGCCCGCACTGGATACAGAGTCTATGTTGTGGGACTTTTCAAGCTGTGACAACTCCTCTGCCTCCCATCAAAGAGCTTACAGTTGTTATGGTTTGTTCATGTCTTAAAAATGTAGTCCCTTCCTGCATATTCACAGGACTTGTGGGCCTTTGGGGGACGTTTAGGGTTAGATGAACTGTTGAAAGTCGGGCCCTGCGCTGGCACTGGTGGCTCGGTGAAAAGAGGAAGAGATACCACTTAGCATGCCTGCCCTCTCCTGCGAGTGATGCCCTTGGTCATGTTCTGATGCAGCAAAAAAGCTCTGGTCAGATGCCGGGCCCAGGCCAGCGCTCTGCTCGCGCATTCCCAGCCTCCAGAACTCTGAGCGGCCTGAATTTATACTCTGTACGCGTCACCTGACCATAACAATTCTGCTAAAGTAACGGAACACAGACCCAGAGAACAGTCAGGAAGCACAGACCCGAGGTCTTTTCTGACTCCAGCATTTCCCTCTGCCGACCCTTGGAGACACTTGAAATGTACAAGACCAGGAAAAGCACTGCACTGTTTGTTCAGGTTTTCTGGAGGTGTTAGTTTTCCTGATGGGAAGAGGTCTTTTCCTGTTATTCAATGTACTGTTTTATCTTCTTCCGTCGTGACCTCTCTTTGTGGTGCGGGGCTGGAGCCATCAATATATTATTTATGGACAGGGGCTGCTTCAGGATGCATCTCTTGGTTTGAGGTTATAACGATGGATTATTCTGTAACCTTTATTTGTTTGGCTGTAGAAAGACCATTCTGTGTGGCTGGAACATTGTGTTTGTTTTTGATGTACAAAAGAGCATTCATTATTTATCAGGTGCTATTGACTTTCTTTTTCTCTGCAGCACTGGGGATTGAACCCAGAGCCTTTGCACTGAGCTCTACCTCCCCCTCCATTTTTTATTGTGAGTCAGGATTTCACTGAGTCACTAAATTGCCCAGGGTGGGCTTGAACTTGCAATCCTCCTGCTTCAGCTTCCTAGAGTGCTGGGATTACAATAAGCTTGTGCCACCAGGCCCGAAAACAAAACAAAACAAAACAAAACAAAACAAAACAAAGCAAAACAAAACAGAACAAAAAAGAGCAAAACACAGAAGTCCTGGCAAACTGGAGCCTGTTAATATGATAAAGCTTTTCTTAACCCTATTGGAAAGAAAATTCAGTTACTCAGATGAACGCCAGCCCTTCTCCTGACCGGGCAGAGTGTCAGTAGAGCTCAGGGACCATCTTACTGGGAATTGCCTTGAATGTCCTCATCAGAGACCTTGGCTGCTTGGGGCTGTTCCCGTACCACCCCTCACACCAGCACAGTTACTGCAAGGTGGGGGTTTTCCTCCCTTCTTACAGATGAAGATATTAAATTTAGAGTCTTCAAGTAACTTGAACAAAATCATCCAGCCAATTAACAACTAACATAATGATTACAAGAATTTGACTTTTATTGAGTGTCCTGTGTGCCAGTTACTATTCTAAATACTTTAAATGCAATTTTTTTTTTTATACCGGGAATTGGACTCATGACCTCAGGCTTGCCGCGCAAGCACTTATGCCACTGAGCTCTATCCCCAGCCCCAACACACAATTTCATTGTTACCATAACCTGTGCATGGGTTGCACTACGACTTCCTACGACAGAGCAAGAAACAGGGTCAAAGAAGGGAGAGAAGCCGCTCCAAAGCACTAGACCAGTAAGGAGGGAAGCGGAAAGAAGGCAAGCCTAGGACGCCTCGCTTCAGAGGCAGCTCTTTGAAGTCTGTGCTCCTGACGAGCCCCTAGTTTGCTGGGAGGGAAGCGGCGCTGGACAAACGCAGTGTTCCTTGCGGCCAGGGTCGTGGCTCTTGGGGACAGCCGGCCTCCACCACTGCCCAGCACCTGAACCTGCCCTGAAGTGGGTGCCTGACCTGAACTCCTCACTCCCGGCAGGAATCCGGAGCAGCAGGGGGAGTCGGCCTCCCTTTTCCTCTCCAGGGTGCAGGCACTGAAGGAGGCAGAGCCCTGAGCCGAGCGTTCAGCGGCCAGTTCCTGCTCCCTTCTAGGTCTGTGCGGTGCTGTGCGTGTGTCTCTTTTCACACGGACAGGATGAACTCAGCATTCCCTGGTGGGTTCGGCCTCTTTGCTTCTGTCCTTTAATCTTGTAGTTTTCCTGTGCCTCCAAGGTCTAGAGATGCCTGCGTGTGGGCTCTGCTAGGGAACCTTGAGTGTACCATCCTGGCACCTCCCTGGGGCCATTCCTGTGACCCGGCTGGAAGGATGGAGTGTGGGCAGAGGAGCCAACGAGGGTGCTGGTGCCAGCAGCTGAAGCCAGGTAGGTGAGCTGCAGGGCTCTGAAGCAGATGACGCCCACATTCAAAGCATGGAAATGCTCACCGGCTTGGTAGAATCTCAATGACTCCAACCCCCACTCTCCCCGCTAACGTGGCCTTCACAGTCCTACCCACTTCTGAACCTCCTCTGAGGCTGTTTCCTCTTCCCCATGACGGCTCTTCATCCCTCTCTTACATAAACCCAACTCCCCCACAGCCCCGAACTTTTCTGGAAAATTCCGGCACCTGTTTACCACTCCTTCCGCTTGCAGTTGTCCTTTCCATGCGTTGCTATTCTCATCTGCTGTGATTGGGTCCCTCTTGCTTATTGGTCTGTGCTGGCCTGTGTGCCCCGGAAACCTGGCCGGGGGAGTCTGTGGAGGACGGCCGCCCCGTGTCTCAGAGGCGCTGGTGGGAAGATGGAGCGGGGTAACGTGCCTCTGCCTTTGGATACCTCACACTGTCAGTCACCAACACTTGTCCCATTTGAACTACTTCGCAGGCGTGGCTGCTAGGGTTACCACAGAGCTCAGGGTCAGCTTGTGTACCGACTTTGTTTTAGGAAATCCTTCTGCAAGTGGAATAAGCAGGTTGTAGGCACGTGCGCATCTGATGTACTTTTCAGAATACGGTAATTCTAGGCTTCTCTGTTTTAGATAGGATTTTATTTTATTTTATTTTTAAAAAGTTTTTTGTTTTTTTTTCCGGTACCGGGAACCGAACTCACGACCTTGCGCTTGCCAGGCAGGTGCTGTGCCGCTGAGCTAAATCCCCAGCCCCTCCTAGATAGGATTTTAAATGTATACAGTTGGTCTTGATTAAATAAGAAATACATGTTTATATTTGCATTTATAATTTATATTTGCATTTATAATTTACATTTATACTTGTGTTTATATATGTGTGTGTTGAAAATGGAAAGAGTCTAATAAACATCAGGTTCCTGTACTTTCAGGGATCCTAGCTCCTTCTTCTTATATAATTTGTCATTATTTACCCTGCAGTGGGGTGTGGGAGGCCCTGACCCATTGAAGGATTTGCTCCCTGAGAAGATGGTGAAACACTGTTAAGGTTGAAGCTCCGAAAAATAGAAAGAGCGTAAAGATAGGATTTTGCCACTAGGTGGCGATCCCGGGCTATAAATGCTTCCTCAATTTTGTCGCTCGTCAACGCTGAAAAATGTCCTCAAAATCCAGCCACGTTGCATTTTAATTCCATGTTCTCAAGTACATTTCCACTTGCTGCAGAAACATTTTAGCTCAAAGATTTTTTCCAGATGGTTTGGAAATGTTCAAGAAGGCACTAAATCATTTGTATTCTTAACTATCTTAAATTCCACCAAGTAGAGATACTTGACTAATAAAGAGGAATTATAGTTATGATTGGCAGTCTAATGTAATTTAAAAATGCGCTTTGGTTATGTTTTAAAAGCAAATCTTGATCCTGCTTTATATAAAAGCATAACAGTGATTTGGAAGGTAAGTGTACCTTAAGACAGCCCCATCTCTGGGCGTGGGCTCCTTGGTGTCATGGGGGAGTTGTGCTCATGGTGACACCAGTCCCCATGGTCAGGGCTGACCAGCAGAGCTAGACACCGGGCTGGAGCAGGGACATTCCAGGTCGTGTTCTTTAAAGAACATGGAGATAAGAGGTAGAGACTTGAGGTTTTGAAATTGAAATTACCACTGGATCCTTCTCTGTCGATGGCTGGTAACTCCTTCACGTTTATGAATACTGAGATGCAATCCTCTCACTTCCTCTGACTGAATCATTTAAATCAAGCTCTATCCCCAGATGCCATCAGGAAATGGAGTAGACCGGAATGGGTTTTTATTTTTGGCACACAAAAAGATACCATGACCCAAGAATCAAGCTCTAAATTGATTTACGGTAAATTCCTAGCCTTCTTGCTTGCTAGCGGTACCTTGGTCACTACTTGTCAACAGGACAAAGAATGCTGGATCCTGAGTGGATGACATTTCTGAATTAAGCAATAGGCAACTAGACTTTGCAATGCCGCCTGTGCTGAAGATATTGCCAATAGGCACAACCGACACACACTGTAGCTTCGCACTCTTAAACTACTGTTCCCATCAATGAAAATAATGCAAATGAATTGACATCACAGGTAACATGAGTTACTGGCTACATCACTACTTCTCAGCTGAGGGTGATCTTGCCCTTCCCTCTATGGGGGCATTGGCAATTATCTACTGACTGAGAGTGTAGGTGCTATTGGCATCCTCCCAGCCTATATTTATAGACTTCTGTCTCCTCCATTAGTCCTTTTATAACATTTAAGAGCCTTTTAGGAGTTTTATTTATTTATTTATTTTTAGTTTTTAGTTTTTCTCTGGTACCGGGAACTGAACTCATGACCTTGCGCTTGCCAGGCAGGCGCTTTGCCGCTGAGCTAAATCCCCAGCCCCATAAGCCATTCTTTTTTTTTTTTTTCCTTCCGGTACCAGGAATCAAACTCACAACCTTGTGCCTGCCAGGCAGGCGCTTTGCCACTGAGCTAAATCCCCAGCCCCCTTTTAGGAGTTTTAATGCAGGGCAGGTGGCACACACCTGTAATCTCAGCACTCGGGAGGCTGAGGCAGGAGAGTTGCCATGCGTTCAAGGACAGCTTGGGCTACTGGGGTACATAGTGAGTTCAAAGTTAGCCTGAAGTACATAGCAAGACCCTGCCTGCAAAAAGAATATAAAGTTTTAGAGTCCACAAATCCTAAACATCAGTACAGCATCTGGGACAGCGCCTACCAAGAAGGAACTTCTCCAAATGCTAGGCTAGTAGCACTGAAAGGCTGAGAAACCTTGGCTGAGTCTTTTACCTTCACCCAGGGGAAAGAAAATTTTAGGGAGCTCTTGGAGTTGCACAAGTTAGTAAGAAGAATGACATGGCTGTTTGTCTCTGACTGTTCAGACGGGACATGAGGTTTGCCCTGCAGCTCTGTCCTCCCTTCTTTCTTTTCTGCTCCCAGCTCCGGCTGTGGCCGAGGTGTAACTGACCTTCCATCTCCAGGAAAAGAGTAAAAGATTCCAAAGATGCTAATGATTTCTTCTGTGCTAAGTACACAGCTTTGCAAAGATTCCTTTAAGCCAGAGATGAGAATATTCCTTAAACAGGAACCTATTCCATAACTTCTCCAGCCTCCTAAAGATTCTCTTAAAAACAAATCTCCAGTTGAGAGAGTCAATTGCCAATCTCTTTTCAGACAAACGTGCTTCCTGCTTTACTGAGAGGTTGGAAATTCCCAGATGCAGACATTGATCATCTTTCTTTAGCGTTTTAAAGTGCTTCCCTTTGCCTAGGGTAGAGTATCTGATGGTACTATGTCCAGCTCTCCTTCTTTGCGAGAAGGGGATTGTGGTATCTTGTTCACAGAGCTCAGGCTAGCCCTTGCTCTATGACCCTGGCTCCACGCACCGGTTTGGACCTCAGGGGCCCTCTCTGTGTATGACCTTGTCCTACTAGCCACAGCTGCCCGGTCTAGGATGTGGCCCTGACCCAGGATGAGCTGATCAGATTCTCTCATTCTGGAATGTGAAACTCAGGAGGGCATGGCACAGAACTCTGCCATCATAGGAGCAGGGTCACACTCACGGCCATTGGCAGGCTTCTGTCTTCTCCCTTATGAATATGTTGTTTCTTTGAGTTTCTTCCATCAGTTCAGTTTTCAAGTCTGTCCCCACTAGGGCCCTCATTTATAGATTTCTTTCTCCTTTCATTCCTTTTAAGAACCTGTGTCCCCTGCATTGTCTAGCACTCCTGAGACTGTACGTGTCGGCTGGTGCTGTTGAGGAATGCCCTTTCCTCCCGCTCTGCGCTTGCAAGGTCTTCCCAGCCAAATGTAAACGCTGTGTCCAAGTAGGCCAGATCCGCCAGGGGTATTCTTTGGTTTTCCCAACAAGGAAGAACGTGCAGTTCTCCCTGGAATGGAAACCTTACTACTTTATACTCGTTATTTTACCACATATGACTTATGAGGGATGATCAAACAGTACAGTGACCCTTTATTTTTTTTTTTTTTTTGTTGTTTTTTCTCCGGTACCGGGAACCGAACTCATGACCTTGCGCTTGCCAGGCAGGCGCTTTTGCCGCTGAGCTAAATCCCCAGCCCCACAGTGACCCTTTAAATAAAAAATTATTGTAGTTAAAGACAGCTGCCATCCATCCCTCCCCAAGAGAGTCCCCTGTGCTGTAACACTTTGGCCCCATCGTTCCTTCCACTTTCTGACACCGTTCTGGAATCCTCTGCTGTGTCTTCAGTTGCCTTGTCAAGGCTACTTTGATGTTCTGAGTTGATTCACAGTCATTTGGACTCTGGGGAAGATCCAGAAGTCAGATCACACCAGATCTGGTGAACAAGGTGTAATGTTTTTATCTGACAGAAATTTCTGTAAATGTTTGAGTCAGTTCAGGACACTGAGGCAAGCCACACACACACACACACACACAAGCCATGAAAGAGGACTTCCAGAAGGGCTTCAGGAAGTGGCAAGAATGACGGGATAAGTGTGCCTGAGGCGAGGGTGAGCATTTTGAGGGGAATTAATGGCGATGTATCTTCCGCTATAATAAATGGGAAAAATTTTAGTCACATCTCATGTAGTCAAGTGAGCCAGCAGCGTACTGAGCACTGTGGTCCTCACCGTGGAGATCTTGCACCCCTGGACGTCACTGTCAGGGCAGGGAGGTGGCCTGGGAAACAGTCGCTCTCCTCTCGTTAGGTCAGGAAGAAAGACCCAGTGTGGCAGCAGACAGTGTGAAGTGGTGTTAACCAGGACAAGGGAGAAGGCTTTCTGGTTACAGAGACAGCGGCTAAGTAGCCATTTGGTCCTCCTGCAGGAAACAGACTCAGTCTAGCATTTATTACGCCTTTTGTTTTGTTCTCACTGAGATTATTTTTACAGCTACTCTCTATTTACAAGCTGACGGAACAGGCCCCGTTTAACGTCTAACCAACTCAAAAGATGAGAATAAATTTAAGATAACTGTGAAACAAATAATAGCCCCAGTGGCGCGCAGGCATGCGGTGAGAGGGTGGTCAGGACGGGTGGGAATGCAGGGATAGTGGATCTTCTAGCAAATCTTGACTAGAAGTGAAAACAAACCTTACTGGAGAGATTCCCCTGGGAAGCAAGTCAGAGGCAGGGGAAGGAGAAAACAAAACAGACAGATAAAGGCACGAAATGGCCTTGGGACTTGCACCAAGAGACCAGAAAAAGAGCTGAAGGTAGGACACAGACAGAAAGCCAAGCTCGCAAATGACAAGCTGCCCCCACCTCTAATAAAATATAGGGGAAGCAAGGGAGTGATTAACTTTGAGGCAGTGTGTACCCACACTTACGCACTAACATATACACACATACACATGGGTATCACTCTAGAGTCACTACACTGCTCACTCTAGGGTCATTCTAGAATACGATAGATGTCCACACACCCCCTCATTAACTCTAAGCTAACCATGCATAAGGCACCCCCTTGCCAACGAATCACCCACCCCAAAGTCCTTGAAAAGTACTTCAAGGACAAATAAATGAACAGGAAAAAGCTGCACACAGACCACTGGAAGAAATGACGTTAGGCAGAGGTGCCTGAAGCCAAACCGTTAGGGTAAGTCCTGGGTGGAGGGGAAGAGTCATTCACCCTCTCTATAAAAACAGCTGAGAACAGAGGGCCCACTGGTCCCCCCTCTTTCCAGAGCCCCCACTCTGGTTCTTTCTTACTAGGGTCGCTATCTATCCTTTCCTTTTGCTCTTTACAAATACATTGTCTTCCTTTCGTTAGACTCCGTCCTTCTAATTTATTGTTGGGGCTGAGTTGTGATGCCGGGGGACCGCTTGGACAGCAGAGCTGTGGTGCTCGCCCCCCCGACCCAGAAGAGATGGCAGGAAGATGCAGCTCCGGCTGCCCCCTGCACACGGTTATTCACAGTGAACGTTAAGGAGATATCCGTTCCGAGAAAGGTAGGGTGTCTTACAAGTAGACATTATGTCCTAAATCTTCTCAAAGCCATATTTGGAGCAGATTTTCTACAAAGCCTGATCATTAATATGTATATATGGGGATTTATCCTTATATAATGTTGTCCTTAATTCCTCTGAATCATTTCCATGTGACATTTTACTCTTCTTCCAGTTGTGTGTAGGTGCTTTCCTCCTGCTGTCAACAGAAGACCAAACATCGACTGTTAAACTCTGGTTCTGACAAATTACACAAACCTCTACCTAATCCAATTATTCTGTATAATTAAAGTGGTTAGTTTTAAATTACAACTGAGCATAATTGTAAGGGGAAAATAAACCTCTCTTTTTAAATTTTCTAGTGACTTAGTTTTATCCAGCTTTGCAAATGGTGCTTCTGGCTTGTCTATAAAAATAAACTCAAATGTAAATTATGATTTAAATCCCCATGGGCAAGCTGTTCTGCCTTATTTGTTAGAAAGCAAATAAGACCTGTTTTATGGTCTGTTTAGTAAACTGAAAATTTCAAAGTTAGGGATTTAAAAGAGATTAACTCTATTGATGTTATAAGTGTAGAAATTACTACACAGTAATGCTCTCCGGATAATAGGAGGATCTTTAAACAAACCATTATTTGATGTTGTTCTTTTAAGTTATACAATGATAAAGAATTTAACAAATGTTTATGTACACATTCCTCATGTTAACCACTTAAGCTATTGTTTAAGCAATGTATGAAGCGGGGAGATGAAGATGTGAATGTTTTGGTAACCAAATTCTGATCACTAGTGGTCATTCAAGCATGCAGTTGTGCCCCCCCTTCCTCACTGGACTGCATCACTGTTGAAACTTTAAAAGTCAAAGGAAAGAAACAAGTTCCTAGCATTCCCTTTTCCTCAAAAGCTGTTATATTTGGGGTTTCAACATACTCAGCCTCTTACTGTCGTACAAAACTTGAGTTGAGAAAACTCAGGGTAAGCAATGTGCTCCTAAACCAGCTGATCCATCCTTGCCCGAAGGAAGATTTTGCAGGTAAAAATGTTCGTGGTAAGAATGTCTACAACAGCGAGGCGTCTCTAGTGCAGGTGAAGCAGAGTGTTTCTGCTTCTCGGTTCAGATGCACAGATTAGGTAGGTGTTCTGCTGTGTGGCTTGCATCCACGCGCACAACCAGATCAAAGAGAAATGAGTCCTGAGGCTTGCAGGGGGCGGAGGCACCGGGTAAAATCGCGTCTCCACAGCAGGGAGCACTGCCCTGGCTGTAGTCACTTTTCTGGGTCCCACACAGAGAGCACCGGCAGTGTGTATCCACACCTATGCGCTAAGTTTGGGTGCAAACTTAGTGCAGTTCCCTGTACATGTCTGCTGTCATGCAACCACCATCTCCAGGTAAAAGTGTAAGAGAATTACCAATGCTGGAACAGTGTTAAGGCTGAATCTTCCGTATTTAAAAAGGTTTTTTTTTTTCAGGTATGTGCAACATCTAGTAACTAATTACAAGCCTTGTGCTTTGTGTTAATGATGACTTATCAAGTATGGCGGCAGATTAACAACTTCCTCTTCTGCATCCCAGGAGGTGGCACCACAATCGCTCCGCCCGCAAACCCGGGTTCGCGTTTTGGTGGCGCTCTTGCCCTCACTCTTTCTGCCCCTACAGGAATTCAGCCAAAAGCCTTTTCACGTCAGTTTCCAGAGCACATCTGGGTCTGTCACTGTCATTTAGTCTGTGCTACCCCACCTCCTACCTGAATGACTGCAATAGGACCTTGGGTCCACGTTCCAAAAATGAAGAAGAAGATGGAGGAGGAGGTGGAGAAGGAGAAGGAGAAGAAGGGAACACACACAGAATGTATAAAATTTGTTTTCTGTGCTGGTGACTTTTAAGACAACAGCCTTACTGAGGTACAATTTATATAACATAAAACTCCTCTACCTTAGATGTACAATTCACTGATTTTTCTGTGTAAACTTTAGCACTGTGTAACCATTGCTATACTTCAATTTTAGGATACAGCCATCACCCCGAAAAAGTCATTTGTGCTTGTTTGCTGCTAGTCGTACACCTACTTGCCCTCCTAGGCAGCTACTAATGTTTCATCTCTATAGATCTGCATTTCCTTGACATCTCTTAAAAACAGAAACATATAATATGTGGTCTTTTACATCTGGTTTCTTAGTGTAATTTTTGAAGCTTATCAGTCTATAGTACATACCAGGACATTTAATTCTCTCTACTACTAAACAGTATGTCCATAGACATAAATTCTGAAGTATGATAGTTCAGCAAACACACAGGAAGCCACCCCTCAACTTTGAACTAGAATATCGTCTAGTATTCTACTTCTTCTTACTTCAAATTAGAATACTGTTTAGTACGCTGCTTCTCCCTGCAATAGGAGGGCTTCCTGTTTCCAGGAAGGCAAAACCCAAAGACCTTCCACTGCCTGCAAGGCTCTCTGTGATGTGGTCTCGGCCTCTCTCTCTCACTATCTCCTCCTGTGCTCTCAGAGTCGCCATACGAGGTTGTTATTCTCCCTGTGGTGAGCATCACAAGTTCCTTCCTGCCTTGGCACACTCAACTTGCTTCTCCCTTTTTCTTGACTGACCTTCCTCTTGACCTTTGGGCATCTGAAGGCTTGATGCTCAGTCTCAGCTGGGAGGTGCTCCTGACCTGCCGCCCTGAAAGGAGAGTCTCACCTGGTCGTTCACCACCCCACCCCATAACTTTATTTTGCAGTGCTCATTCCTGTTTTATTCTCCAGTACTGGGAACCGAACTCACGACCTTGCGCTTGCCAGGCAGGCGCTTTGCCGCTGAGCTAAATCCCCAGCCCCTGCTCATTCCTGTTTTAAATGGTCTCGTCTATGTACTGATCTTACATACCTGTCCACTGGAAGACAGCACTGCTGAGAGCAGCGCACAGGTTCTCTCTCTGTTCCCCCTTGGGCTCACAGCATGTCCCACACATATTTTTTTGTAGTCAGTTACTGAACGAATGAAGAAAAAGGACTAGAGATTGTTGTTTTATAAGAAGCCTCATATTCCAGTTGAATTGGAAATACTTTTAGATGTATGCTTTCCCATTTTCTCTTTCTTTCTTTCTTCTCTTTCTTTCTTTCTTTTTCTTTCTTTCTTTCTTTCTTTCTTTCTTTCTTTCTTTCTTTCTTTCTTTCTCTCTTTTCTTTCTTTTTATATCAGGAATTGAATTCAGGATCTCATGCTTACCAGGCAGGCACTGTGCTGCTGAGCTAAATCTCTGTGCCACCCCCATTTTCTTTTTAAAATAAATATTCCTATGAAGAAAATGTAATCACTTGTCACTTGATTGGTTTAATCTCATGCAGAGAAGTTATGTACTTGTGATCAGAACTTTGGGCCTGGAAAGTGCAAATAACATGTTGTGCTGCTGATTTGGAGTTTTATGTGGTTTACCCCACTTTTCAACAAGCTCTTTGATGTAAATTGTAAGAGACTTGTGGTTGAAGTCACCCTGACAACCTATGCTTAGCGTTAAGTCCTACTAACTGCCTGCTAGAGTTCTCAGGTGTACAAGCATTTTTCACTTCAAATATCGGTCAAATCTTCTTCTTAGTTTATTTTTAAAAAGATAATACAATCAAAAGGAAATGAAAATTATTTTTCTAAATTATATAATTATATAAAAATATAAATTATATATAGATAATTTTCCTCCCCACACACATATATACATAGGTACATACACTTTTTTCTGTATATATTTTTTCATAATATGTATAGAAAATGTTTAGAATAGGTAATGAAGTTTGTGGAGATCTTTGTTTACTGTAATTAGAGCCTACTGCATTAATTTGGGTTCTAAGACTTGAATGGCAGGCTCATTTTCATTTTACTTAGCATGTACAATCTGGATTTAATGACTTGATTAATAAGGTTAAAAATGAGAAAAAAGCCCTACTTTTAAAAGGATTTTCATTGTTACTCGTTATTGTGAGAAACCTGGAAAACTCCTGCGGTGGTTGGTTTGTTTCCTGTACATGTCTTTCTCTAGGCATTTGTTATGGTTTGTGTCTGTGTGTCCCCCCAAATCCTCATGCCTTCACGGGCAGGCTTTTAGAGTTTGATCGATTATGGGTGTGAGAGCTACACCTGCCCTGGGGTGGATAGTTTGCATATGTAAGGGAGAGGAAGAGGCTGCTTGCAGCCATTCCTCCCTTTTTAGTGCTTGTTGATTCTGCTGTGTTCTGCCGCCATGAGCTGTAGCCCTCTGCCGTGTGCCACTCTGCTTTGTAAGCTGCCAAGTATGGACTGAAACCTCCACAAACTGTAAGCGAAATAAACCTTTCCTTCCTTAATTTTGGGCGTCAGGTATTTTTTCCCAGCAATGAGAGGAAAGTCACCAAGACAGCATTTTAATCCACAGCATCATCTTCTCCTACAGCTCACGCCCAAGATCCTGTGCAGATCTAGCTAAAACATCAATTGCCTTCACCTCTGTGTCCAAACGCCACATTGTCATCTGCTGTTTAGTTACATGTAACGTCACCAAAATACAACATAATCATTCTGATCATGTAGCTTTTTATCTATTCCGACAAACAGAGCAAGTTGAGATTGCTCAGTGAGGCCAGGGAATGACCTTCATCTATGCGCAGTGATTTGTTTGCACTTTGTATACAAACAGCTGACCTGCATTTAATTCCAAGTTCAGATTTGAGAGCTGCAGCAAATCCTCTGAGGCTGCCAGTGATGAGTACGGCTTCCTGATGGGAGAGGGTGAAGAGACAGGGGTCTCCCAAGACCAAGCTCTACAAGTGACTGTCAGCCACCAAGTGTACTTGGATATAGGACGGTGAATGTTGGGTAGTCGTGTTCATTCTAATGATGTGCATAACGGTCCCAGTTAGCTCCAGGATGCAGGACTCAATGCTAAGCCTAGGAAGTGCTGGGTACCTGCTGAGTGCCTGGTCACTCAACATGTAGGAAATAAATAGCTGTGAAGTGACCACACCATTTTAAGGAATTTACCTGAAGTCACAATTATAGAGGGGTGGAAGGATCCCACAGTTTCCTGTCCTGTGTGTGGTCTGTGGATGGGTGTAGACACATCACAGATACAGCAAAGCAAACTGAGAAGCACCACCAGGACGTTCACACAACGACTGCTGGGTCTGGGGATCGTGAGTACTGTTTACCTTTTCTTTATATTTTCCCTGAATATTTTGCTGCAAACAATTTTTGGTCATAAAAACACCAAATCTTATTTTAAAAATTAGGCCAACATAAGACCAAGCACAGAGTAGTTACCAAATAAATATGTTATGAAACGTATGCATAAAATATGCATTTTCCCCTAGATTTTTTTATAGCTGCATCTGTTACGAGTGCAAGAACCTACTGCAGAACTGAAGTCAAGCCTGATTTATTTACATGTAATTGAACATTATTCTCAGGAAAGACACCAAGTACCCAGCCCTGATATTACCTACACGCTGTGACTCACTTGTTCAGTGGGATTGGACTCACTGTTGGTTATTTCTCAAAATCTTTCCCATTAAAACCTCTCTCCTAAAACAAAACAAAACAAAAAGCCCTCTCTCTTAGCAGCATTGCCAAAAATACAGTACAATCCACTTCATAAGCTAAGCAGGAAATGAAACCCAGGAGGGGAAGAGAATGTGTTAATTTTCTGTTTTGGTTTGGTTTCAGTGTCATCCTAATAGCAGCACGCATTATTCTGTAAAAGTTACAGTTCTGCTAAGGTGGAGAAAGAAAGCTAGAGAACTGACTGTCCCAGTTCCCAGTTGCACATCCATCACCTACAAGGTTGTAAGAGATACCAGTCAACTACAGCTCCATCAAGGTCACCCACTCAGCTGCTGGTGCCACAGTTTCCAATGAGGCAATTGGTGTGTGCAAAGCACGGACTGGTGGTGATAGATGACTACTGATTTAGTGCTAGGATGCAACCACTAGAAGGCACCGTACTGTGCCCAGAAAAGAGAAGACAGAAATGAAAAGCACGGTCCTGGCTGGAGTCCCAATACATCTTGAGCCCGTCCTTTCACTCCTTTTGCACAGTCACCACTGGCCCCCGTTCCCTCTCGCGTGATGACAGCCACAGCCTGCCTAGTAGTGTCTTGCTTCTGCTGCTGCTCAGTCTCCAAGAGCGGCCAGATGGATCTATGAAATAGATGAATGCACCAAGATTTCCTTCGGCCTTAAAATCCAGACTTCCTGCTGTGACCCGCCCGCCTCGGGTCTGGACTCATCCAGCCCTGCTGACGGGCATTCTTTTCCTTCCCCACACCCTGCTCCACCACTCAGGCCGTGTCCCTGCCCCTCGGATGGCCAGGCTTCTCTGCCCACAGGCCCAGAAGTGTGCCATTCTTGTTCAGCACGCTCTTTGCATGACCAGCTCTTCCTTGTTTAACCTGGGGACATTTTTCGACCAACCTATCGAAATTGCTTCTTCTCCCCCACTTGGTCAATCTGCACCCTGCTGCACAAGCAACCTGAATCTTTTATTTTTCTTCTTCTTTTAAAAATAGGGTCTCACTATGTGGCCCAGGCTGGACTCAAACTCATGGGGATACTCTTGCCTCAGCTTCCTGGGTGCTGGGATTACAGTGTGTGCCACCAGGCCCAGCTAAATTATTCTAATTTTATTACTAAAAATTTAATAGTCCAAATGTAAACATTTATTATTATTGAGTATGAGTAATTATTTCTTAACACTATCAGCTAAAAACTTCCCTTGCTACTCTATACAGCAAACTTAGGTCAGATAACAAAAAACTATTTACTTTGGCTTGAAGTTGGTGAAGAAGTGAAATATTTTTGGCCAGCTCTGCCAGTGTGGTGATTGCTGAGCCATATTAAGAACAAGTTAAATTTTTCTTCCTTTTACGTAGAAGTGGATTAAAGTAAGCCTTATTGTGTCAGTGTGATGGATGCGTACTGTACAAAACAGATCTACGACGACTAGAATTGTGATAAAGCCTGATCTCTACTTCTATGCTTGATTATTATTTAAATTTTGTAAAAATGCCTCTGCTCAAAAGGGATATAATGTTCTTCTGAAAGATATCAAGTAAGCATATTCTTCTAATATTTATCTACTTATTAATTTGATAGCCTTTCACATAAAACAGCCTTTTATTGTTATTAATTATTGCATATATTAACATTGTAATAATAACTAAAATATATACACACAAAGTTCCACTGACTGACAGAATTTTAAAAGTAAAGTAATATAGGAAATTGACTCATATATGCATTTAGAGTGCTCATGTATATTTGAAAATGAATATTCAGATACTGAAAATAAATCAGCATACTATACTGTACTTGTACCACAGAGGCTATGATATTGGTTGGCTTTAATGGCTCTCTATGTGACTGTGTGAGTCCTGATCATACACAAGGTCAGAGATACCAGAGATGGTTCTGAAATTACACTTGACTATTAGGTCTTCCAAAGGCAAGGTGGAAGCCAAAGCTCTACAGTACGTTTTGGCCAAATAGTCAAAGGTGAGCTTCAGTGTGATTTGTCCCTTTGGAGTATGGGCAGCATAACGGCAGCAGTGTTGTTGCTTCTGCTCCCTGCAGTGAGCCCAGCACCTCAAGGGCACACTGTGTAGCACAGAGAATAAGGTGAGTGAAGGGAGCCCTGAGTGAGCGGATGAAGGAAACTGGTATCTCTCCCCAAGTGACAAGTACTCCCGGGCTCGTCATGCAGGTAGCCTGTCACACATGACCAAAGGAGCACAGTGAATCCTCCCAGAGGCTGCCATTTCTACAGAACAGGCTGCTTTGAGATTTTCGTTTGGGATCTCTTGAAAGCTGCAAAGAGAGAAAGATTGGAGTGGGGGCATGTGTTTTGCAGGTTTCAAGTTCTGGTGCATTTGGCTCAAGAGAAAAATCACCTAATTTGGCTTTTGGGGTAGAAATAGCTCGCATGATTTGACACAGCAGGGAGAGAGATGAGCTGACAACACATAGCAAGGCAGAAATGGAACTTCACACTCGGAGCCTCCTCCCTGTAATTTGTCTTCTTTTCTAATAGTCCTGAAATGTTGGTACTGCAACTTTAATGTTCTCCTCTGTGTACAGTAATGGCAGAAAACAGCTTGCTTTATTTTTGCTCGCTAGTAAGTTGTTCACAGGCGAAAAACATCCCAAACACCAAACCTTGCCTTGATTAGGTTGTATGACAGCCTCTTTCCTAAACAAGATTATTTCCCAATTTACATAGATTTGGTTTAACTTGATTTATACATAGCAATTCCTGGGGGGTTTGTCTGTGTATTTCCTTTATTGCTTGAAAAGTGACAGTGGTTTGAGTCTAGGAAAACTTATGTATGTGTTTATTTTATTTTTATGCCTTTTTCTGTACTTTTGGATATTTTCCAGTCTTTTTCTATTCTTTTCAGGCATTGAGCTCTCATTTGAGTGGAGCAATCTGCACAATAATTATTGTCATGGTTATCAGTACTCTAAAGAAGTCATCAAGCCCATCCCGTGGGCTCCTTCCTGGATTTTCCCGTGGTCAACTTTATGGTTTGTGTCTGGATGTCCCTGCAAAGCCTCATGTAGTCACGAGTGGGAGGCTTTTTGGAGGTAGCTGAATCTAGAGTTTGTGACTGGTCCATTGTCTAGGGCTGGGATTGGGGGTATGAGTGTTATACCTGCCTTCAGGCAGGCATCCTGCATACCATATAAAGGAGGAAAAGAGGCTTGCTTTTCCCTTTTGCTCTTGTTGCTTTTGGTATCTTCCACCACCATGAGTGATTGCCCCGCTGCCATACCACACTGTCTTGGAGCCAGCTGATTATGGACTGAATCCCCTACAAACTGAGAGCTAAATAAACCTTTCTTAACTTATGAGTGTCAGGTATCTTGCCTCAGCAACAAGAAAAGTAACCAAGACAGAATTTGATACCAGAGAAGTAGGGGCTGTTGCTGTGACTACCTGACCACGTGGTTCATGGTCTTTGGGAATGACTTGAGGGAAGAGATTTGAAAGGTTTGGAGATGCAGGCTGAAAAAGAGCTGGGATGCCTTAGGCTGTTTTGTATGGGAGGTTATGGTCAGACCTCAGAAGACTAGAAGGCTGATAGAAATCCTGCTAGTAAAGATCATACTCAGGAGGTTTCTGCTGGGAAGGACTGCACTGACTGTTGAACTCCAGACAATGTGTATTATAGCTGGCAGAAGGTTTGTCTGCATCTTGCTTTGTCCAGAGACTTTGCCTGAGACTGAGGTTAAGGATAGCAGACTAATTGATCCTGTAGGAGAAATCTCAAGGCAGTCAAATGTTGAAGTGGTGGCATGGTGACTGTTGGGGACTTTTAGCCAGATTTATGTTAAAAATCAAGAGCAAAGAGCCCAGCAGAGTGATTTAAAATGTTGTGAGTTTGGCCAGAAAGGAAGCCCCAGTAAAGCTGTGGATTGCAAAAACAGAGCAGAAGGATCTTGACTGTTGAGAAGGAAAGGAAAATAGAAAGGATAGTCTGAGGGCATCACAAGAAGCAGCAGTACTCCACCTTTTGCAGCCTCAAAAGTGTAAAAGTGAAAGATATTGCTTTGATGAAAAAGCTGCAGAATACCACGTTCCAGAATGGTAGTGGCATACAGAATTTGTTCCTCAGAATTGGATTCAGAGTGTTCAGTGATCTAGGCACTTGACTACTACAGCCAAGGCAGAGGGAAGCCTGGCTACTGCTCTAGTTGGCAGTAGACCATGGCATCATCCACTTGGTGCTGGTTTTAGGTGCATGCAGAATGCAAGAGTTGTGGGATCAGGAAGACTTCCACCCAGAATTCAGAGGAATGCCTGAAGTCAGGCAGTATGTCCCTAAGAGGGCACTGTGTGAAACTGTGAGTGTGAAGCCAGAGGTGCAGTGGAGAACCCAGAAGTTTGGAAAAGCCAGGAGCATGGATCATTTAAGGAAAGCTGCAAGTAGGGAACAAAGTAGGCCTAAGGGAGAAGTGGCAGGAGCTGCTACCACTGGAAGTGCCGTAGGAGTGGAGCCATGCAAGCCCACTGGAGCTCACACCTTGCCACAGATTTTCATGGGTGCTGCACATGGAACTACAGGACTTAATGTTTGTCTTGCTGGATTTTGGACTTGCTTTGGTCCCATTCTTTTGTATCCCCCTCTTTGTCACTTTTGGAAGGGAAATGTCTATCTCATGCCATTGAGTGTTAGAAGTGTTTAACTTTCTTTTCATTTGTACAGGAATTCACAACTAAGTTTGCCTTACATCTCTGAGGAGACTTGGGACTTGGACTTTTCAGAAATGCTGAAACTATTAGGGCTTTGGCAACTCTTAGAGATGTACTAAATGTCTTTTGAATAAAGGGATGTACATGAGTCTCTGGGGACCCAGGAGTTGAATGTTATGGCTTGTGTCTGGATGTACCCCAAAGCATTGTGTGGTCATGGGAAGCAGGCTTTTTGGAGCCTTCTGAATCTAGAGTTTGTGATTGGTTCATTGTCTAGTGCTAGGGTTGAGGGTATGAGTGCTACACCTGCCCTAGGGCAGGTAGCCTACATGTAATAGAGGGGAGGGAAAGAGGCTTGCTCCTTTTTCTTGCTCTTGTTGCTTTTGCTGTCTTCCACCACCATGCATGGCTGCCCCTGTGCCATGCCACCCTGTCTTGGAGCAAGCCAACTATGGACTGAAACCTCCACAAACTGTGAGCTAAATAAACCTTTCCTCTCTTACCTTGTGGATGTTGGGTATTTTGTCTCAGCAATGAGAAAAGTAGCTAATACAGCCAGCCAGCTGCACAGTTGTCACTAAGGCTTCACTCTGAGTCAGCCACATTTAACGACCATCTTTATGTTTAAGACATTATTTAAAATTCTAACTTTGTACATAATTTTTCCCAGTACAAGTAAGGAATCCACACATAAATGACCTCATTTCAAGGAAAACGAAAAAAGGGGCATCTAATTAAGAGGTAATGTGTCTTTTACTTCTTCAGTTCACAGTAGCTGATGGCCTGTGCCATTTACCTTTGCATCTTGGTCACACCAACAATAGTTATAAAAAATTACAGCTCTTACATTTGTGTAGAGTGCTTTGCTTTGATTACTAAACATGAATCATCATCAACTAGCCTGTAAGTTGAGTGTCTTTAGCCTCCCTTTACAGTGAAGACACTGACGTTCAGAAGGACTGAGAAACTCAACGTAACAATGTCAGTGGCAAAAGTGGGATCCAAAATAAGTGTTGTCTTGCCCAAACATTCTGCTCCCATGCTTATGCTGAACGCTCATTTTCTATATCATCAAGAAGATGCTTTCAACCAGTGACTTACCATATTTCTAGGCTTCCTGAGTCCTGAATCAGTGCCCAAGCATTCTGAAGCTGGAAGCCAGGGGTGCAAACGGAGAGCTTTAAATATTCTCACAAAGGAACCAAGATAACTTGAAGGATTCCATAATTTCAACAAACACCAAAATCCTGAAAGGTTCTAGGCACCCTGAGGATGAGAATCAGCCAACAGACTCCATCTTCCCAGCAGCCCCATGCCCACCTGCATCCTTGTAGTGACATGAGTTCTAGCTCATAGTGCAAAAGAGTGCTATACAACAAATATGAAACTTACAAACATAGAAAGTGTTGCTACAGATATACTCTAACCTCTCTTGAACAATGACTGATCAGAAAGGTACTGGAAGAAACCATGGGTAGAAACTCAGGCTGTAGAGGGTGTGATTCTGAGTTAGGACTCCAGGAAGATAGTACCCCTTGGATTTCTCTTGCCTTGAGAAACAACTTGAAAATCATCAAATAAACATGAGCCTACACTAAGATGATGTCCTCTGGCTCTGAAAAACACCCTGGCAATCATATTTCTTTCTCCTTTGGCAGGCTTGACTACTTGTTTTCCAAACGTTAGAGCTATACATGCTGGTTTGAGGAGTTGTAGGATTTGTGGGCAGCCTTGATGAAGTCTCCGAGCTTGTTTCTCTTTTTGTGTAAGCAGAAGGTATCTTATTCCTTTAGGCTACCCTGTGTGATTCAGTGAGACCATAATGAGTCTTGAGCTATTAATAATATTTCCTGAGAGGTTATAATATTTTGAAATTGAACTCAGCCCTTAACATAGGTTATATTGTGTTTCAAGAATGACTCTACAGGGAAGACTGTCTTATTTTGTTCAGATCTGGGAACACTGAGGCTCATCAAGCACAATCTGCCTGCCCCAGGTGGCCAGGCAAGTGGAGACACTGGGATTTAAACTCAGGTCTCTCTGACTCCTAACCAGATGGCACCAGCTCCTTCAGTGCCTGATGCTTAGTGAATTTTAAGAAATGACAAGAGAAACTGTGACTGATGGTGACTTCCATGAGGAGGGTGATTATTGTCATCAGGGGATATTCTGAGTGTCTCAAGAGCAGGGGCCACCTCCAACATCTTTGCTACTCACTTTGCTACTCATCTTTGCTACTTTTCATTTTACGGGTGGAAATACCAAGATATGGAGATATGTGCTGGTGTCACAGGCTGGGTTACCCCCTCTGAGTGCATGGAGTTGGGGCACTCTGCTGGGCTGCATGGCGGACAGCACAGTCCTCAGTGGGTAGAGACAGGCAGCATTCTAACCCCCAAAGCATCCCGCATTTCTGTAAAGGAAAGGAAAACTTTATAAAAGGTTTTCTGAGTACTCAATGCTAATTAAAACATCTTTTTTTAGAGGTCTGATTTCTTTTAGACGGGTAGGGTTCAAAATGTGTTAAAAAACAGTCTTTGCATTTGGTTTCTGGCTCAGTTATCGAAATTCTGTGCAACTTTGGCCAAGTCACTTAACTTCTCTATATCTTGGTATTTCCACCAGTAAAATGAAAATAACAATAGTATCTACTTCAGAGGCTTTGACAGGGTATTAAATCAGATGATGACTTAGCTCAACACCTAGGGTCATAGAAAGTGCAGTGTCAATGTTATTTTAGACCCAGGCCATTCCTCATTCCTATCTCCCTGTCCTAGAAAACAGAATAGGGCCATGATTATTAGAGCCCACGGAACTACTGCGTGATAGGTACTGTTTCACTCATTTTATATATGTTAAGACATTCTATTTTCATAGGAGTGTGGACAGTGAAGCACAGTTAAGGGTCTGGCCAGTCACATAACTGAGTTGTGGGCCAGGTGCTCCTATTCCTGATTTTGTGTTCTTGTCCTGACACCATACTTCTATGCACTGATGTTTCTTTTTACTATTAAAATGACCTTTTCTATGTATTATTAAAATAATGATGGTGAAGAGCAACGCATAGATTTAACATCACCTTGAAAATATTCTAAAAACCAGGCACGGATGAATCTTAAACCAAGTGTCTCTTGTTTTCTTACTCGTGATAATTTCGAGTTTCTAGACTGCATCTCATCATTACAGGTAAATAACTGGGTGGCATTCCTTTCTATGTTCTTGCTGATCACTAAATTACAAATGTAGTGGTTGCCCACTAACGGTGCAATGTACGGGATGGGGATTTCCACCATGCCAGTTTTAGATCTCTGTAGCTCAGGGTAAGTGGCAAATGATCTTTTCAAGTAAGGCCTTCAGGAAGGGGCCAGAATACAGCCAATCCTTAAGTACCTAGTTATGAAAGTGTGTTCCTGTCCACTATTTAGCTGATTATTCCCTTCTGGAGCTCCTGCCTGCTCTAGAAAATCTGCCTAGGGGGAGCTAGTTACATTTCTGAAAACTCTGCCCTCAGTTCTGTCGTGATGGCTCTTCTCTCAGCTGGAAGAGAGAATTCTGGAATGGCGGAGCTTGTTCACATGGGATACCACCTGTCAGGACTTGAAGAAATTAGAAAGTTTGGTAGATTTATAGTGGAGTCAGGAAGAAAGCTTGGAGCTTCCTCTCCAAAGCTTGTTCCTCAGCACCTCAATTCCTTTCCCACCTTATTGTCTGTTGTTCTATAGTACGTTGCCTTTCTCCTTCCAGATGACAAACACAAACTGATCTTAAATACACTGTGGGCCTGCTGGACCAGGTTTTCTGGTTTGGGAGGCAGGGGAGTCTCTGAGCATCCCAAACTGTGATTATAATTTTATTTCCTCCCAACCCACATACCTTCTGGGAACCGAGCAGAACTGAATTTCTAGGTCAGTGTTGGTTTTTACCTTTGGTGATTTAATTAACTCTGAAAGAAACTAAGCTTTCTTTTAGGAAAGAAAGACAAGAGAGATTGTACCCAGGTTTCACTTACAAACATCTCCTACATAAATACCTTCCGGACTGTGAACTTGAGCGTGCAGTGTGGAAACAGGCAGACAGGAAGGAGCTGACTCTCAGGAGGCCTCCTTGCATTTCCCGTGCACTGATTCTCAAAGGCAGCAGTGGCTCCTGGAAAATCCATCACTCTGTTCTCCAGCACTTTGATTTTTCCAGACAGCTTTTTTCCATGGCTGTACATCTTCAAAGGCATGCTTGTACTATTTCCCACTTTAACAGTGATGTCTTCTGAAGAGTATGTGCTCCATATATATGTTGACCAATATATCTGTGGTTCCAAGTGTACTCTGGTCCACAACATGTTTTGGGTTTAAAACATCCAACCACACCCAACCTGGGTTAAAATCTTTCAATGGCATCTCCAAGGTCTTGGAATGAAGCTCACTTCCTCTGGTAGCCCATAAAGCCCTGAGTTCTGTGGCCCAACCATATTCTGTAAGCTCTTCCTATAAATGCTCCCCCTTGCTGACCAATTTCTAGTCATATTGCTCTCTATTCTGGTCACCAAGCTCCTTCCTAAAGGCTTCCTCAAAGCCTTTTTACTTGCTGTTCCCTCTTCCCAGAATGCATTTTACTCTTGCTTTTCAAATGGTTTGTCCTTTCTCATCCTTAGGTACCAGACGAATCAGGGCGTACTTTGGAGGGCTTCCCTGCCCAATAGCAGGCCACAGCCCTGTTACTTTCTAGAACACCATCTTGTTTTCTCCTTTCATAGCATAAACTGCAAAGGTATCTTATATATTTATTCATTTGTTTATTGCCCATGTCCTTTATTAGGATGTCTGTGCCACAATGCCCAGATTTGATATATGTGAATTCCAGCTGCAGCGCCAATATTAGCTGGACACAAAGAGAGCTTGCTTAGGAAATGCAAATGCCTAACTTTTGATAGCATTCATTTACATCTACATTTCAAAGGGGTCACTCAGGGAAGGTCCCCTTCTTCATTCAAACCATGCCATGCACGCAGAAGACATCTGTGATTAAATTAAGAAAGGCAGCACCATTATGAAGACGATACATGAGGCAAGCAATGGGAGGCAGAGACTTCCTTTTCTGACCTTGTAACTGACTTAGTGTGGGAGCAGTTTAATGCAATTCATTTCTGTGAATAATTTGGGCATAATGAGTTGGCCCATTCTGCATTGTGCCAGTAGGACAAATAATGTATCTCACAGAAGAAAACATTAGAGAAAGTCACCATATTTTATTTTTGTCTTTTGTTTTAATGTGATCCCATCAGTTGAGGTGCTGTGGAAATAAAACCATGGCTATGGCAAGATTTCCCAGTTAGGACATTTGATTTTTCTCATTCCCTTGGAAAATGGCAGAAAACAGTGGGATTATGTTTTCTAATCTCTGGCAATAATGAAATCCATATGTCATGAAGCCTGTGTCTTGGCAGGGAGTAATGAACTTGCTAAGTAATTGAATGCCAAGCGGCATCTTTTGTTTTAATTCAGAAGAACACAATTTCAGAGGAGTTAGCACTGGGTTGTTAATTCAAACTTCTTTTCTTTTCAGCAAAATTATTTAAGTGTTCTGATATTTAATCCTTCAGGCATTCTTTTTTAGAAGGTGCCAATAACTAATAAGAAAGTCAGTAATTCTGGAGGGTATAGCCAGTCAGGGAATATGTCAAGTCTCTTTACATAATTTTTTTCCACATTAAAGTAATTTGCATACATCTTTCCAATCTTTGCATTTGTACACTTCAAGAATTTTCCAGATTGTCTTCTCCCACATCTAGGTACTACCTGTGCTATTATTTACTTAATACATATCACTCTATTCACTTTTAAAATGACAGAATATTCTTTAAAAAATAAAGTCTATGTCGCTGCTTCAAAAAGACAAAGCAGCATCACCACATGAATCTACGGTAACCACAATTAGAGCTAAGTGATGCTGCCTACATCTCACTTGGCTGCCACTGCCTGCCTTTGGTGAGGTTTGTCTTGCCCTTTTGCCCTGTGAAGACACAGCAAAAGATCCACCAGATGTTAAAATCTTTATTTTTGGCTTCCCAGATTCTAGAGCTTATAGAGAGAGAATAGATTTTGGAGAAAGCAATCCATGGGATGGACCCAAAAGCCAATCCCACCACTTAATTGCTGTGTAATCTTCAGAAACTCCAGGTGTCCTAGTATAGGAGATGTTGGTGACATGGGCAAGTTGTCCAGGTAGATCTCTGGGAATCAGGAGGGAACTGACAGGGAAATCACAAGCTACAAAGAAGTTGGAGAAACTGACCACAATGTAGAGAAAAGAGTGGAGGAGTTTGAAAGTTTGCTCTAGTTCTCTCATGGAGGAGCACTTGTCTCAGCAGACACAAGGTAAGCCTTCAGGGTTGGGAGCTCCAAGGAGAAAAAAATGGACAGGAGCAGCAGCACTAGCCCCAAGAGAAGCCCATGGCTTTGTAAACTGCAAAAGTAGTGTAAGGTTTTACTCCAAAAGTGACTCCTTCTACATAGCAGGCAACAGTTGCAAAAGGATTCAGTGCAGCTGTCATATTGGTAGAGAGTAATCAGGCACTGGTTTGGGGTTGATTATTTAAGGCTGAGCCCCAGAACAACTAAAAAACAACTTCACTTCAGGATTCCCAGTGGAACCCTTCTCTAGGGACTGAATGGGAGACAGTCATAGGTGACAGTCACAGAGAGGTTGTGCGCTGGACACAGACCTCCTGAGAAGTTTAAATTCAGATTGGGAAGGACATGAGGCCCTCTGTGGTGAGAAGTCAGCCACAGCATGTGTGGCTTTCCAAAGCAGTTGGGTCTGAAGGTGCTAGCATTAAGTTCAAGCTTGAACCCTTGCTCTGCTGCCTACATCCGACACAAGTCAGAGGGGTCTGACTCCTCTCCGCATTACCAATATGAGCAAAGACACCGCTTGGCTTGAAACCATGCCATATCCTGGGGTGAAAAGACAAAGAGACCTTTGGAAAACGTGTTGCCTTGCAAACCCAGAGGCTGTAAAGCTGGGTGGAGAAAACTAGCTTCCTGGATTCCAACATAGCAGATCTGGGGAAGAAAAAACTACTCATTCAAAAATTCAGCAAAAAACATTTTTGGATTTTCTCCCCTCTTGTTCATCACTGGTTTCGGGGATTTGAGTGTTTTCTTTGTCTTTCTTTCTTTTAATTTTCTTTTCTTTATTCTTCTTCTTTTTTTTTTCTTTTTTCCTTTCCTCCCTGTTTACCTTCTTTTTCTCATTTGTTCATTTCTTTTACTCTTTAATAGGATCCTTTAACTTTTCTCTCCTTCTCCCCTTTTATTGGTTAATTTTCCTTTTTCATTCTCTCATTCCACATGCCTTGGATTTTTATTAGTATAACCATAAAGCATTATTAATCTTTAAGCAGTTAACTCTATGTTATCACTGCTGAATTCTTTTCTATTATTAGTGGAAGTATAACAGTCACATTTAGTAGATATTTGCTCTGTATCTCTATTTCATTTGTCTTGGGTTTTATACTATAATTATAGATCTCTTTTCTATAGCTAAGGGTGGTACATTATTGATTCTCATGGTATGTCAATATCCAGTTTGTTTTTGATGCTATTAGTGTTACTGATTTAGTTGTTATTGCCAGAGTGGCATAGTTGGTTTCTCTGTATGCCAATATCCAGATTACTTTGTATCATTAATATTATGGTCCATTCCTGGAGAACTGGGTGCTGGGCCAATTACTCTGCATCATCCCCTCCCAAATTAATGAAGGTGGTTTGACCTTGGGTCAGAGGAAAGAGGCTATAGTTAGCTGTTATGGTTTGTGTCTAGATGTCCCCCCAAACACTCATGCAATCATGGGGTGGGCTTCTAGAGTTTATGATTGATTCATGGTCCAATTCAGGCACTTGACCCCTATAGCCAAGAGAGAAGAAAGCCTGGCTACTGCTCCAGCTGGTAGCAGACCTTGGTATCATCCCCTTGGTGCTGGTTTTAGGAGCATACAGAATGCAAGAGTTCTGAGGTTGAGAAGGCTTCCACCTAGATTTCAGGAGGCTGGGGAGGCCAGGCAGTGTGCCCCTAAGGGGGCAGTATGTGACCATGTGAGTGAGAGGTGAAAGGTGTAGTGGAGACCCCAGAATCTTGGAAAAGCCAAGAACATGGATTGTCTGAGGAAAGCTGCAAGGAGGGAAAAAAGTGGGCCCAAGAGAGAAGCCATGGGAGCTACAACCACTGGAAGTGCCATAGGGGTGGAGCCATGTAAGGCCTTTGGACTCACAATGTGCCACAGATTGCTTCAGATGTTCCACACAGAACTACAAGACTTAATGTTAGCCCTGCTGTATGTTAGACTTGCTCTGCTCTCAATGCTTTGTATCCCTATATTTGTACCTTTTGGAATGGTAATGTTTATCTTGTGCCATTGAATGTTGGAAGTGTTTAACTTTTCATTTGTACAGGGGATCACAGCTAAGAGTTTGCCTAAATCTCAGAGGAGATTTAGGACTTAGACTCTTCAGCAATGCTGAAACTTAGGACTTTGGCAACTTTTAGAGATGTACTAAAAGGTTTTTTGCATAAAGGGATGTACATGAGTCTTTGGGGAGCCAGTAGAAGAGTGTTATGGTTTGTGTCTGGATGTCCCCCCAAAGCCTCATGTAGTTATGGGGCTGGCTTCTAGAGTTTATGATTGATTCATGGTCCAATGTTGGAATTATGAGCGTGAGTGCTACACCCGCCCTGGGATGGGTAGTTTGCATATAATATAAGGGAGGGAAAGAGGTTTTCTTTTCCCACTGCTCCCTCTTTTGCTCTTGCTGCTTTTGCTGTCTTCTGCCTTTGATGTGCTGTCCCTGGGTCATGCAATCCTGCCTGGGAGCCAGCTGAGTAGGGACTGAAATCTCCACAAACTGTGAGCTAAGTAAACCTTTCCTTCCTTAATTGTTGGCATCAGGTATTTTTTCTCAGCAATGAGAGAAAAGTAACCAAGACATTAGCCATGCCCAGAGTACATCACTGAAAAGTAGACACTGAGTAAAGAGATTGCCTTACTAGCATAAAAGTTTTTACAAATGCGCACAAACTTCAGCACAGAATAAAACAACAAAGAACAATAGAAACCTTAGAAAATAGAATAATAACACGCCCCCTCAAATTCCCAACTTGCCCAAAGGGGATCCATGGGACATTGAGGGGTAGGGAATCAAAAATCACACAGCTGAATTATTTGAAATGACAAAAGAAGAGATAGAAAAACATATCAAGAAGGTGCTCAGTGAGCTCAAAGAAGACATAACTAAACATAATAGACTTAATGTCCAAAATGATCAGTGAGTTTACAGAGGATATTCATGAAAAGCTAGCTGACCTAAACAATGCTACACAGTACATAAATGACCAGTTTAGCAAATAATTAGAGGCCACTAAAATGTACAAAACAGAAATCTAGGAGATTAAAAATTCTATTGAGAGTGTGGGGATCAGAAATAAACAATGTGAAGACTGAGTGTCAGCAGTACAAGACAAGGCTGTTGTCAGAGATAAATTGTTCAGGTAAACCTTAAAAGAAACAAGAAAACATGAAAAATGGATCAAACAGCTGATAGATGACACTAAGATGGTTAACCTGAGATTAATCAGAATTAGTGAAAAATCAGTAAACAGCACAAATGGTATAAAAAAACTGTTTTACAGAAAATAATGGTGGAAAACTTTCCAAAAGAGTGAAAGCATTAAATGTATAAATAAGTGAGGCATATAGAACCCCAAATAGCCACAGTCAAAAAAGAACTATATGCAACATCATAGTCAAATTTCCAGAAGTCCAACCCAGGGAAAAAAATCTTAAAAACCATTACGGAAAAGTAATTAATCACTTATAAATACTTTCAAATTACAGCAGACTTCTTAACACAAACAATAAAGGCCAGGAAAGGCTGGAGTGGTGTTTCAAGACCAAAAAGAAAACAACTTCCATTCCTGACTTACACATCCTAAACTATCTTTCAAAACTGATGGAGAAATAAAGTATTCCAGGAAAAAGAGTACCTTAAGAAATTCATGACCACCAAACTAGCACTGCAAAAAATTCTCAGGGATATCCTAGGGAGAGACAATGCCAAAAGTATGATAGAATGAATATATCAGGCAAGGTGAGCAATTAAGCAGTACAAAAGGAAAAAAAAGGGGGAAATCAGCAACAGGAAAATAATGCAATAACAAGAATAAGTTGACACATTTCCACAATAACTCTCAATGTGAATGGTGGCAATTCTCCAATCAAAAGACTCAGATTGGTATGATGGATCAAGAAATAAAACCCAATGATATGGTGTATGCAAGAAACATTTAATTCAAAAAGAAATTCACAGACTAAAAATCAAAGAAAGAAAAACAATATTTCATGCAACAGGAACCTGAACAAAAGCAGGAATAGCTGTCCTATTTTGAGACAAATAAACTTTAAGCCACAACCGATCAGAACAGGCAAAAACGTCACTATGTATTGACTAACAGAACAATTCAACAGGAAGAGATAACAATTACAAACATATGTACCAGATATTGGTGCATCCAACTTCATAAAACATATGCTACTGGATATAAAAGGTCATATAAACACCAACACAATTATAGTGGGGGACCTCAATACCACACTATCACAAATAGAACAACTAGAAAAAAAATCAGCAAAGAATATCAGAGTTAAACCAAGCCTTCAAAAAATAGACTTAATAGATATTTACAGATACAATACACATTCTCCTCAGCAGCACATGGGGCTTTCTCCAAAATAGACTACAGGGTAGTCCATAAAGCATGCTGGAGTAAATGCAAAAGGATCAAAATTATCCCATGCATTTTATCATATCATAGGGTGATGAAACCAGAAATCAATGGCATCCAGCCATCACACCTCAGTGAAAGGAATCACTGGTGAGGAGGTAATACACTATTTTTCAGAACCCTTAGGCTGTAACTACTTGTTAGATCTTTTTTGCTTATCTCTGTCTTTCTGAGAAACCACTTTGAAGATACCACCATGTATTACAGCTGCCACTCATATTTTCCTACTAATCTGTCCATAACTTTGTAATGTTTGTATTGTTCCTATGTTATTTTGTAAATGGATGTATGTTTATTACTATGTGTTTCCTACAACAACCATTGAGAATAGTCAGTGATTATTCAATTGGTCACTCATGTACAGCTCTACTTATTTTCTTTAGAAACCATTTGAAGATACCAAGGTATAGTACTACAACCATTGATAATCTCCTACCACTTTTGTCTGTAACTCACTATTATTTGTCTATTTGTTTTCCTGGGAAACTATCTTGTAGATAACAATATGTAAATCAACAATCATTGATAATTTCCTACCACTTTGTCTGTACTTTGGTAAGCCCCCCTATTACTATGCTATCCTTCTTTTACTCTTTAAAATAATGATAATAACAATAATAAAGAAATCAATGGCAAAAGAAACCACAGAAATTTTACAAGCAGATGGAAATTAAACACTACCCTTCTGAACAATCAAAGGGACACAAAAGATATAGAGGAAGAAATTAGACAGTTCCCAGAATCAAATGATAATGCCAGTACAACATACCAGAATTTATGGGATACAAAGCAATTGTAGTAGGGAAGTTTATATCTGTGAATGCCCACATCAGAAAAATAGAGCACCCCAAAATAAATATGAACTTAATGATGCACCTCAGGGTCCTAAAAAACAAGAACAATCAAAATCCAAACCTAGCACAAGGAAGAAAATTAAAAAGATCAGAGCAAAAATGAATGAAATTGAAAATAAAAGTACAAATAAACAATGAACTGAAGAGCTGGTTCTTTGAAGGAACAAACAAAATAGATAAAGTGTTAATCATTATTACCAAAAAAGGAAAGAAAAGGCCCAAATCTATACAATTAGAAATGAAAAGGCAAAATCACAATGGACACCACTGAAATCCAGATTATAAGTAACTGTTTTGAGGATTTATACCCCAATAAAATGGAGAATTCAAAAGAAATGGATAGGTTCCTAAGTACATATGAATTAACAGAGCTGAATCAAAAAGATATAAGGATCCTAAATAATCCAATAGCATGCAATGAAATTGAAACTATAATAAAAACTACTAAGAAAAGCCCAGATCATGACAGATTCATTGCCAAATTCTAACAGGAACTTCAGCTTAGATCTAATGCCAATACTCCTCAAACTCTTTAATGCAAGGAAGGAGAAGGAGTACTTCTAAAGTCATTCCTGGAATCTAGAATTGCCCAGATTCCAAAACCAGACAAGGATCCAACTAAAAAAGAGAACTACAGGCTAATCTCTTTAATGAACATAGATGCAAAAATCCTCAAGAAGATATTGGCAAAAGGAAATCAATAAATCATCAAAAAGATCATACATCATAATCAAGTGTGATTCATTGCAGGAATGTAGGCATGGTTCATATATGCAAATCTATAAATGTGCTATAGCACATAAACAAAAGTGAGGACAAAAATCACATGATCACTTTAAAAAGCCTTTGACAAAATCCAATATCCATTCATGATAAAAACTCTGAAGAAAATTGGTATAGAAGTGCCCAAACTCAATCAGATAAAAGTTATTTATGGCAAACTTTCTGCCAACATCATAATAAGTGGGGAAAAACTGAAAGCTTTCGCTCTAAAATCAGGAACAAGACAAGGATGTTCACTATCACCACTTGTGTTCAACATAGTACTCAAAACATTAGCCGGAGCAGTCAGGCAAGAGAAAGAAATGAAAGGGATATAAATAAGAAAGGAAGAAGTCAAATTATTATTTGTAGATGGCAAGAACCTCCACATCAAATACCCTCAAAATGCCATTAGAAGACTCCTAGAATACCCAAATTTAGTAGCATAGCAAGATACAAGGTCAGTCAGTACACAGAAATCAGTAGTGTTCCCGTACACCAATAATGAACCCACAAGGAAAGAAATTGGGAAAACAAAACATTTCTCAATAGCATCAAGAAAAATGAAATACTTAGGAATTAATCTAACCAAGCAGGTAAAAGCCCTCTGCAACAAAAACTACATTACTCTGAGAAAAGGAGATCAGAGAGGAGATCAGAATATAGAAAGATACTCCCTGTTTATGAATCGACAGAACCAAAACTGCCTAAATAACCACGCTTTCCAAACTGATACACAAATTTAATGTAATCCCGATTAAAATACTAATAACATTGTTCACAGAACTCGAAAAAAATCCTAAAATTCATACAGAACTAGAAGAGACCCAGAATAGCAAAAGCAATCCTGGGTAACAAGAGCAAAGCAGGAAGGATCATATCCCCAGATTTCAACTTATACTGCACTTTTACCCATCTGATCTTTGACAAAGGGGCCAAAAACACATGCTGTAGGAAAGAGCTTGTTTTGTAAATTGTGCTGGGAGATCTGGCTATTCATATGCAGAAGACAATAGATTCATATCTCTCACCACCCACTCAACTGAAAGAAAAATAGATCGAACATCTACATATTAAAGAAGAAACATTTAACCAGATGGGAGGCAAAATAGGTAAAACTCTTGAAGCAACAGGTGCAAGCGAGGACTTTCAAACAGAACCCCCATTGCCCAAGAAATAATACCAAGATTCAACAAAAGGGATTATGTCAAATTAGAAACCTGCACAGCAATGGAACTAACCAACAGGGTGAAGAGACAATCTAGAATGGAAAAAATTTTGCTACCTATATTTTGGACAGAGGACTAACATCTAGAATATATATAGAATTGAAAACAGATCTCTCAGAATGAAAGACCTAATCACAAAATAAGGTATTTAAATGAGTAGACATTTCTCAGAAGAAGAAATACATGAAAAATGTGCACATCTCTGGCAATTAGAGAAACACAAATTAAAGCAACTGAGATTCCATCATCAGCTGGCTCCAAGGCAGGGTGGCATGGCACAGGGGCAACACTTCAAGGTGGCACAAGACAGCAAAAGTAGCAAGAGCAAAAAGGAGGAGGGGCAGCAAGCAGCCTCTTTCCCTCCCTTACACTGTTTACAAACTACCTGCCCCAGGGCGAGTGTAGTACGCACACCCATAACCCCAGCATTAGACCATAAATCAATCACAAACTCTAAAAGCCCACCTCAAGACTGCATGAGGCTTTGGAGGGACGTCCAGACACAAACCATAATAACCTTATTCCAGAAAGAATGCCAGTCATCAAGAAATGAAACAAGAAATGCTGGTGAGGCCGCAGGGAGAAAGGAACCCTTCTACATTTTTGGTGGGAGTGTGAACCAACAGAGCCATTATGAGGATCAGTGTGGAGATTCTTCAGAAAACTAAAACCAGAAATTCCATTTGACCCAGCTAGTCCCCTTCTAGGTATCTTCCCAAAAGAGTTAAAGACCTCACATTACAGTGACACATGCAGACCCATGCTTATAGCAGCGTGATTCTTAAAGGCTACATGTAGGAAGCAGCCTACATGTCAGTCAACAGATAAAAGGATAAAGAAAATGTGGTATGTAGGTACAATGGAGCTACTTTGCCATAAAGAAGGATGAACTTAAGTCATTTGCAGGAAATTGACTCATCTTGAGACAGTAAGGTTAAGTGAAATAAGTCAGACACACAAGCTTAAATAGCACATGTGTCAGAAACACAAAAAATAAGTGAAGAGAAAAAATAAAATATAGTAGGAAATGTGGATAGGTCTTTTGCAAAGGGGACCAAGAAATGAGAGAGAGGAGGGAGGAGGAAACAAAGGGGATGAAAAACAGAACTCAGATGTGCTGTAGACTTGTCCCAACTCTCCAAAGGAATGTACTCATTAGGAATGTAATCATTAGGTACTACAAACATGTACTGATAAAAAAATAAATTGGAGAAAAGTAGGCTCTGCCTCTGGGGTCTGAGGAAGTGTTAGACACCTTCTAATACCAAACTGAAGAAATGAAAATTATGTGGAAAAGGAGACGCTTCCTTTGCACTTGACCTGATGTTGCTTAATGCCATCTTGACAATGTCTAACATCATCTCTGCTATCAGCAGAGGTGGGAATGCTTCATTTGACAAATAATCACCTATGGCAAGAACGGTCAACTGCTTTATCTCAGAGAGCTGGGCAAATACACCTGGCTTCTTGAAGTCACTAAGAATCTCCTTGTCCCCAATCCACACTTCCCCAAGAAGAACTCACCTGCTAACAAGCTTTCAGAGCCTTCTGCCTCAGCACCCCCATGCTTTCCAGAAGCAGAGACAGTGGGATGCAAAGGGAGGCAATGACTTTTAGTAAGAATAGTTCATGGAAACTTCGCTCATACATTCTCTGGATTGTTCATGTTAGAGACCCAGGGTAGGAGGAATACAAACCTGAGAGGAAATACAGTTTGGAAATAACCCATGTGTAGCAAACAGATTACAGGATGGAGGGAGGGTTGGAGACATAATTTAGATGATGTATACTTGAATTATACTTAAATTTAGTAATTTATACTTAAAAGACCACCTCATCTATCATGTCTTTCCAACTTTCCAACTATATTTAATCCATGAACATGGAACATGCATATTATGCACCAGATCCAATGTAACCATGCTAGGCAGGGCTCCGGTGTAAAGGAAAGAATGTCTTTGATAAATACAGGTGAGGGAGTTCTCCATTATTAGGTTTGGACAATGTAGAATGGGATTTTCAAAAGAGGTTCGTAGGTATCAGTTAAAATAAATTAGGGGAAGTTGTTTAATTTTAAATGAAGCTAAACAGATTTATTTATTGTTGGAAGTCTCAAGACTTTTAAAATGCAATATATCCTATGACTAACTCAGAGAGAGATGTAATGTCTTGCACTTCCTAAACTCACTTGATCATGGTACTAGTCTCTTTAGCTGTTTTCTTTGCATGTATGGTATGATTAAAAATACAAGGATTGCTTAAATAAGGAAATTTATTATAGCAAAAGACACGTTGCCATTAATTCTTCTCAAAATATTCCCTCTGGCTTTGAACACACCCATCACATTGCTATTGTCATTTTCTGAAGTAGTTTTGGGAGTCTGCTTTTTTTTAGTGTGTTTTGGTGGCTACCTCATCCACCTGAATAAATTCAAAATGTTTATAGCAATTTCTGTCAAATGAAACCATCATAGTCCATCCTTATGCACCTTATTCACCAGATCTGGCAGCATGAAACTTCTAGCTCTTCCCCAAGGTAAGAAAAGGCCATGAAGGGTGAATACTTTAAATTGATTTCAGGACACTGAAGCATCTATGACAGCACAACTAAAGACACTTATGAAAGAGAACATCCAGAACTGTTACAGACAGTGGCAGGACAGATGGGATAACCGCTTGAATGAGGGGAGGACTCTGAGGGAGACTAATGATGATTGTCTTGATTTAAATCTGCATCGTATGTTTTATCATACTTCATATTCTGTGACAGTGACGGCGAACCTCTTAGAGCTTTTAAACCTCTTATTATGGCATACGTGCCATAGATGCACCACCACTGTTCTGTACATTAGCTTTCCAAGGATCATACTCTTGGGCAAACTGGGTACTCCCGGATTTGTGACTATGCTTGTCACATAAGACAGACAAAGACAGACAAAGCCAGACTCCTTGAAGACCCATGATAGGCGGGGTGGGACTGACTGAGTGACAGTAGCAGCAACAGTAGAGTTTGTGAGTAATGAACAAAACAGATGGACGGAATTTTGGTTTGAGAAAAGAAAAGTAAAGTCCCGGCACCAGCTGTCTGTAAGAACAGTCACAAACAAGATTCAGAAGATGCGGAGGACAGGAAAAGGGCGACCCTTGTTAGACGATAGAGGAGTTATGAGAACAGTGAAAGACAACCCTGGAAAGCGTACTTTCTGGGGAAATCAAAACCAAGTAGTGGAAAGGATGGCTAGAGATTAGTCATGGGAGAAAGGTGGGTGTAGGAGGAGAAAATGGAGAAGGAGTAAAAGTTTCAAACAAAAGAAATGATGGAGAGGATTCCAAGTAAGTCAAAATGCAGGAAGCAGGAAGAAAATGGACCGGTATTTACAGCGCAATTTATCCTACCAAGTGACAGTGAGGGCAGAGGCAGCTGCCCGAACCGGAGTATGACAAAGCAAAGGGCACTGGGAGGAGGGCTGGGAGGGCACTATGCATCTGCAACGAAGAGGAGTAAAGGTTTACAAGAAGAATCTACATCTAAAGGATCGAGAAAGAGACAGGAAGAAACACGAGTGTCGTTAGGGCTCAGATTCTGGGTTTCATGTGGGGCACTTGGATCCTTTCCCCTCCCAGACATTACACATGGATCATGCCCATCTTTCCTCTGTACACAGACTCAACCGTGGAAGCCTTCTGAACAGATCATTCTAGATACCCACTACTAGGTGAGGCCATTCAATCCTGGTCATGAAACTTGCATTTGTCACAAACAGATCAAAAACCCTCCTGTGGGTTTTAGTAACATACACTGGTGGAAGAGCACTAAAAAGTATGCTTCTGGCTAGAACAGCAACATATTTCAATGTGAGATGAATGGATATCATAATGCACAGGTATGGATATGAGTAAACACATATAAAATATGAGTATTTCAAGCAGGTACACCGATCATTCTGCACTTAGTTGTAATGTGAAACTCTGTTTTAAACATTCATGAACACAGGAAAATCAACTCATTACTTCTGAAGACTGAAGTCTTTACACTCAAGACGATATGCATTACCTACTGAGTTAAACTAACTCACATGGAAGAACAGTCTGTTAGGCCAACCAGAGCTTTCACCTCCTCTTCTATCTAATGACACCATCCGAGGCCCAAACTTACGAAAGGCTGGCAGAAACACTAAGTAGGTTCTTTTTCCCCTTACACATCACGCTTTTTGAAAAGCACATATAAATGGTGCAGTTTAGCATAACAGCCTTGATAATGACCAGGCCATTTGAGGAAAAATTGGAATTTCCATGGCAGTGAAAAAGAGACTGCATTAACTGCGAGTGTGGAACTGAGTGTGCAAAGAGGAGGGAGGGTGTGAGCCACGAGTTGCTCTGGTCTCCATTTCCTCCCGCACACACTCATTAACTTTGCCCAGCTCCTGGGTTTTGCAGGCTTTGCCTATTGATGCGAAGAAGCCACTTGGAGGCACACAATACCCTGAGCTCCTCTCCGGTCCAGGAGACGTTCAGTGCTTCCTTTGAACTATTCTGTTTGAACATCTTGGTGAGTTATTCATGTTCTGCCAAACAGCTCTTAATGCTCTAGAGGAGGGGAGGTGCTGAGTGGTCACCCTTTTGATGTCTCTCTTTTGAATTAGCACCAACAAAAACGATGCTCATTAGTCTAGGGTGGCTTAACAGAGGTAGGGGAGGAAGGGTCGGAGGCAGTGGGGAAGGAAGGAAGGCAGCAGTGATCTTTCATGAATCTCAGAGGCCTGAGAGTGTGTTGACTGAAACAGAACCTCCACTGCTCCTGCCGCCCACTGCTCCAGGATCCTGAGTCCACTCTGATCCCTTCCCCCGCACCCAGAATGACCTTTTCTACACACATGTCCAACCGAGTCTTTCAGTGTGGTCCCCTCTGTGACCCAAGGTGGCCCTCTGGATCGGCCTCTGCCTACCTTGATGGCAGCCAAGGAAACCCCTGTTCCCCAACTCCAGTTCCACTGGCCTTTGAATCCTACTTGCCATGGGCCATAGCTGATCACAGGGCCTTTGTCTGAGCTCTTCACTCTCCCATACCCCAGTCCTCAAATTTTAAATTAGATCAAGCGTCTCATGTGTCCTGAGGAGACTATTCTGACTCTGTCCTTACAAGCTGATTCAGGGCCTCCTGCTTCCTCTCCTCAAACCTTCCTCAGCATTTGTAATCATTGCTGTCTCTTGGCACCCACAGGAAAATTGCTCAAGTCCTTTGTCTAAAATGGTGTGGTGTTGGCAGGTAATCTACGCATATCCTGTATACTTTGAATAATTTTATGGTTTCTTATAAAACCCAGTGTAACGTAAATGCTATAGAGATAGTTATTATACCATACTGTTTAGGAGAGAATAAGAAAAAAGTACATGTTGCATCCAGTCACATGGTTTTTCCTGAAAACTTTCAATCCACGATTGGTTGGTTCTGAGGTACAGTACCCACAGTCCTGGAGTTCTGACTGTATTCACAATTACACATTTGTGGGAGTATTTTTCTGATCTGACCACTCACCTGTGATGTAAACTGAGTGAAAAGCTCCATAGGATGGAGCAGTGAATACTCCTGATTCCACTGTGCTACACACTCCTTTGGCACATGCACTGGGAGCCCTTGAAACTATACAGACCACGTGAATTAACACACTGTGATCAAGGGAATATACTGCTTTGCTAATAAATGCTGAGGCACATAGAGAAAGACTTTGAAAAAAAATTCTCTTTTACTGTTACCCAAGTATTACTTGGAAAAATAAAACACAACAAATTTATATCAAGTTCTCCTGCCTCTGAAAAGGAGACTATTGCTTCTATGTCCTGTTCTCAGCTTTGAAGGAACTGGAACCCTTGCTATGGCTGCCAAGTCAAGATGATACAAACACAGGCAGTGTATGTCTCCCTGTTTTGGGGAAACCAGACCTTTGTCTTGGAGACAGCCACGGCAGGACTGAGGGCAACACCCCCTGCCAGATGTTCTGTGGAGAAAAAGCACTTACGTTGGTTTGGAAGCCTCGGCCTGGTCCGTTTGCAGTTTCTCTCCCCCTTCTACCTCCATTGTGCAATACACAATGCGATTCGGAGCCAAGGACTTAAGGCCTTGGACCTCCATGATCACCACCTGAAAACAGAACCACACAAAATAGAGGTCATTCCTGGTGCTGGTGGGCAGTACAACTCAGAGGAAAATAAACAGATGGGAAGTCACAGAGAAGGACAAAAGGTATCTGATGGCTTTTTACTAGTCATGCCAGAGTCAGTCTAGCATGAAGATGGGATCCTTACACTGTAGCAGCATCAAAGGGACAAAGACATAGGTATGTGAAAAATGTATACTTCCTTACTGGGCCGGAGTCAAGGAAAGACAATAGAGGAGTGCAAGTCACAATTTTGCTGTGCAGTAGCCCACAGTTTCTCCAACTTTGTGTGAATTGCAATCACTTGTACGACTTCTTAACCCAGAGACTTCTCCACTCTGCCTCTAGAGTTTCTGGTCAGTAGGTTGGGTGGATTCCAGGACTTCTCATGTTCCACAGTTTCCCTGGTGATGCCCGTTGTCGCTGGCCCAGGAGCCATGTTTTGAGGCAACTCATGATGTTGGGCAAATGACTTAACGTTAAAGTCACTTCATTTTTCTTTCAAATTTTTAAAGCCTCAGTTTTCTCACCTGTAAACTTTGTGTGTGTGTATGTGTGTGTGTGTGTGTGTGTGTGTGTGTGTGTGTGTGTAGAGTAATGACATATCTTGTGGCTCTTGTAGGAGGACCCAAAGAGATGATATACAAAATTGTAAAAGTTTATACCGGGGAAGAACCATGCCTATGGAAAGAAATGGAGGGGCTGGGGATTTAGCTCAGCGGCACAGCACCTGCCCGGCAAGTGCAAGGTCATGAGTTTGATTCCCGGTACCAGAAAAAAACAAAACAAAACCAAAAAAAAAAAAAGAAAGAAATAGAAGGCACCCTGGAAAAGACGCCTATCTGGGGCATTTGAAAGAACTTAACTCAGAATCTGATTCTCACTCTTCATTGTGTAATCCTTTGTGAGTGTATCAACCTCTGTAAAACTTTGTTTCCACACCTGGGAATACCTCGGAGGACTGAGGTGAGGATCCACAGTTACAGCACCCCCAAAACACCCGATCTTCTCATCAGCATGCTCCCCTTGGCCAATGCAATGTCACTAGGCCTCCGGGACGCCTGTCTCCTGCTGTAAGGTCACCTGCTCTCTGGTGTCCCTTCCAGCGGTGTGATTTACGGTGACATAAAATAAGACACATACCAACCCATGAATTCAAATCCTAGTCTGCCCTGATGAGGCAACTGGACCCTGTCTTCCTCCCATTTTTCTCTGTCACTGTGCACTCAAAGCACTTTCAAAAATAGAAGTGCAGTGGTCTTTGCTGGCAGTTTTACTATGATGTGCAATTTAGTGTTCCAGTTACAAAATATTTGGGAGCCCTGGGGTATCTCACTCTGAACTTGTAATTACAAGTCAAAGCTGTTCAAATAATGTATCTATGGGAATATGGTTGAGGTCTTGCCCACACCTATATTTCAAATAATCAGCTGTACGATATTGAGTACTGATAAAGAATTTGAAAATTACAGACTTAACAACTTCATAAAAGCCAATAAACTATCTTTTTCTCATGTCTATAGGAAGACAAGAGGCAGTAGGGAATAAATTGCCACCTTTAATTGGCAATAATAATATTCAAAGACACCTGAGCAAAAGCATTCAGTACCTCAGTGGCAGTATTTTTTTTTAAAAGAAAGTTTCTGTGAAATTACGCTGATGAGTTTTCACACACCAAGTGTTCTATATTTAATTGAATACCACCTTTTCCTACTGCATAGCACATGTTGAAATAGTGTGATGTCAGTATCTCATCTGAACTGAGCACAGATGAACACATTACCTGCAGTTAATCTGCAACAATCCTTAATGCTGTTCTAGAAAATTTAGTCTTTACACAGTCTAATTAAATGTATAGAAGTTTGATCTATTCTCTTGATCTCCCCAAACCTAGGGTCATCATAAAATATTTGTGGGTTTGTACTGTATAATTTTAAAAAAGCTAAAAGAGAGGATTTTGCATGTTCTTACCATGAAGAAATAATACATGTTTGAGGAAATAGGTTAACCACGTTTTGAACACTACACAATGTATGTATATATGCACTGAAACATATGATACTGTATAAGTGTGTATCAGTTTTTTAAAAAAAGCTTTTAAAATTCTGTGGTGTTTTGAACTTTGGTAAGTTTAATTGGTCCTCAATCTCTAGAGTACATAAGAAGGACCTGAGTAGTCTGTTATAGGACCCATTCCAGGGCTTCACTTTGAGTAGAATTTCTTTGTTTTTTGGACAACTTTTTGAGAGATACCTCATATATGTAATTAATTAACTATAATTAACCTATTTTAGATATGTAATTCAGTGCTACGTAACCCATTTTAGATATATAATTAACCTGTTTTAGGTATATAATTCAGTAATATATATATAATTCCATGATTTTTAGTAAGTTTACCACATTGTTTGACCATGATCATAAAGCTGTTTCAGGAATTTCTTTCTCTTGGTTTTAGGAGTTTTTATCTCCTCCAGAGAGGCTCTTATGTTTCTGTCCCACCCCCAGCCCCAGGCAACACTAATCCAGTTTTTGTCCTGCAGTTTGCCTTCAGGAATTTCATATTTTTTGCCTGGCTTCTTGTGTTGAGACAGTATTTCTGAAGTTCATCCATGCCACGGCCTGCATCCACAGCCACTTGCTGGATTACACTCTGCTCTACAGATGGGTCACACTTTGCCTAGCATTCGCCAGTTGATGTGCATTCAGGCTGCTACTGTTTTTAGGTATTGTGAACAATACTGCTATAAATATTTGCAGCCAAGGCTCTGTGGGGACAGTGCTTTCTTTTCTACTGAGTAGATATCTAAGAGTGCGATTGCTGGATCCCCTGGTGCTGTCATTTTGAATTCTTTGAGAAACTGCTAACTTAATTTCCAAAGTGGTTGCACCAGGTTCTGCTCTCATCAGCTAAAGACTCTGGTTCATCCAGTCTGGGTGGTGTCTAGAAATCTTCCTGAGCCAGCTTCCCATGTAATTCAGATAGAGGTAGATTAGAAACTTTTCTTAGCATTCATACATGAAAAACAAATGTATGAAGGGAAATTATACAGAAATGTATGGACATGTTGAACATTCTGCTGCAATTCTGGCCCGAATGTGTTCTTACTGTAAGTGCAGAGATAAATTCAAGAAAGGAGCTACTCCAACAAGGGACTCTACAGTGTAGCCAACAGGAAAGATGATGGGAAAGAAAATTTGCAATGTACCGCAAAATCATGCTGGATCGCCTCTCTTCTAACTGTAACACAGGTTGGCAAAATTAGAAGCTTTCTGAATTGCATAAGGTCTCCACAAATCCTTGAGCACTGTTTTAAGACAGGAAAAGCAATCCACGATTGCATTCAGTAGGTGGTTCTTAAGATTGCACTTCCTTAGGAAAAACGTGGGTTCCTGCGGAGGGGGAATCACTTGCTGATTAGCTGACCTATGCTTAACAAGCAGTTATTTTAAGAACTGCCCCAGGGGTGTAAAGGGGGGAAACAGACTGATTGTGATGCATCTAATCACTCCTGTCCTGCTTGCTGCTCCCGGAAGCTTTCAAGGGTTTAGGGCTTTTTACCTCCAAAGAGAAAGACAGCACGACGTCAGACTTGGAGAGCTGGTTCTCGCTCTCCTCGCCCATGTCGATGATGGAAGCGTTGTGGCTGCGTTTCAGTTTCTGGAGCTTGAACTCGCCGCCCTTCGACACCGGCATGCTCTCCAAGTTGGCCATGAGCAGGTTGACGGAGGACTTCAGCTCCTCGATGTACATGTTTTCCATTTCTTTGGATACAAACTTTGGGAATTTTCGTTCCTTGGAAAGCAAAGGAGTAAATAGAAGACTAAGTAGAGTGTTGATTTGCATAGTAAATTTTTGTATCAGGGCCCGGAGTTATGATCACATTTTCCACTAATGAGATTTGCCCAGATATTATGAAATTGTGCCAGAAAAAATGTTCAGGCAAGTTATTTATCTAAAAATGTCCCTGACTTCTAGTTATTTATAATCTCTAAGAGGTAAGACACAAATGCATACACATACACTAGGAAGGAGGCAAATGTTTACCACAGTTCTATTTCACTGCCAGTTTTCTCCAGCAAATTTGCCTTGTGGGAAGGAAAAGGAGGTGATATTTGTCCAATCTGGACTCGGGTTAAAGAGTTTTTCTTTTTAGCAAAATGCAGTCAAGTTGTTTTTAAGTTATGGAAACAGAAAGACTTCCTATTTCTGGATATCTATTGAGATTTTCTCACATGAATAATTCAAAAGGAGCTCATTTGAGATGTTTCAAACATAGCCTGTGGCTGTCTCTAAGAAGAATACTTTCTGTTTTCAAGAAGAATTGAGAAAATTAATGAAGTGATGAAAAATGAAATTAAAATTCTTCAGAAAAGAAGATAGAACAATTTATTATTAGAGCTGACCTCTGCTTTTTACCTCCCATACTTATGAATTCAGCTGCTCAGACCAGCATGCTTGAGCCATGCTATTTGTTTGCTATACCTCTTAACTGTTATGGTGCCAGGAACATACTTTGGATTGATCACCTTATCAAAGAAGCATTTCCCACATGGAACAGGAAATTGTTCTCCCAAACCCCACTCCACAATCAGTGGAGTGAGGAGCAAACCAAATCTGTTTGTCTAGAAATCCAACTCAAACTGGCCCAAACAACATAAAGAAATTGATTGGCTTGGATAGGTCTTGGGGAACAGTCCACTTTAAGCAAAGCTGGAATCACAGCTCAGATGACGTTACCTCCAATAAGTTTTTCTTGAAAATCTTGGTTTTGGCTCCTCTGGACTGGTTCCATGATCTCTACTAATGTTGCAAAAATGTTGCTTAAGATCTGTATCTTACAATGTCATACCCCATTATCTACAGGAAAAATGAGTATTTCCCCTTGAGATGTCCTGGAAAGATCAAGAGTTGTGTGTCCTAGGATTCCTATCCAAAGTCTAATTTGTGTACATACTCTGAACCAATTTCTATGGCCAGTAGTATGCTGGGCTGATTTGCTTATATCTGCCGTCCCTATTTCTGGTGGTAGAACTCTGCATAGGTCATATGGAATATGAACTGATTTGCCAATTTTGTGTGGCAAAGATTTCTAGCACACGTCTAGTACATGGGCACCTGACTCATTCTGTTAAATGGCCAGTCTTCAGTCAGATTTACTCTCTTTAGCCATTGAACTTCTCTGAAAAACCAAAGATTGAAACTGGTTGGCAGAGGGGGTTTGGCTGCCTTACTGGATCATTTCAAAGCTGAAGAAGAGACTTGGCGAAGAAGAGACAGAAGTAAGACAGAGAGAAGGAGGGAGGAGGAAGAGAATGATGGAAGGAGGGAAGAAAAGAAGGAGGGAGGGAAAAGTAGAGAAGAGACTGTCTCAACTCATGAAAAAGAGCTTGGATTTGGCCTGGGTTTTAATCCCACAAAGTGTCCTTATTCCCTTGTATGCAGTTCCTTGGGAGCCTGTTGTTTTCCTTTCACTCACTCCTAGTCAGTGGTTGGCTAGAAAGCTCTTTCTGTTCTAGTGCCACACAGTCTCTCCCCAACTGCACAAGGTGGTTGTTACGGTTTGTGTCGCACGTTCCCCCCAAATTCTCATGCAATCGTGAAGTGGACTTCTAGATTTTTGATTGATCATTAGTCTAATGCTGGGATCATGGGAGTGAGTGCTACACTGTCCTGAGGTGGATAGTTTTGCATATGTAAGAGAAAGAAAGAGGCTGCTTGCTGCCACTCCTCCCTTTTGCTCTTGTTACTTTGCTGTTTTCCACTACCATGAACTCTTGCCTTCTGCTATATGCTACTCTCCCTTGGAGCCAGCTGAGCATGGACTGAAATCTCCACAGACTGTAAGCTAAATAAACCTGTCCTTCCTTAATTTTAGGTATCAGGTAGTTTGTCTCAGCAATGAGAGAAAAGTAACTAAGATACTGGTCCTTCTACATTGCTCCTAGGGATGCCTTTGTGCTATACCAGGCGTCTGCCTAGGTGGAAGCTGTCCTAAGGGTGGCTTCCCTGACCGCTGCGCCACTCACCTCCTCCTTCCTGTCTCAGTTTCAACACTTTACTGGCCTACCTTCTGCCCGCTGCCCTGTTGTTGTACTTGCTTGTGGTATATAACTCCTTTTCTCGGAGGGGAGTTAGCACACAGACTGAATGCTGCAATAAATGTTATGAATGCTCGGGTTCCTCCCAAACCTGATTCCTAAGTAATGCTTTTTAGATGTGAGATCTTTGAGAGCTGGCCAGGTCATAAGGCACAGCCTCAGGAATGGGACTGTGCCCTTAAAGGAGGTGCCAGAGAGTTTATTGGCTCTTTCCACCCTGTGAGGCCACTGTGAAGAGACAATGTCTATACACTGAGAAGTGGGCCATCATCGGACACACAGTCTACTGGTACCTTGGGTTTGGTCTTCTGGCCTCCAGGGCTGTGAGAAGAAAATTTCTATTGTTTATCAGTCATTTAAGGTATTCTGCTATAGTGGCCTGAGTAAACCAAGACACTTATTATACTTACAGTTAATGAGTCAATTGTGAAATGGATTTGTTTAAAGTCTGGTTTTCTTGCTGCCCGTGAATCGGGACCATGCCTAGTCCTGATACCCCTGCTGAATTCTTGGAGTCTAGCATGATGTCTGGCACATAATAAGCGTTCGAGGCATTTGAGGTGAGTGAGAGGATCAATGGCTTGTCAAAGCGTATGTATTTAATCAAGGCAGCTAGTGCTCAGCTGTGAGGAGGTGGAGAGATGATGAATGAAGTTCTGGAAGAATACTGAGATTCTGCTTCTCCTTCTAAATGAGGGTAGGACTCTGAGACCTATTCAGCAGCTCAGAGAACCGGTTCTTGTGGAACCTCTGAGCACAATTATTTACTAAAGCTGGGCTCAGCTACTGCACAGTGGATTCCATACACACTGTGGGTCATTGTCAGAGAAGAGGCAGAGCAGATGCTTCTGAAATTCAGTGATACACTTATGGCCTTGAAGATAGCTGGTGATGATTCAATATAAGAGAATCACAAAAGCCTTTCTCTAAAACTTCTGCAGAGTGGCCTTGATTGTTCTTATTCTTAAGAATGTGCAGAAGGCCAGGAAAATGCAAGGATGACTCACCAGCAGGGCCACCATCACTTGGAAAACATTTATCACCACAAACATGGCACAATGTTTGCAGCAGGAGGGTCCTGGGCAGAGGATATAAACTGTCTTCCTTGAGCTTATAGCTAGTGGGGAGAAAAATCAATAAGGGAATTCAATGTAAATTCTGCAATGGAAGTGTGTTAGGTATGAATTCCTCTTGAAAGAATTGGGGTGGCATCTCAGAACAGTGGACACATGGGCTGAGGGTATGATGGATAGAGAAGAACTTGCCAAGTTGAGTTGGCTGAGATGGTGCCACTAATATTTCTTCTTCCCATGGAAATTACTACAGGTAAGCATGACTCTGGGAAGGTCTGTACATAGTCCATAAAATATATCCCCTCTACCCTGGAATATGGCCCTTCTGGAGAGTGAAAGATGGACTAAGAGAGGTTAATTCATGGTTTGAGAGTGATCCGTAGGCCAAGCAACAAAGGTTATATGCCAAGAGCTTGAGGTAAAGTACATTGATCTCTTTCACTCTTATTTTTGGAGCTAAACCTGAGGGAATCACAGGACATTTGGGAGACTAGGGGAGTGGTTTCATTGATTTTACTGCCAATTACTGGTCTTACAGTTAGTTGTCAGGGAATAGGAGAGGAGAATTAGTGTTTGTGAATTTTTGCCAGCTAATCAGCTTTAAAAGACTATATTAATGCCTTCCCTTAACCACAAACTTCCTTGGGACTCACTTGAGGCCTTTTGAATGTACAGTCTTGATATTTGGAAGAAAACCTGGTGGTTACAGACCACACCCTCCCGGTGCAGCGTGAGCTCCCACCAAACCCCGTGCAGCAGAATACTGGAAAAATCTAAACAACGGTCACTCTTTCCAGAGCTTGGACGGCTCCTAATGACATCATAAGAAAAGGTTCATGGAATTGAGTCTGCAAAGGAAAACAACTAAGCACTTAAGCCTCGAAAAGAAATAGCATTCTGTCACCCAGGCTGAGGTTCTTGGGCAGAGATTTTGGTAGCAGATCATTACAAACACATTTGAAAGCTACAGTTGTTCCAAACAAGAAAAATATAATCCTCTGTCTCTGTTGTTACCTTTCCAGACACAAAAATAAATTAGCATTGGCAAAAGAATTATTTATTAGTCCTGCTTTATGAAAGACACAGCATACATGTGCACAGAGTTCTCCAAAGAAATCTCTGCTGGTCATTTGTTTTTGCTCTGCACTGATAAAATTCCCCACTGGGGATGGCCTCCTAAGGACAGTCCACACGAGCGCTATTTGTGCTCAGCCGTACTAAGGAATTTGTAGAACCTCTTGAAAAACAGCATCCGAAAGTTTAACAGTTTGTTTAGTAACTGGATTTTCTGTGTTTGGGTTTTAGCCAGAGAGGATGAGTGGGATATAAACAAAGCCTCAGAAGACTACCCTCACTCAGAGAGAGGTGCTGTGGACCCCAAGAGCTCCATTCTGCTGAGCAATCAGGAGGAAGGATGCATAGCTGGCTGCCATGGCACATGCTTGTAATCCTAGCTATTCAAGAGGCTGAATCAGGAAGACTGAAAGTCTGAGGAGGGTGTGGGCAATATAGTACCAACTTGTCTCAAAAAATTAAAGAAAGAAATTTTAGAAAATAGATGTAATAAAAAGACTTTCTGTACACTGGAGTTTACTGACAGAGCTGCAGCTATTTCATACAAATCTCCAGCACTTCTTGGGTTGCTATCATGTGTCAGGTGCTCTGACTGTCACTTCAGAGGAAGGAATTAGCTGGATGATAAGGGGGAGGCATGTCAGAAAGCCACCAGGTAGACACCATGTCCCACACGAAGTCACGGAGGCACACACAGAGCACCAAAACGGCACCAGGGGAGCTCATCCAGGCATGTTAGTCACGCTGACTTAACTCTGATTCCCAGGTCTGTACTTATCAGTTTCATGATAAGAAGCAGGCATTGTCACTCATCTGAATTTTGGTGTTTCCACATTTGAAATGGGGAAAGTAAACCTCTTTAACATGAAGTGTAAGAGATAAACCAAGCGTGAATACTACTGACCACTGATTCTTTACACACACACACACACACACCACCACCACTGCCACCACCATCACCACCACAACCATCGCCACCACCACCACAACCACCAGCATCAGAACACACCACCATTATAATGATGGTGGCCACGTAAAGATAATGATGCTAGGTGACGCCAAGTGCCGACTGTGTACTAGACACGAGTCTAAGTACCTCACATGCCTTTATCTCTTTTAATGTTTCCAACAAACTACTAGGGGAGGTACTGCAGTTCGCCCTCATTTCTGGAGGAAAATGGAGCAGAAGAGAAGAACTGGCAGGAAGAGATGGGTCTGAAACCCCGCAGAATGACTCCTGAGCCTGTGTGAGCTACAGTACAACAGGGCAGACCTCTCTGGCCCACATGCAAGAGAACTGAGGCGGTACTCTGGGGCCTCTCAGCTTGGGGCCCTCTGTGTACATCACCTCATCTGTAGCTCCTGCTCAGCAGTGAGGTGGTGACAACTACATCTTCTATAGCAACGGCCACCCCTCCATTGTCCAGTCACAGACAGCCTGGGGTGATGTGTAGAGAGGGACCAGGAAGGGGTGGGCATATCAGATCGGAGGAAGGAAACCTTGGTGGCAATTTGTCAAAGTTAGCATCACAGAAGCGAGAGGCACTTGGGATTCAGGCAGTTTCCTGGATTAGCTTCTTTAGCTGATCCCTTTGACTTCCTTGCCTTTTGTGAATTAGGTGGACTCTCCTCCATTTGAATGAACTTCAGGGAAACTTTCTAGAATTTATCTTTCTCTGAACTCAGATTTCCCTGGGTTCTTAGCTATTTTAAAAAAGCCAAAGTCAGGGAGGTGCTCCATAAATGCCTTTTATTCAGACAGCAAGTTGAACTAACTTCCTCCTTGTAAGTAAGTTTGGACACCTGTGCTCCTCCCTGATGCAGAATGGATGCCAGGTCACAATGGTAGTTTAGAAGCTGGGGCCTACTATCCCTTGCTGGTGGGAGAGGATTCCAGTCCCCTCTGATTTGTGCCAATATGTGCAATAGCATTTTCCATGAGGAAAGTATTAGACACAACTTCTACTGGTGTTTGCAATACAGCCAGTGTTTAAGAGGTGGTTTTGCTCTGCTTAGGGGTCTAAGTAGCAATTCCACATTTAATGATAGCTTGAAAAATCTCTTTCTGCCATGGATTCCACAAAGGCTATCTTATTTCTCTTATGTAATTAGCTCAAGAATTTGGAATTTTACCCTAAAATGTGGCCAAAAGCACTAGCAAATATCACAATAGCACTAATGCCACAATCTGCCGGTTTAAGCTGCAGTGTCAACTTCTGATCACACAATTTGAATAACTTAGACTTAATTCCTAGGTGAAATTTGGGGACACTTAAATGTCAGCATGAGAGGATTTGGGAAAATGTTTCAACAGGGATTAAAAAGTATTGAAGTATTTTTGACTAGATTTTAAAAATATGTATTTAGATCTCTTCCTGGGACTTTTAAGGCAATGTGACTGATGTTCACAGTGAGGTCATTTCTGTCTGATGTTCTACAGCTAGCTGTCTCTGGCTGATTTGTGGGGTGCTGGTGTGATAAGCAGGTGAGTAATAATATAGGGTCGTGGGTAAAGGACAGTGGATGTCCTCCTGCCTTCCTATCTCTAGGAGAGAGGAGAAACATATGGCTTTCAGTAAAGTGTATGATGCTAAGAATGCTCTTGGAAAAAATCTAGGGATCTTTATAATCTCTTTGCCATATTCCAAAAAAAATCAGTCAAGAGTATTCTGAATTCCAGAAGTCCATTCCACTTAGCACAGCCTGTCTTACTTGGCTTCTAGATAAGCTAAAGGGAGTATACAGCAGATCTTAGTGGAGAAAGAAAAGCCATTTCCTGGAGAGTTAATCATCAGGGAGAGAGGACTGGCAAACAGTCTTGTCTTGGAGTAATTTCTTGTCTCTCATTTGATTACTCGAAAGAAATAGCCTGGAACTTGGAACTGGAGTATCAGCTTTCTGCTTCTTAGCAGAATGAAACTGAGCACATCACTTTAACTCAGCAGAGGGCTGGTGGCTGCCGAGTCCTCCACAGCAAGGGCCGCTCCAGCATTTCCCAGCCAACGTGGATGGCATGAAGTGAAGTGCAGAGAGTGAAGAGGAAGGGATCACCTTTCAGTTTGCTTCAATTGGCTAAATGGGGGACAGTTTTGTGACTTCAAGGATTGTCTATCATAGGCTGAAATGAGAGCTGACGTGAAACTGCACAGCCAGTGCCTGGCATGTTTCGTAAAGGGCTACCAGTGAGGAAAGAGGTAAGGATGGGGGATGGTGACACTTGGGCGGAGGGCAGACTGGACTTTCAGACTGGCATGATGAGGAAAAGGAGGATCTGCATTTGGGAATTTCACAACGTAGCATGCATTTTAGTTCCATAGCAGTGGCTACTCCAGCATTTCCCAATCAACACGGATGGCATGGGGGTGACCACTTGCACATACCAGGTACATCTGGGGTATCCTGAAATTTGTAATGACATCCCATCTATAGCCCTACCCCTTAGGTACCACTTAGACCCATCTCCAGGATCCATGTGCCCAAGAAAACTCTCACCTTTTCTCCACAGTGCATTGGTTGACTGCACCAGGATTGGCCCTTGAACCAAGTTGGGGCAATCAAGGTTCAGGTCTTGGAATTGTGAGACTGAAAAAGTGGAAAAGTGAAAGAAGAAAGATTTCAGAAAGTGGCTGACTGGTTCCTGCCTGTAGAGACCAGAAACCTGCAGACCTGTGGGGCAGCTGCACTTCCCACCTGAGAAGGCAAGGAAGCTGGTTTGCAGAGAAAGAGAGAACAAATGAGATAGAGAGAGAGGGAGGGGGACAGAAAGTCCTGCCCCTCTGGGTCCTGGTTCCTGTCCTTTCCTGGCCTGGCTATCCCTTGCCCATGGGCTTCTCAATCCCTAGAATTATCCCTCCTTTTTACCACAAGCGACCTCTAGTCGATGCCTCTCACTTGCCATCTCCAGTGCTTCACCCATCTTTTAAGGCAGAGAGAATTATACATGATGGGTGACATCTATATCCAGGAATTTCTGGTTTAGGATGTAGAGGAGCTGACATTCAGCCATATGGACTGAATTGCACTTCCTCACTAAAATTCACTGTGATGCTGGAAATAGCAAATCAGGGCACGCTAAAAGAAAAGAAGCTGTGGTGCCTGGTAGCGGTGTCTCCATGCAGCCTTGACATTTTAATTAATTTTTAGTAGATGAGCTATTTCTTCGTTTTCCCCAGCATTAGCCTGACTGGCTTAGATGAAAGGAGAAATTATTTTTCATAGAATCCAACTAAATTATGGGCAAAGTAGCTACAGAGCTGAAACTCAAGAATAACTGAGAAGAGGTCTGTAGACAGCCCGAGGGCCGCTTGGTGTCTTGGCGGACGCCCTGTCTCTGTTTCTCCTCTGTGAGGGCTTCATCCTTTCAGGTTTCTCCATTCCCAGCCCAGCTGCAGACAGCTCCTTAGCCCTGGAACGCAGTCTGTCAGGCTGCCCTCCACAGGCTCTGGGAAGCCATTTCTCCTGTTTACCCTGCAGTATGCATCCATTTTTGGACCATCCACTCATGCCAGGGCAGTCTGAGTACTATGATAGTTCTCTATGGGTGAAGAACTAACTCCAAGATCAGCTCACTGTGGCATAGGGGCCAATGTTATAAAAGAGCGTTTTGGAAGAGAGTCACTTTCTCAGAGAGATGCTGGCCACGGTGGTGCACAGCTGTAATCTCAGCACTCTGGGAGGCTGAAGCAGGAGGATCATAAGTTCAAGTCCAGCCTGGGTACTTTATGGATTTAGACTCTGTCTCAAAATAAAAAATAACAAAGGGCTAGGGAGGTAGCTCAGTGGAAAGAACCTTAGCTCACTGTACACTAAGCACTGATCTATGATATTCTAAAAATGAAAACGAGCTCAGTATTAGTTTCATAAATTATCATGTTAAGCTTCAAAATAAACAGAACAGTTAAAATAAAACCTGTCATGAACTTGTTTTTGAAGCCTGTGTATAATGTATTTACAAGGAATGAATACTTATTAGCTGAGGGTGGAATAGCTGCTTAAAATATAAGGGAATGGACCAAATGACTTATATTTTCTACACAATCCGCTAGTAGAAAATGCTGAGTTTACAGAGGAATTAAATCCTTGCTGATGTTTACTCCCATGTTAAGCAGGGCTTTAAAACCTAAGAGCCTTCTATGCTACCTTTGGCCAAATCTGTAACTCTATGCTATTTTTAGCTATGAGATTGACTTGGTTATAAACTTTAAAGGTGTCCAAAACCAAGATGAGAAGCACGTCAGCAAGAAGTGCCTGAGCAGAAGTAGAGGGATTTCCCTTCCTCCTGGAATGTCTCTTTGGCTTTCCCCCATTAGGATAACCTTGTATACGTCCAAATCTGGGGACTCCTCCTCCTGCCCAGCCTTGCTGCCCTGCTGGAGCCTGCCCTCTCATGTGTATGCAGATGGTGGCTACAAGAGGAACCCAGAAGAGCCGGTAGTTACTTAACATTTTGATATTTTATTTATCCTGGGTTTTGGGCACTGACTATGACAGGAAAGGGTTTCATGGGAGGGTTATTTATTTTGGTGACTGAGTTTCTGGGCTCTTTTTGGATTCTGCATCCACTAGTACATCTCTGTGCTCAGTCGGCCTGAGCGAGCGCTGGCTCTGATGTTCAGACGGACCGGAGTTGAGGGTCCAGTCTGGCCTCTTTCTAGTGTCTGTCATGCTGAGTTGGCATTTCCCATCTCTAAAACAAGAATGATGCAGAAGTGTCTTTGGGGTGCTGCTTTGAGAACTGACGTAGATGACATGTAAAGCACTCATCACACCCGACACAGGGTCAGGTCACCATGAACACTGCTAGCGCTGGTGAAGTCATCAGAACATAAATAGCACTGGCCGCAAAGAGTAGATAACACGTGGTTTTGGTCATCAACAATAAGAAGGAAGCCAGCCCTGGGAGATTCACAGAGGTAAACCGATGGTGTCCAAAGTCCGTCATAGTGAAGGTGATGCACAGGGCAGTGTGAATGCCTCTTGGGTAGGTCAGACTCCAGGCTCTTGGACTGGGGAGATGTGGGAAAGCGGACAGAGAGGACACCAGCACGGGAGTGTGGTCTGTTGATTATGAGCCTTGAACATCAGTCCAAAGAGGTCAGACTGTGTCCTGGGTCCATGAGAGATGCACTGAAGGGTTCTAGTTCTCTGTTCTGAGGTGTCCCGTGTGGGTTTTAGAAAGGCAACTGTGTGCAGGATGGGCAGGTGTGGGGGACGGATCAGGGATGCCAAGTAGGAGCTGCTCATCTCCCAGGTAAGGAAGACGGGCCCTGGGTCAGCGTAGGAGCCGGGCAGGAAAGCAGCCAAGAGACTCCCACCCTCAAGCAGGCGGGGGAAGCAGAAGCTGACAATGCCCGGGAGGCTCCCTCCTCAGTAACAGGATACAGACGTGAGCGGTGGGAAACACGGAGGGGTAGGTAGTAAGTGTAGGTGGGGGGTAGATGTTAAGGAGGCAGAATTTGAACACATTCAGCCTGAAATGCCAGGGGACTGTCTGAATGCAAATGTTCAGGAGATGGCAGGAAACATGGGCCTGGAACTCGGGACCGAGGCACAGGCCTGTGTTTGGACATTTGCTGGAGCTTAGGAGGTAAATGCAGGCGGTGCTCAGCCTGTGGAACAGCCTGAGCAGGAGGGCTGAGGTCCAGTGGGGGCGAAGCCCTCGCCTTCTTCCTCTCTGCTTCTCAACTCTGCCTTTCAGAGGCTCTGATAATCCGTGTGCTTTCTGGGTTGGACTTTGGCCTGGTCCCCAGCAAACACCCCCAGCACTTGCTTACCCTGGCTATTTGGTCAGCCATTTGGAGACGTCCATCCAGCTCCCGTCTGATCTGGGCTGCCTGCTCATCTGGGTTGTCCAGCTGCATAAAAGCACAAACACGGAGACTTTCAGGTTGGGTCACAAAAGTCAATAAACTCAGGACTTTTTACTTTACACCCCTACCTTGAGACCCATGGATATATTTGCAGCAAAGGGTGATTCCTGTAACAGACATATCCAGTTAGAGTAAAACCCCTAAGTAAACTCTTCCAGGAGGAAGACGATGAAAGAGAGACATTTGCATGACCTTGTTTAGGGGTCGTCCCTCACTCAAACTGTTCTGCCGTAGTATTCCTGATGAGGGCCGGCACAGCACTTCTGCTTGGGCCCGATGAATCAAGGGCTCATACGGCAGACAGACTCGACCTGATCAACACATACAGTAAATTATAAACTTAAAAAATATTTATTACATTGCCATCAAGCACCCTCAAAATACTCCCTTTAGTTTTGAACACACTTTTCCCATCGTTCTTGCCCCTTCCTGAAGCAGTTCTGGAAGTCCACTTTCATGAGTGTCCATACTGGGTGTGATTTAAAAACTACCGCAGTCCTGCAGTGCTGCTGCTGCTGCTGCTGCAGACCAGGCTTGTGAAATCATTGCTGTGTGCTCTCATCCCCCTCATTCACTGTATCTGACACCCCGAGACTTCCAGATCTCCCTCAAAGCCTGAACGATCAAGGAAGCTAAATGCTTTGAATTGATTCAGGACACCGAGGCGGCCAAAACAGCACCACTGGAGACACCCATGAAAGACGACTCCTAGGAAACGGCAAGACTGGTATTCAAAATGGGGGCATTTTGAGGGGAGTGGATGGCAGTGTGTCTTCTATGGTGATTCATCTTTATACGAAAACATTCGCGGTGTATTTTGATCGCACCGGGTATGAGGAGAGAGGCAGCCACAGGGCCAGGAGACACGAGGAGCAACAAGTGCCTATGCACAGTTCGTGCGCAGCCCTGGGCAGCGCTGCCTGCGTCCTGGCCCATGGGAGATGCGTCGCCATGGCGTTCCCTCCCACTGGGACTGCTGCAAGCGCTCTGCCCGCTGGTGACTTCCCACCAGCTGGCGCAGGTATCTGAGATCAAATCCTCGTCTTCCCTGTTGAGGAGGACTGTTTGGGTATAAAGAGCAGAACTCCCAAACATCAATAAACCGGGCAGTTCCCTAATGTCTCTGATTTCAGTTTTGTCATTGACACAGTGCAGGGTTTGGTCAGATAATCTTTATGCCTTCCACAAATCCATGAAAGAGCTAAGCAAACACCTCTGGAAAAGGCCGTACAATTGCGACTTTAGGCCTTGAGTACCATGATTCCTCCGATGCAGTGAATTTATCCTCCACTGTAGAGGGAAGGCGGGCAATATGTAAACCAATGAGCACTGCTGTGTTCAGGTAACATTTTATCTACAACAGGTGGCAGGCCATCCATGCTCACTCCTGCGCTGTCAGGTGAAGTTTCGTCTTCGTCTCCAGGCGAGCCTAGCATTATCCTTCAAACTGTAACTCAGTTTGCTTTTCCAGTAAAATATTATTTATTTTATCCACACAAAATTTTAATAATAGTGTCATTCAAATAGGGTAGGCATTAGCCTTTTTAGGTCGTGTTACTTCACAACAGAAAGTTGCTTAAGAAATACTGTAGGTGAGTTCCTCAAGTCTTTCCCTGTCCTTCGCATCTATGCTATCAAATGGTAAAGACAACAGTTATTTCTAATTTGGTGTAAACAATAACAGTCAAAGATTTGTGGCTGTACTTTTGAACCCATGATTAATTTCTTTGGTTTATTTTACAAAACCCATAACAACCCTATCAGGCTCAGTGCTGTGCATTTTCATTCCATTTGATTCCAGAATCAGTGTTGCTTTATTTTCTCCTTTTCACAGTTTTGGAGAGAGGAACGACCTCTTAGACTACAAAGCCTGCCTGTGACGCTTGGCTCTGTGTTGTAGCCACCATGTCCTGATGGGAGCTCTGCTGAACAAGAGAATGCCCTTAGGTACTCCTGAGAAAAGGCTCTGGAGGAAGTATCAGAGCAGCTGAGGAAACACGAGGTCGGACTGCATAAAGTCTCTGAGAACCTCTGCAGAAAGGAACCTCTAGACTTTGACTAACTCACCTGGTTTCAACTGAAATTTAATTTTTTTATTTTTGCCTATAGAGTCACAGCTGGAAATCCTACTCTAAATAAATGTTGAGTGAATGCACGCTGCTTGCATTTCTAACATGGGCCACCATGGGGCGACAAAGGTTCAGATGAGAGGGTGCCAGGAGGGAGCGCGTCCCTCCAGGGTGCAGATGTGGGATCTTGGTCCGACAGCACAGCCCAGGCGATGGTGATCAGAGGCTCCCATGTTTTGACACCTTTCCCCAGCTTCTCAGTGTCTTCCCCTCTCTCTGGAGCCCAGTCCCTTAGCTCTGTGGGACTTTAATTAGCAAAAGCGACCAGAAGGCGGACGCAGCTGTCTGACAGCTGATGACCTGGAGAGGAAATGCAACTGAAGCTCCCTAAAATAGCCTGGCAGGACAGAGCACACTGTCCTCCACCAAGAGCTTGACAGCCCTTTGCATGAAATCCCAAACTACAGAGAATCAAGTAATTACTTCCTCAAGTGCTGGCAAGGGGAAGCCAGAGGGTGAACCTCCAGGGAAATGGGTCTCTGTTTGCTGGTCTGCTCCACTGTGGAAGGAGAAACTGGCTGGAGACCAAGCCATGGGCAGACCTTTCTCATGGACAGCTCACATGGGCTCAAAGTGCATGCGTAGGAGGGGCTCCTTACTTAATTAGACAAGTCCCCTTCCTATCAGCAGGGGTCAAGCGGAGGCAGGACGGATGTGCTGACTTGTCAGCGGAGCACAGGCAACTATGTCCTTGGGCTTTTCTACAGTGATGGAAAGCAGAGCCCAGCACGGTATAAGTGCAGCTGGGAAGAGTCTGAGTTCGAGGCACCGGATGCTTGAATCTCCCTGGGGCTCATGCATAGTGGGTGCCTGTTTAATCAAGGCAGAGAGAAGAAGTAAGGCCAGCACTGCTGGAGAGCTGATCTGGATGCAGACTTGAGATGTGGCCATGCCGAACTGCACCCACCTACCTGTCACTGTCCTTCTCAAGCTTAACCTCCCCGAGCCTTGGTTTCCTGTTTCCAGAGATTTCTTTTTTACCCCTGAGAGCTAGTGAAAGGCCAGAATGAGACAACGTACTGCACTGTGTGGGGGAAACCAGGTGAACTTTGGTCTAAACCTTGGCTTTGCAATTTCCCTGCTGAAAGAGATTGAACGAGGAAGGGAACCTCTCTAAGCTCATTTCCTTCATGTATAAAATGGAGTAAGACACTGACCCCCGCATGTTATGAGCAAGTCAGGTTATATGTCCAGAGTACCTAGCATGGTGTCGACGCACAAGAGGCTGATCCTACAGGTCAGCCAGTACTTTCTAGAGTTATCCCTGTTTTATTTTATTTTATGGTGTTGTGCTTGGATCAAACCCAGAGCCTCACAGATGCTAGGAAAGAGCTATACCATGAAGCTACATCTCTGACCCTTACAGAGTTATCCCTGTTGTAAAGCGCATACTCCCTGGAGCCTTGCCTTTTGTGATTTAAGAAAGAAACCATATGGGGTAGGGAGCCCTGGAGTCCTGGAATGGATGCCAGGAGCCTGTGTTCTTCTGTTCTTGGTCCTCAATTTTCCTTTAGTTGTGTGACCTTGACCCAAGGTGGTGGATGACCTTTCTGTCCACAGTGGTTTCATCTGAGAAAAGCTGTAAATGGTTATGTTCTGGAATCTTCTGAAATGCCTAGACAATTATTTCTCTCAGTTGTATTGTAGGGTACACTGGTCCTGTAGCTCCTCTAAATTAACTGTGGGGGTCCTATGGTTAGATACATTCTCCACCACAGCTTCTCCTCTCTCATCACCCCCTACAGGGCCCCAGAAGCAGGAGCAAGAAATCCTACACTAAGGCAAGTGGCTGGACATTTCCCAAACTTATCCGACCATATGCGATATGTTTGGACCCCCAGGACCACATTTTGGGATATCTCTACACGGGCAATTCTCCTGAACGTTTCACTTTTCTCAATGTTGTGGACAGAATTTTTGGAAAG
>NW_004955517.1:3139011-3153755 GCF_000276665.1 Chinchilla lanigera | reverse complement strand
GAGGGTTGGTCTTGACCATGTGCTGGGGGTATCCTTGGGTGCTTGGTTTTCTCAGGGCCCCTGAACTCCTTGCGCTCATGGGTTACACTGAGAAGAAGCAAGTCCAACTCTGGATCCACCCACAGCCACCCTTACTACTTCCTGCCAGGAAGCAGCCTCCAGCCAAGCAAAGCGCGATCTCATTCAAATATGCAGAAAAAGACAGACTACTTTATGCGTTATTTGAATAATTGCTCTGCTTTCTGGAAAATCTGTGGTACTCAGCCCTGAGAGTAAAGGAAGCAACGTTAGCCTTGGGGTTAAAATGAAAATGACCCAGAACTGGCTGGAAGCAGCTTCAGTCATTATGTGGGAACATGAGCCTGTCTGTGGTCGCTGCTGTACTCTGGGGCCATTCAGTGTGCTCTGCCGTGGACTTCGGAGGAGGTAGCTTCCGCCCAGCCCTTCACATGCATTGTCCTGCGTGCCGGGGCACTCTTCCCTGCCCCGCTATGGACCTGAAATCTTTTCCTCTCAGAGTCAGTGGATTGACCTCGTCACCACTCTGCTAGTGTGATGCTGTCGTGCTTAGCACAGGTGTGATTTTACATGCATTGGTGTAACGATTCCCTGTTCAGGTACGAGGCTGCCAGCTCCCTGAAAGTGATGAGAGTGACCTCACCTCCTCAGCCCAAGCACTTAGCATGTCTGAGTACCCTGAGTAACCTGACAGATGAATACAATGACTGCTTGACCAACTACAGGACTGAGTTAATTAACTGTGACCCAGAGAGGGAGAGTGACCTGCCCACAGCCGCACAATAACCAGTGTGAGGGCTGGAAGCAGACTCCCAGCCTGCTAGTTTCTCGTTTGCTTCATCTCCCTGCTCAGTGGCCGCATGCCAACCCTGCGCCATTCTTTGCAGAAATACAGGAGCAGACTGAGCTCTGCGGCTCATAAGCAGTCACATTTCTACAAGAGCGTCCTTTATTCTGGGCTGGGAGCTGGAGGCAGCGGCACCTTTCAGCAGCTGCAGGGGAAGTACCCTGACCTGGGTTTGGTTTACTGTTTCCTCTCTCCTTTCCTGGCTTCCCAGGGACTGGTGTCCTCGAGCGAGGCTGCCTCTGCAGCAGAGGGTGGAGGTGCTCCCCATAAAGCTCTCTTCCCAGCTGGCACAGCCCTCTTCCCTTCACACTCCTGGATGTTTTATTCTCCTTCAGAGACAAACTGCTCCAGTGATTGCTGCCTTCCTGGTACACTGCGGTCTGGAAAGTTACAGCTGGGACATCGTCAGCTCCATACCAGGAGATGCGGCCTCCAAGCTCCTGTTGTGAGAATGCTGGAGGCTTGGGCTGTGGCTGTATTACAGCACTTAGGGCCTGGATGCCACCTCCAGTTCCTTTTCTCCTGTATTCTGTTTATCTACTTTTAACATTGAGGCTGCAGAAAGTGGTCAGCAGGTAATGCCTTCTACCATCCAGGTTCACAGCCTCACCTTTCCGTGTTAAAGCTAAGTGACCTGTGGAGAGACTGAACCTCTTGTACCTTAGCTCAACTGTTTTTCACCCCCTTAACTCTGAGACGGGAATGATAATGACAACATGTACCTCCCAGGGCTGATCAGAGCTGAAATGAGATGGGACGCGTAGGATAATCAACAGCGTGCTAGACGTGTGGACACATGGGGTGGCTTTGAGGCAGTCATCAGTGCTGGAATCCCACAGTTTGCACAAGTTCTCCCTTACACGAACTCCAATAACACTTAAAGTGGCAGATCAGGGTTCTGCCTTTCAGATAAGAACCAAGCTTTACAAGGTTAAGTACTTTGCTTGCGTTCCAGGGATAACTGGCTCTGCATAGAGGAGGTATTCTTTAGAAAAATGAGCATATATTTCGAATCAGAAACCTTGAGATCTAACATGCCTCTGCTTCCTCCTCACTATGTGGTCAGGGCCAGGGCACTAGACCTCTCTAAGCATGTGTCCATGGCTCAGAGGACTGCTGTCATCATGGTAATAATAAGGGTTTCCACACCATGGGAGTTCCACCCACTGTAGGTGTGTTACACCTTTATCATCGTTGTAGTCTACAACCTTACCTCCCACCTGGCTTATTTGTGGAGATGACATGGAGGCAGCTGTCTCTGTGCATTCAATTATGTCCTATTTTTGTAAAAACAACAAACAAACCCAGAGACACTTCATTTGCAGGAGAGTTAAAATAAGATCATTCGTGTCTCTCTTTACCATGCCTAATTTCCTCTCCAAGAGAAGACCTTGTGCAGGTCATAGTTTCCACTCTGAAAGATGCAATTCTCCTTGTCTGGGAAATGCAGGGTTGAGCTCCTGGCTTCTGCAAGTCAGTGAGAACATGGCCTGCATTTTAGTCACTGGTTTTATGTCTGCTGACTTCTGGCTATGTAGTAAACATTGTATAACAGATGAGCTTCAAACGCAATGATTCTCTGAGCAAGCAACAAATCAATACATAAAAATACCCCAAACAGAAAGCCAACCCATTCCTTTATGATCCTGTAGCGCTTAATCAATCACTCGCCATGCATATCCCAGTCCCAGGAAGACCGCCTTTCTGCTTTCTACCATTGTATATCTGACATTTTTTCAGCATCCAGTTTCAGATCTTTTCTTGAAGAAGCCCTCCTTGGTTACCATAGCTATGAATCACCTCACTTTTACAGGGCTGGCGAGACAGGCCAGCACCCAAGCTGCTGGTGTGTCCTGTGTGTTAGGTTCCCTTTCCCCATCTGGGCAGCTGGGGGGATTGTGGACACAGACCTGGTCAAATCCCTGCTCTGCCACTTACAGCACTATGACACTGGACAACCTTCTGAGCTTTCCACATCTGCAGCCTCATTTGCCAACTATAGTAGTCCTAGCAGTAATAATGCCAGCAACAGAGGCTTGATAGGAGAGTGAAAGACAATAGTGCTCACAAAGCACTTAGTACGATGCTTTGAATATGATGAGGATTTGCAAGGTCATGGCTGTAATTTAGCGCTATTGAGGCCAGAGACTAGGGTTTTAATCCAGCATGGAGGACACAGCTGTTTCTTTTTTAAGTGGATCATCTTAATGGTCTTCACAGCTGTGCTAGGAGACAGCCGCCTCAACGGCCCTGTAGTGGGAACACAAGGCACTAAGATCATTCGGAGACTGGGTGTTGTTTTTTGTGGGGAGTAGGTATAGCAGCTGAAGCCCAGGGTACAGAGGAAACTGATAGTTTTGTGAATAGAGGGCCTGAGGGATTAGGCTTGGTTAGTCTTTTCAGAGCGGTGCAGTTACCTCCTAAGTCTCTCTTGAATCTACCGTTTAATGACCTCCCCTGGCCAAGACCCCATCGTCTCCGTCCTGGACCACTGATGTCACCTGTATCTTCTCATTTCCTCCATGCAGTAGTTCTGCATCCTGGCTGCACATTACAATCCCCCAAGGAAAACAAAAGGCAAACCCGATGTCCAGGCTGTACTTGGACCAGTGAAATCGGGCATTTTGGGATGAGTCTAGGCCTGTTTTTTTTTTAACTCCCTGAGTGATTCCAATGTACACCAAAGACTGATAACCTTCAAAACCAAGTCCAGTGCTTCTCAAACTTGGCAGCACACACGGTCAAGCAGAGAACTTGTTAAAGGACAAAGCTGCAGTCTGCTCATTTGTTTGGAACCTTACTTGCTCACGTTACCCTCGTGCTCTTCAGTAATCTCCATATTCCTTGGGAATAGGAGTCTGAGATCCTGATCAAAGCTTAGCAAGCCATCACCATCTGGCTGCTGCATAGCCTTCCAGCCTGGTTCTCCCAGCCCTGTCTTACTCTCTAGGATCAGGCTCTTCTGCATTTCTCCTAGACTCAAACACAGCAGACGGGGCTCTTGCATGGACCTGGGCCTATGATGCACCTGCTCTTGCCTCCATCGTTTGTCTGGCAAACACTGAGCCAAATTCCAGCCTTGATGGTGCTTCCTCAGGAGCCTTTGGTCCTAGCCAAGATCACGTGATACAGGCTCGCCTAGCACCCCGAGTCCCCTCGTTTACCACCTCCATCACAGTTGCACAGTTGGCTTCTTGTCCTGTTCTCTGTGAGACTGTAAGTGCCTCGAGGGCAAACACTGGGTCTGGCTTGTTCACCGTAAGAAAATCTGGAGGAATGGGTACAAGGTGGACAAGCAGGGGATATTTGCAGAGTCAGTTTTAAGATGGAGACTATATCTACTTAGGGTTTGTCTCATGAGTTAATGAGACGTTCATGCAGCTGCTTCGTGTGGTGTCTGATACTTCCTAGGGGCTCAGATTGTTGCCTAAGTAGATGTCTGAATGAAAATAGCTTACACTTATTAAATCTTGATGAATGAATGAGTGACACTGAGAATTAAGTGCAGAAGAAACAGAAGAACCAACTTAAGTGGTCTGAAGAGTAGAGGAGTGAACCCTTTAAACTCTGTAAATCTCAGTTTCCTCACTTGGAAATTGGGAATATTAATACTGGATTCATTGTCTTAGAATAGTCATGAAACACTTGGTTTTTTTCAAGTATCATGCTATAAGCTACGAGAACAGGCTGAACTCAGAAACTGATAACTTTCAGCATTTTAAAAAAATAATCAAGAAGGGTTATTTTTCCACATTTGTCAAGTACTGTACAAATGTAAATGATTGTCACTGTCAGTAGTTTTGTTTTGTCTTATTTTGAGTGCTGAGGCCTGATGTATGCTAAATACATGTTCCACCATTGTGCTACCCCTCTGGCCCAGTCATTAACTCTTTTCTTTTAAATGGTGCTAGGGATTAAACCCAGGGCCTGTGTATAGTAGGCAAGTGCACTACTGCTGCGTCACACGCCCAGCCCTGAATTTAGTTTTGACTAATTTCTGAAAATTTGTTCATAGAAGAGTCAGTGGAAAATGGTCACTTTTCCAAAACAAGCCAGAGGTGATTTTATTCTTTAGGAGATTTTGACATAAATATTATGGGAAATAAAATACCTCTCTCGTGCTGTTGGATAATTTTGCTTTCTCAGTAGCAGAAGTCATGGTGAAAACAATTTATAACTGGCATAAATATGGAATATGGTCAACGTGAAGTCCAGAAAAATCCAATGATGTCTAAAATACTGCTAATAAAATTGAATGCTTCTTGCTAACTGTACCCACTCTTTACTATAAAGGGAAGTGAATTTCATTTTTAAATATTGACAACAATATACAATTTACTCACAAGGTCAAACTGAAATTGAGCTTTCTAGCCTCTGCAGTTACGACTTCTGTGAATGTGTTCTTGCAAGCAGGTGTGTGTGTGTAAGAGGCATCTCAAGCAGCAGCAAACATTCATATCTATACATCATGGAGATGCCTGTGCCAATTAAACCAGAGGCAAGGAGTATAATTTTCCTTGTGCATGAGAATTGTCACATGCAGTTGTTTCCTTTGTGCTGCAAATAAAAGCGAAGCTTCATTTTCTGTCCTGCACCAATCACTACACAAGTGCCTCATGGAAACGGGTCTAGTCATAATTTTGCTCACATGTATCATTATCTCACTTTGCCTTCCCTACGAGTATGTCTACTGTGGGGTCACTATTATTCAAAACCAAAATATTTATAAAGTGTAGGTAATTAAGATCTGTCAAAGAAACAGTTAGTTTCGGGTATCAGACCCATAACCAACTAGACATAATTTTTATTAGTTATTTATAAGTATTTCTCATTAAGAGGAAGAGGTAATATTAAAAAATGGAGGCCACAAATTTTCCTACAGATAGGAGAAAAAGCATTAAAAATGCCCAAATTATTATCAGCATTTATTTAATGCTTCCTGCCTATAATATACTATATTGTGTGTTGTATCATTTACTGCAACACATATGGTAGTTCTTAATTGTCAGAATATATGAATGTTGAGCTCTCACCGTACTGAACAAGTTGGAGAAAGATTTTGTGTTTTTAATGAAATTGAGGTCCACAATCTCATGTCAATCATAAGAAAAGATAATATACTAAAAACATAAGTAAATATTGAGAAAGCAAATCAAAAAGAGGAAACAAATTAATGAGGAGAGATTAGTTTATTTCACTGGGATTGAACTCTAACATCTCAGTGGTTTAACACAGTGGCTCATTTTTGTTGTCTTTGACCTGTGAATTGCTGAATGTGGGGTCTCCTTCCCACATAGTCACTTGGATTGGTGAAGGTGGAAGCACCTCATTTTGTGCCTCCCTGTTTCAATGTGGCTTCCAGGTTCATAGCAACAGGGAACATAGAACATGAGAGATCATAGCCTGTTTGCTATGGAACTAATCACATGGTCCCAACGTCACTGCAAATGAAGCTACAAAGTGGAAGATAACACACTATATTTCAGAAGCATTCCTGACTCTTTCATGAAAAAAAAAAAAAACTATGAATTCTGGTTAAAGTGCCTTAAAATATTATCTGGGAGTTTCTGGATTCTCTGTTTTACCTGGCCTGTGCAGACAATTCCACATTGATTTAAGTTAATTTAAGTGAACACAGTGTAACACAATTAAATTTGCATTGAGAAAGGCAAATATGACCTTGGCTTAGAGGAGGGAAATAGATGAAAGAAGTATGCTCCCCTGAGAGAAATCTGCAAATAAGCAGTATTTTAAGTAGTATAAATTAAAACAATATTGACTGAAATATACATACCCAGCACTGAAGAAGTGCAAACCAAGATGGCCCTAGGGCCTCACCATCTCATTTTTCCCTATACCAGCAATTTCCCAGGCTGAGACACACTTGAGTGGTAGACCCCCCAACAAGACAGATGATTCTCATCTCTTGGAATTGTATTTGTAATCCAGACAACAGACAGATTCTTTGTGAAGCTGATTTTAGGATTAGCTAGTTCATTTGCTGATGTTGACTTTTCCTATGTGCAAAGACTCCCAAGTTTAATTGTTTTAGCTAAGAGAATGCTTGCTGGGCTCCTTAGAAAATTGCTCTGTAGCAATTGTAGCAAATTCCACCCCACCACCCAGAAAGTACTATAAAATCTCCAGGTAAGTTCCTTTTTAAAGGAAAGTAAGTTCACAATGGGAATTATGTTTTTAGAAAGCAATATCAAATGTGCGTATTGGGTCAATACCAATGCTTTTATGCAACATTGCTAGACACAGAATTGATTTGCAAAATGATACCTTTTGGCAAGATCTTTGTTGTATTCTAAGTTAGGAGACTGGAAAAATATATTTCTGAGAAATGGTTTTAACATGCAGTGAAACCCAAATGATTTTTAGGTTAATAGCTCAGCTAGTGCTTGATACAAAATAAGAGCTCAATGCATCTTTGTTGAGAGATTGCCTATAAGTATTTTATCTTCCGTGTAACAGGGAGGTCTCAGTATTCCAAGCTGAACTATGTATTTTCATAAAGTGAAAAGTTATCCTCTGTGCTTCTGTCAGCCAACACATAATGGTCATTATCTTCAAATCTATTGATTAAGACATGATTGGGTCGGCTATGTGTTCATTTTATTCAGTAAAACTAAGAGAGTGTTCTAAAAGTACAGGGTTTGAAGAAAACCAGACATGTAAGTAGATATGAAAAATCTTCAAAAGATTGAAAGACATGTACAGAAATTATTATTCCTGTTGATGCTATTTTACCTCCTTTTAAATCCTGCAGGTATTCTACTGACATTTCCACAAAAAATATGTACTCCTGTAATTTCTGATTGTGAAATTCTGCCATAGAGATAGCAAATCATGATGCCACAAGGCCCCTGCTGGTTTCAGACAGTGCTTAATGGATTCTGTCTCCACAGCCTGACATGTGCAGTTGAGTTGGAAAATGGTTGATTAAAAAATTGAGAGTCAGCACAAGCAGCCAGCCTGCACAGAACAAGATAATGCCCTGGGTGACGGCCTGTGGCTTTGATGTAGGAGGACTGGAAGGGACCTTACTCTCCTGGTGGGAAGACAGACATGCACCCAACAAAGAGAAAATGCTGAAAAATTTATGAGCTTCCCTATCATTAATAGTTAATCTCTAAGTCAATAAGCACTGGCAATGTACACTGGCAACACTGGAGAAGAGCCAGGGACTGGAGCTGCCTCCCTCTGCGTACCCGCCGGAGTGATTAATTTCATGGTAACCTTCCGCTTCTTATCAGGAGAGGATGGCTGCTGAAATTCAGGAGACAGCCTGCAACTAAGTGAAAACACTAGCTGTCACCATTCATAAAATGAAAGTATCAAGTCCCTCCCTAATTACTGTCTTAACAGCTCCTCCCCTTCTGAAACCGATACTAACCCAAACTGAGCTTTTCTGACAAAATGCCATAATTTTTATAGAACAGTGATTCTTACCCAGGTAATGGGAGAGAAGCAATTTTCACCCCAGGAAATATTTGGCAAAGTGGAGACGTGTTCGGCATCATGACTGAGGGAAAGAGTGCTCCTGGCATTGGTGAGTAGAGACCAGGGATGCTGCTCAACACGCCTGGGAGCAGAAGACAGTGCCCTACCCCAGGGAATCTTCCAAGCCCAAATGTCAGTGGTGCTGAGGTCTGAATCCCCACTGTGCATGCTGACCTCAGGAAGCCAAGCTGCTTGCCCTGATGACATTCCACTACGGAACTGCTAAACCGACATGGAAGATTAGCTTCATAATGTTAATCCTCTAGCTGTTAAACCCTTTACAGTTTAGCAGCAGTGCAGAGATCTGAAATAACTTGAGGAAGGAAAGATATGAATGGGAATTTTGACAGTTCATACTGCGGTTAAGAAATTCATTCAAGAAGATGCCAGGTTTGCAAGAATAATCCTGAGAGGCATCTTTGAAACTTGCTCTGGAGTTCATTAAACCCAGGTGTGTAAGACACAGGGTCTGCCACTGGGACGCTGCAGGGAGAGTTCGGAGTGGATCCCTCCCACTGGGCTGCGCTCCAGGAGCAAGCAAGGTGAGAGGTGCACGGGCTGCAAACAGTCAGTCTTCTCAGACTGATGTGCCTTGAGACCATAATGCTAAGTGAAATAAATCAGACACACAAGGTTAAATACTGCACGTTTTCTCCTAAGTGAGAAATCCAAATTACAAATAAAAAGCTAAATTAAAGACAGATAATAGGTATTAGGAAGATAGACCTTTTGCAAATGGGAAGAGGACCAAGAGATAGAGGGAGGTGGGGAGAAAGGGAAAGAGATGAAAAAGAATTAAGATGTTTTATGTACATGTACCAGCTCCCCATGAAGAGTGTGATTGTGTACTGCAGACATGTACCAATAGAAATAAAAATTAAAAATATTTTAGGAGCTGATCTATACATGTTGTTACATGTGACTTTACATGAGCAAAGCCGCACAGGAGAAACACTACTGGAGCAAAGCGACTTCTATAACAAAGTGCCTTCCCATTGGTCAGGCGTTGGAGGCACAAGCTCTACTGGGACATTCACACCCTCCAGCATTCATTAAGAAATGTCCAGCTGGTCCTGCTATCCCAGTCATCATTCCAGTGGTCCTGCTTACCAATATTTAGAAACAGAAAATGGGGAAAGAACAGGAAAGAGAAGAAAGAAAGAAAGAAAGAAAGAAAGAAAGAAAGAAAGAATGAATGAAAGAGAGAGAGAGAGAGAGAGAGAGAGAGAGAGAGAGAGAGACAAAGAATTTGACAAGCATCAGGGTTCTTGCAACATTAGCCAGGAGGAGACTGCTGGGGCTTCTCTGGTCCTCCCTGTGGTGTCTCCTGCTCTTTTCTCTAAGAAATTAACTTCTAGATATAAGTATACCTGACAGAGAATAGGCATCTCATCTTTATTGTTCTTTCTAGGGGGAAGTTCTGCTTTGCAGACAACTGGTTGACCTGCCCTCTTGGTCTAGTTGAGCAGATCTAAGACATCAAGAGAAGTAGAGACAGATAGCAGGATGCAGTGGGCACCCTGAAGCACTGTGTGCTACCATCTGGTGTGTCAAAGGTGCATGCTGAATGGGTGTTTGAGGGCTAAATGCCCACTGTGCTATGGCCACCTTGGTGGGTCCTCAATACAGGGGTTGAGCTGGACCAAGGAGTCCCGGTGCGAGGAAGCTCTGTTGGAGCCCCAGAGCTGGGGGAGCTGTTGGGTGGTGGAAGAGAAGCAGCTGAAGAGGAGCTTATGCAGGTATGTCATGAGCACTTTGGCATTTAGCTGCCACCACCCAATGAAACCCATGCACATAATAACCAGAGAGATAGCGGGCAGTCACTGCTTAATCAGAACACGTTTGCCTCCTGCCAAGACTGCCACACACTTTCCCAGCCCCTGTGCTGACACTGGACAAGCCACTCACAGCAAAGCAGGGAGATGTGGAGTTTTACACTGGACAGGAAGTCAAAGTTGGGAAGGAGACTGGAGTTTGGAAAGTGATTGGAGGTCTATGAGGCCTACACACGGGGTCACACAGAGTCAGAGGAGGGGCTGGGATAGAGCTCAGCGGTCGAGTGCTGGCCTAACTTCTAGAGAGGGACATCATTCCCAAAGTTAAAGGAACAACTGAAAAGAAATCTGCCTCGTGTTTCTCCTCTACTGGCTATAGAGTCATTAAAGAATTGGTTATGGATTATATTACGCTCCTCTAACATACCTTTCTATTAAAAGTGTTACATGCCTTTAAAACTTGAAAACTCACTTCAGGCAATGGGGAGCCAATGAAGGTTACTAAGGGAAGGAGCATCAGAGTTGGGGTTGTGTTCCAGACGACTCCTGAGCACCTTCTCCTAGTGAAATGTAGAAAGGAGGCAAAGAAAAAGGCTGAGAAGCTGCAGAAATTGTCCAGGTGAGATATAATAATGCACGCAGCAAGCAGCTACCTTGAGTCAATGTGCTTTGAAAACATGGCTTTGTTTCTCTAAGCCTCCATTTTCTTTCTCCAAGAACTGGGGAAAACCACAGTGCTGGCCTCTCGGGGTCAGCATGAGGCACCAGGAAAGCACTCATGTGGGCCTCATCAGGCTCTCCTATCAATGGCCCCGCTCTTCTCCCAGGCATTTGGCCGCATCTCAGCTTCTCCCTGGCTGTCCTCTTGTGCACCCACATGCCACTGTATGCCAAGCGCTCTCCTGTCCAGGCACTGTGGTACTTCGGGTCTGTGTCTCCCTTCTCCACCCCTGCTCCTGCCCGTCCAGCCTCACTGTCACCAGGACACCTGCTCTTGCACCTGCTCATCTCCCTGTCACCTCTCTGTCCCCCAGCTACTTGAGACCAAGCCAAAGCACAGCTGTGGCCACGTTATGCTCTTCTTGAAGAACTTCTGTGACTTAGGGCTCCAGACTGGTGTCTGTGACAGGTGGGAGGGTGCAGGGGTGCTGGGTGTGGGTGACAGTGGAGGGAAGAAGGACACTTCATGCCTTTTGTTCTCCGGGGGACCTCACTGGAGGTTCCAAAGAGTCGCAGTGTTTGCATCTATGGGTGAATTACAAAGTATTTATTACAGGGCTGTCTTACAAACAAATGAATTCAAACGTTAGTAAGTAAATAATCAGAAGGAAAGAAAGTGAGCTATTTTTAGGAGCACAAAGGACAGAGACAATTGGGGAAGATGGAGGCCTCTTTCTTTCATAATTGAAATCCTATTTCACAGTCCATAGACTTTGTGGCTGTACCCTCATAGCACAACAGCAGCATTTCTGGAATCAACAAAAGAACCCCCTTCCCCTCCTGCTCTTCTTCATCATTAAAGATATAGTCAGGAACTGTTTTTCCCTGTTTATTTTACCTCAGCATAGAGAGTCTATACCCTTAGGAAGCCAGTGAATCACCACATGACCAGGAAGTGCCAGGATGGCCTAGAGCTTGACTCGCAGTGGTTGCAAGGAAGCCAAAAGCAGCAGCAGCAGCAGCAGCAGCAGCAGCAGCAGCAGCAGCAGCAGCAGCCTACTCTTCATGACGGCCTTTCCTTCCTGCACTGGAAGCCAGCTAACTCTTCAAAAATCTCCAAAGTCCAGCAGATTATAGGACTTTCAAACTAGTCCATTTCAAAACTCTCCTTCACTTTACCATCCAAAAGTCTTGGAAGTTATGAGGTTAAAAAAAGAGTTTAACCTTTCCAAATTATTATTTAAGAGAATTGTGTTTCTGTAAAAAAATACAATCACTTTCTACATTCATGACGAGATACAAAGAAATAACTGCTCTGTATAAGATTTTCTGAAAGGAGTCCGACTCAGTGGCTCTAAAGATAGATAGCGATTGACCTGGTAGGGTGGGGCAGAACATTTCTCCCAGGAAAACCGTGTGTCAAGGGCCATGGCAGGAAGAACCCCCAAAGCTGGGGGATGTGGCCAGCATACAGGGCAAAGGGAGAGTCACGCAGTATAAGCCTGGGGAGAGGGTGGGCTCACACCATGCAAGGTGTCCTGCAGGTTTCAGGAGAGCAATGCATCTTTGTCCTAAAAACAACAGGAAGTCACTGGAGGTCTAAATGTTAGAGTGTGAGATGGAAGAAGAAAAGAGAAGCTCAAATCAGTATTTCTTAAAAGTCATTGCTTATGTGGAAAATGGGTGGGAGGGGAAAGGGTGAATCCAGATATTCCTGAGCAGGGCAGAGTCAGCCAAATACACTGAATGCCTGCAATGGGCTAGGTGCTTACACAGAGTATATAGATTTAGTTTTGATTGGAGTTCATAAAAGAAGGACTTTTAAAAGTTTAAATGCATTTTTGTATTAAAATAATTTTAGATTATCAGAAAAGAAACACAGATAGTAGTACCAAGAGTTCCTGTACATTCTATACCCAACTTTCTCTCTGATCTTGCACATGGCCATGCTTCATTTGTTGAGACTAAGGAAACAACTACCAACCCATCATGACTAACTAAGTCCCCAATTTATTTCTACTTCATTGGTTTTCTCCTAGGATGTTTTATTTGGTCCAAGGCCCATCAAGGATGCTACACTGCACTGCCTTCTTGGATCCCATGCCTTTGGTAGGAGTGTTTCTCAGACTTCCTTGTTTTTGATGACTTTGACAGTTCTGAGGACTGCTGGTCAGGCATTTGGTAGACTGTCCTTTGGTTTGGGTTTGTCTAGTGCAGTGATGGTAAATCTTCTAGAGCTTTCAATGATAAAAAATAGCCACCTGTGGCATGCATGCCACGACTGGTCTAGCCTTTTTCACATGGGTACACAGGTGAAAGCTATAGAAATGACGACCCATTCTCAGTAAATCCTATTAAGGAAATATGCTGTAAGCCTGGCTTGTTGCTGACATCAACCTCGATCATCAAGTCACTACTGAGAGTCCAAACTTGTGGGGCAAGTTATAGTCCACATCTTTGAAGGGTAGTCACATAAATTATTTGGAATTGTTTTGTATGGGAAACTTGTCTTCCACTTACCTCTTAATCCCAATTTATTTGTTTATGCAATTAATTGTTCATTATATGCCAAACTTAGGGAGGAGTTAAAAACCAATACTACGTGATTTAATTTGTTGCTCAAATTGGTCATTTGGAGTTCTTTCTGTTGGCCCCCATGTCCTCGTGATGTGTGCCCAGCACTATGCATTTTTAGAGCAATTCTTTAGTTCTACCGGATGTTCCACCTTCATCTTGTGTATTGATTACCTCAGCCCTAGAATCATCATTTCTCCATGGACCCCTGATTCTTTTCATGGGAGTTGTTTTTAAATCAAACCAGACATGGTGGTACACACCTGTATTCCCAGAACTCTGGGAGGCTGGGACAAGAGGATCACAAGATTGAGCCCAGCTTAGACAAGTTAGTGATTTAGTGAAACCCTGTATCAAAATGTGAAACCTAAAAACTGTATTTTAAAAGGGCTAGGGATGTAGGTCAGTGCAATAAAAAATATGGGAAGGAAAATATGGGCAATGTGATCACTGCTCCCGGGAAAATGATTTTATCTTCAATTTAGATGAGGTAGCAGAGGTTTAGAATGGTGAAGTGACTTGTCCAAGTAAAGAGGATACCCAAGAATCAACCACATAATCTTTCCTCCATCTCTCTATGTAAAATCCCTGTTTTATCCCACACCCACCATTTCTCAGGTGGCTTATAGGAGCTGGGGACACTGATCTAAGTCTGAGTTCCCATCAGGGTCTTTTCTGCTCAAGCCTCTCAGCAGTTCCCTGCACACAACCACCTGGACTGATAATTCAGAACATGACATTTTTATACATGGTACATGGACCAATTAGAGGCAAAGGGGCACATGCTAATGGATTCCTGGGAAGGAGGTTGTGTCACTCTTCTGAGAGAGATGCTGAGTAAAATCCCCTCTTCCTGCTAGATGTGAAAGGAGGTGCAGGAAAACACTACTCTAAGTGAAGACTGTGGAGCACATTGTGTGGGAGACAAAGAAGGTGGACACTGCTCTGAATTTCACAGTCAAAGTGGGACATGAGGCCAGACAGACTGGGATATTCTACTACCAACTCAAGGTAGCAGGTGACTAACCCAGGTATTTGTGATTTATTATCTAGCTACTTTTTTTTTTTTTAAAGAAGGACTAGGTACTTTCCAACAAGACACAGGTACAACAGACCTCTACAAACAGACTAAGAAGGACAAAACCGGGTGTGGCAACTTCACTCAAAAACCTAGAATAAGGAAACTTACTGAAATTGAGGAAAAGCAGAACTTTAAGTTCCTTGCTGTCCTACTAACAGACACAGGGAGAGAGTGGGAGGAGGGAGAAAAGAAGAAGAAGAAGATGATGAACAGGAAGATGAAGAAGGACATGGAGATGGAGGAGCAGATGGAGATGGAGGAGCAGGAGCAGGAGCAGGAGCAG
>NW_004955517.1:3125071-3138729 GCF_000276665.1 Chinchilla lanigera | reverse complement strand
GGAGGAGGAGGAGGAGGAAGGGATATAGAGAGGCCCCCACAGAAGTAATAAAGATGAAAGCAATGCACCATCAAAGGAAAAAACAAGACAGTTCATTACGTGGAAGTGTTTGGAGAAGTGGAAATATATTACAGAAATGAAGAAGTGGTCATAGGGAAGTTAATGTTTAGAAGATGTGGGAGAGGTGCATAAAAATAGTCTAATCCTCACAGTTGAGTTTAGAGGCCAGTAAACTGAAGCCCAGAAGGCAAATGTGGCAGAATCAGGAGAAGACTGGAAATGGGCAGTGGTGCTAAGGAGATGTACTATCTGTGTTTCAGCAAACGGGGAAAACCTCCATGTTTTGGCTAACGGAAGAGTATTTCCGTTTTCTGCAGCTACCATTTCAAAAGTATAAAATATCCGTGCCTTGTTTTGGGTGGAAAACAACAGTTAAAAATGCATCAATTCCAAGTTACCTCCGAAGATCTGGTGGAGGAGAAAGCCAATGGGTCAGCTGACATCAGTGGCTGGGGAGCTGTCCTTGGTCCCAGAAGACAAAACACATTTGTGTATTAAATGTGGACTTGAAAGCTATTCCTTCAAGTGTCTGAGGCTCTTTTGTGTGGATGCGGGTGGGGGTGTGCAGTGAGGAGGGGTAACCGGAGTTAATGAGTGCTGTTCAGTCATCATGTAAGAAAAACAAAACCGTGGCCAATCTGCAGAGACAAATGAGGTCCCTTAATTTCATAAATGCGTATACTTAAGGATGAGTCCTTCCCATTCTTCCTGTTGGTGCCTTTTTGAACATACAGTTTATGGAGTCTGTTTGATAGTGGCACCTCATCTATGGAGCATTGGTGGCTCAAGATAAGTAACATGTAACGTATTTGTGTCTTAGTGCAACTTTCAAAATGACCACTTATTAAACAGTCTGCATTTTAATAGCATCTTTTGCTAGGGAACTCCCCAGAATGCACTAGAAAACTGGGCGGGAGTGTGTTTTGAGATAAGAGGGACTGAAGAATTTGTCCCTGTCATATGTACCCTTTGGTCTTGTGCTCCTCCCCACGCAGTAGTGACCAAAAGCTTCTGACTTTGCCCCACACAAGATTTAATGACATAATTGTGGTGATTGTGCTGGCGATGGCTGTGGGCTGCCATCAAGTATCCTGGCTGCAGCAGCTGGCACAGCAATGCGGGACAGCCAAGAGGATGAGCTGCTTCCTTAATGGCCAAAGCCGTGGAGATCAGAACATCACAAGTAGCTTTGCTTCTGGCAGAGAAGAGAGATTGATGGTCTTGTCTGTGATTAGGGTTGAGGGGGACCGAGAGGGGGGTTCGCAAATCCCTCCCATCTGTTCTTGTTTTTCTAAAGGGCTGATGTCAAAGAACAATTTAAAATGGCTAAAAATTCACCAGAAGAAATAAGGAGGAAAATCTGCCCTGAGCATCAAGGTATAGGTTTGTAAGTTCACAATGACCTTCTCAGGGAATCTGTGAAGAGAGTCCCACATGGGGCAAGAAATACTGCAAAATGCCATCTGATTCAAGTGGAGATGATTTCTGCCAACAGCCAGGGACATTTTACTGTGTAGCTCTTAATGAATTCTAAGAAAATGCACTCAGCTTCTGCCAACTGAAGGAATTTCTTCTTGTTTTTAATTAAATGATGAAAAGGTAAATAATCAGAAAGAGGGGCCTGTGAGGCCCCAGGGTGTCAGAAAATCAGGGCCGGGATAGATCAAATTGGAATGTTTTCAGTTTTCTAGGTGATTTTTATAACTAATTCATCATCCTGTTCATACTGACATCATGTGCTGAGTTGTTATTGCTGCTGCCTGGTTGCCCTTTACTTTTTTGCCCTCCCACTTTAAAACATCCCTGGTAAAAACCTCTCATTATTATATCCACTTTTTTGTTTACAATTTACAAAAATCTTTCATAGATAGTATTCCATCTGAAGTCAGCAGTGTGGATCAGGCAGAGCTAAAGTCATACTCATTTTATAGCTGAGGGAAGTAAGGCCTGCAAAGGTTAAAAAATTCCCCAAATAAATCATTAGTCCAATCCTCTTATACTTTCACTCAACAGCTACTTATTAAGGGCACACTCTGTGCAGTGCCCAGCCCTATCAGAGCAGGGAGTCGGCACAGCACTGTGGTTAGAATATGCTTGGAAGCAAGGAGATCAGGACGTAACCAAAAATTTCCATTGATTAATCAGTTTCTCAATTTCAGCACCAATAATATTTTGGAATGGATGGATCTTTGTCAGTGACACACTGAGCTTCTAGCCAGGGGAAGCCAGTTGGACTTCTGCTTCAGTTGTGATGAGCAAAAATATCTCTAAGACATTGGCAGATGTCCGCAGGGAGACCTGGGGGCAAAATCACCTCCGCTGAGCACCACGGAACTAACTGGAGCTTGGGAGCTTCAGGTCTTCCTCTCTAAAATGGGCATACCAGTCTCTACACGTCTCTACCTAATCGCATTATTGTGGTTATTGAGTTGACTGGTGATGGTCAGTAAGTGAGAGATGCTTTGCTGTATTATTACCCTCATTCAGGTCTTCTGGTATTTATGGAGCTCCTACTATGTGCCACTACACACAGCAAGGCAGAGTCAGATTCAGGTCTGGGCTTCCACACTCAGTACTCCATCTGCTCTGCAGGTGGAGCTCTGCTAAGCCTCATTTTGTTCTGGGTCTTGCCATCTATAAACATCTTCCTGGTTTGTCACCATCTGCTATTACCTTAGGATGCTTTCAGATTTTTTTTTTCCAGTACCAGGAATTGAACTCACGACCTCGTGCTTGCCAGGTAGGCGCTGTACCACTGAGCTAAATCCCCAGGCCCATGCTTTCAGATTTTGAAAGGCTTTTCTGGGGTTGATATGTTACAGCTTGCCACACTCAGAGGCTCCAGGTCACCTTGCTCTCCCTTTTTGCAAACAACCCCTACACTGGATCACAAACCCCTCAGAATGCCTGAGAAGCACAAGGGGTGAAGAACACTAACCCTCTACCCAGGGAGGTCTGGGATGGCAGTGGGACATAAGGAAGGGAGAGGAGAAGAGAAGAAAGCGAGTTGCCAGTGTTTGCAGTTTTCTCCAGACAAATTCCAGAAAGAAAATCTTCCCAGGGAATAAGAATAATATTGTGATGAATGATGGTTCTTTTGATTTCCTCTGTTATTAGGCTGTGATTTGACAGATTTCCAGCGTATTAGTGATATTTATTTGTAGAAAAACTTCCTAGTTCTAAGAATGAATACATCTTGAATATAGGAAGGGGCTGACATTTGATTTAGTTCAAGCCATAGAGAATTTTCTTTAGGCAAAACAGCACAGTTAGCTTTCCATTCCACACCTGAGCTGAAAAAAATGTATTTTTCTATTCCATATTTTCTGCTATTACCCTAGGTGGCTTATAAACATTTCCTCATAATAGGAGATATGAATCTGAAGAGATTGTACACAGTGAAATTCAAAATCACAACATAAACATAACTAGGAGAGAATGCCAAGAGAATCAAATGTCATATTGAGATAATGACCTCCAACTGTTGTATAAATATGGAACAAGGAAACTGATGTCCAGAAATACAGGGAGGGTTCCAGCCAAGAGCTTGAATGCAGTGCCTTAGGGCTCCCCGAGTGATCAGTCAGTCACGGCTGTGTAAGATGGAGTCACTTCTCCATCACCCTCGAGGGGGGATAGTAGAACATAAAAATATCAATTTGTATCTAGATGATGCATTTGTAACCCTTTGGGCACAATACACTTGACATTATTTTTTTCTGCCAAATCTCCCAAATTGACTGGACCCTTGCCCTAATCTTTCAAACCCTTAGGCTCTCACTTCTGGTTGATTAATCGATTTGTAGCTTCTTGAGTGATCCTTTCCAGAAGTCATATTTCCCTTCTAATAATGGGGAAGTTTCTAGAAAGAAGTAGCTCCTAAGAGGGGAGGGTGGAGAAGACCTCCCAAGGTGGCAATGGGAGCTGAGGCGGGGGGCATTCCAGCCGGAGGAAACAACACGGGCAAAATAAGGTGGAGGGAAGCCAACAGTGTAGAAGGGCCATCAGTACTCTGGCTCGGGTAGAGGGCAAAACAAACGGAGCAATGGGCATTTTAGTTGGGAAGAGAACTGAACCTGCTCCAGACCAGACTTCCAAACAGGTACCATGTATGTCATGTTTGGAGTGAAGAACCGTTTCCATAAAAAATTTCAAACATCCAAAAAATTAGAATTGTAGCATGAACCCCATGTTATTCACCCTTAGGTTCTTTTTTTATCTTAGTACATGTTTGCAGTATATGCTGTTTACATTCATCTTAGGGAGTTGGTACATAGACTTAACACATCTGGATTCTTTTTAATCCCCTTTCCTTTCCCGCACACCTCCTTCCTCCATCTCTAGAGCTCCTTTCCTCACTTCATCGTTATTCTTACCGTGTTTCAGTTCTTCTTTGCAGCGTACCATTGCCTTCACTGTGGGAAGCTGGCACATGAATATGACCCATCTTAAACCATTTTACATCCATCCCCTGTCCCACTCTGCTCCCTCCACCTAAGTGAACTAAACCAGACACTCAAGCTAAATGCTGTATGATTCTCTCATGTGAGTGAGCCAATGCAAAATTAAAAGGCAAAATAAAATTCTGATGAAAGGAAACAGAGAGAGATCACTTACATATGGGAAGGGGACTAAGAGGTAGATCTGTCTTCTACCTGTTATCTATTTATCATCTATCTATCAATCAATCAATCATCATCATCACCTATCTATCTATAATTTTGGCTTCTTTTGACATTCTGGGAAATTTGTCAGTGAGTCAGTGACGCTGGAGCTGGGACTGAGTCACAGCTTCCTCTCTCAATCCCCTACTGCCCCTGTCAGGTGAAGTATTTATTCTCCAGTTCACTACAGTTTCCACCAGTTGTAATGTCTTAACAACACATGGAGGAACAACGTTGAATTTACAGTCAACTTTTTTTTACGCCGAGAATCATAATGTCCAAGAAGATATCGGTTCGTACTTGTGTCTTGTTCTTATGTTGTGGTCATGAAAAATATGTTTCTTTTCCTTTAAAATAAGCTCACTTCACACTTTTCTGTTAATTCTATTAATTAGAATTCTTAGAATTAATTGGAATTCTCTCCCTTACTGGAGAAAACTAAAAGCTTTCAGGACAGGAAGTGCCATCCTCAAAGTTGTACCTCAGTTTGGGCAGGAGGAAGCAGAGCAGGCAGAGGAGGTGGAAGAAACCCAGAGAGAGAGAGTGAGTGAGCAGTGACTGCAGTCCTTGGGAGACAGGTCACAGAGTGTGAACCAGGGGTGCAGCAGTGGCAGTGGACTCAGCGTGGCTCAGGTAGGAGGAGGAGGCAGCATGTGGAGGTTTCTTAATTCTGGCTTCCTGAGTGTACGACATCAGAAATTGGGAAACCAGAAGAAGGAGCCATGGTGTGTTGAGGTGAACCATGAGCTCCTCTGGGATGTGCTGAGTCAAGGCTGTGGGCAAATTAACTGGGAATATGAGGTTAGGGTATAATGGAGAGACTGAAGCAAGGAGCAGGGAGGTAGGAATTGGCTAGTTGAAAAGTTGGAATGTAGGACACGAGACTATGGGGGCTGTGGGGGGACAAGGAAGACGTCTACATGAGGACCACAGAAGAGCCACATTCAGAAGCCATATGGAGACCATGGCAGAGCGAGGGAAGGAGCAGCCAGAGGAAAGGAGGGAAACAGGGGAGCAAAGCATGATGGGAATGAGGAGGAGGGAAGGCTGAAGTCAAAGGGTGTGGCCTTCGGGGCAGCGCTGTGGCCACACTGTGGACTCCAGGGGGCCTGGTGTAATCTACCTTAATGAACATATTAAATAAGACAAATCTTAATCACTAGGGCTCTGGGTACGAGAGGAGAGGAGAAGTGAGTGTGGAGAAGAAATGACAGGGGCTGTGTTTACTGGTTTAAGTCGTCTGTTGTGATTACAGAGAATAATCAGTCACTCTCACGGTCATGAGGGACAGCTGAAATCAGCCACTGCCCCGTGACATTTTTAAGGTGAAGAAGCTTGTTTGGGCTGTGTGATGGTTTGTCTTTGCCCCCCCCTCGCTTGCCCTCCTCAAGCCACGGTCACAGCCCACACGACACTCAGGTTGGCTGGGTTTTGGCATCTTTGAGGATCCTCTCCTTGGGTCCTGGTGCTCTGCTTAGTGCTGTTCACGCACAGCCTCCACTGTGCTCTGATACCTCAGCCATGTCAGACAAGGGCGACTTCCTTCCCCCGCCCCTGGGGTCCTGCCCAGCCTAACAGGGGCATCTGACTCAATAAAGCCCATCAGACGTTCTCCTGGGGAGAGAGCTTCCTTAACTGCAAGCAGCGGAGTGCAAGGACAGAGTGAACTGGAGTGGGGTCATCAGTCGGGACACTGCACAAGTGTCTGCGGCCGCCACCGTCACAGCTGTTCTGTTCCAGGTTTAACTACTCGAGTGTTTCTTCTGAAAATGCTGCTGTTACGTGGATTGAGATCGGTTTAAACAGCTTTCTCTCAGATCCACATTTGCCTGTATACCTATTTAAGGAGGCCCTGTCAGTGAGTTTTACGGATAACACGTTGAGGATGAGTGAACTGGAGTTTGTGTGATGAACTTCAAACATTATTTGGAAAATAACAAGATTAACACCGATATCACAAATCTTCCTTTAAGATACCCTTCTGTTGTCTCTTTAGGAGCTGGGCCAGGATCTGCGCTTTGTGATACAGTTGTAGGGGAGAGGACCTAACACACGGTGAGGTGCTCAGCACGTGGGAGAATGATATAATATAGAAAGATGCCTTCAGTGCCAGCATAGCAACCACACAGAACTTCACATCTTCTCCCTTTTAAAATTTCTTCAAGGTGAACAACAAGCTTTTTCCTTTACGGGCTGGGAGGCTGCAACCCAGACACTAAATAACTTTCCAAGGCCACAGGGGAAGCCAGTGCTTGACTTAGTGATGAAATGCAGCAGCTTCCTGGGCTGTTCTCATCTTCTCTGCATAAATTAAAACGAAGCACCTGGGCTGTCTCTGCCCACTGCAGCATCCTGGAAAGCAGACTTCCGCCCACTACATTCTGCTCAGTATTCACCAAGCCTACTGGGTCCTGCATCTTAGGTCTGTAGCTCAGAAACATAAATTAATGATTAAACTGGATTACTGCATGGAGAGAGAGACAGACAGACAGACAGACAGACAGAGACAGACAGAGACAGAGAGAGGGAGAAACACTTACCTACCTAGTCACAGAAATTCTTAAAGGTACATTCACAAGCACATCTCAGAAATTCTTTCCCTTCCTCGGTAATTCACCCACAGCAGCCAACAGCTGTGTCCACATAAAAATTTTCACATAGAAATTTACAGCAACTTTATTCATAATTGTCAAAACTTAGAAGCAACCAAGACGTCTTTCATAAATGAATGGATAAACAAACGTCCACACAATAAAATATTATTTAGCACTAAAATGAAATGAGCTATCAAGTTGTGAAAGGATATGGTGGAGACTTAAATGCATTAGTGTGAAGTGAAAAAAAGACACTCTGAACAGCCTGCATACGCCGTGACACTCTGAAGGGAAAGCCATGGAGACAGTGCAAAGACCCGTGGTTGCCAGGGCTAGCAAGGGGAAAGGGATGAACGGCATCAAGAATATCTAGGGCAGTGAAACTCCACTATATGAGTCTATAATTTTGAATATATCTCGTATTACATTTTTACCAATGTACAGGATGTACAACGCCGAGCGTAACCATGAAAGCCAAAGATGGGCTTTGGGTGATGATAATACCAGTGTCAGCTAATCAGTTATAACAGGTGTATCGCTGGGTGAGGGGAAGTGTGCAAGTGTAGGCACAAGGTGTATATAGGGAAGTTCCATACATTCTGCTTAATTTTTGTAGGAACATAAAGTGTTCTAAAAATAAATTCTATTTCTAAAAAAGGAGAGTCTGTCCATAGCAGTTAGCAACGGCACTTCCTATCTTGGAGGTCCTTAGATCAAAGTACTGCTTAGATTGGGAAGTATTCCCCAGTGTGTGGTGTTATTTGGGAAGTGGTGAAAACCTTTGAAGGTGGACTTTGCTACAGTTTAGATCTAGAATGTCCCCTCAAAGTCTCACGTGCTCAGAGGTGGGTGTTTTGGAAGGTGCTTGGATCATAACGGCGCTATACCATTATAGTGCCCTGGAAGGGCACTCTACTTCTTCCTGTTTCTTTCATATAAATGGGCCTTTCTGCCACGTATTCCCACAAGGATGTCCTGTCCCACCACAGGCCAAAGCAACAGGGTCAGAGACCATGGACCGAACCTTTTGAAACTGAAATCAAACAAACCATTCCTCTCTATAAGTTTTTTGTCTCAGGCATTTTTTCAGAGTGACAGAAAGCTAACTAATACAGAGAGTGAGGGAAGCTACTATGATCCTTTTAATAATGTGGTCTTTTCTTCTGGAATATGTGTGTAACTCCAGATGCATATAATTTTCTTTAATAAACACTGCCTGTCACTTTGCCTCCATCACCTGAAATTTTAAATACTGCCACTGTCTTTTCAAAACCTGTCAGTGCCGTCTGTACCTCCTAAAATACGGCTGGCAGCATTTTAGATCAGTTTCGCAAACTTTGTCTGTATCAGAATTGCCTCAAGTTTTAGAAAAATAGTTGTAGACATCCAGAGCTTACCCCAAAACTTTGGACCAGAATTTCTAGGGAATAGTGCCAGGCCCAAGGGCAAAGGAACTGTGTGATCCAGAGAAGGAAAAAAACTTGGCACACTTACTACCGTAGCTTTTCCTGCACTGCAGCAGACAGTCCTAATTTGTCTCAGCCCTCTTTCCCACTAAGCCTCAAAAGTGCCCGTTACAACTACTCTTTGATTCGAGTTGAACCCCCGCAGGGAGTGGGGGAGAACCCTGTATATTGTTCTAGGCTTCTGGAAATGGTTGGTGTGCATAGTCTGTATCCTGTTGCCTCTCTGGAAACACACATGAGGTTTTGCAACTATGTTCTGAAGGATGTCATTCCTTTCATTTCTCTTTGTCACCACCCTAGTGCCACCGTGGTTGCTCATGAGGATGGGTCCAAGCGCTTCCTGTCCGGCTGCTCTGCTTGGACACTCGCCTCCTAGAACACAGTATTCATAAAAGCTCGGGGAGGTCCTTCCTTCTGCCCTCCCTCCTTCCTTCTCGCCTCCCTTCTTTCTTCTTCCCTGCCTCCCTCCCTCCCTGCCTAACTTCCTTCCTTTTTTCTCCCTCCCTCCCTCCCTCCCTCCCTCCCTTCCTCTCTTCCAACAGATATTTTGGTATTTTTAAGCTAGGATGGCACTGCACTTATAGGCTAAATTGTAAAGAGGTGACAGCATTATGTAAAAGACGCCATGTCACGCCCACACTTAAATCCACCCGTCCTCTTATTTGCTGCTCAGTTGATGCTTGATCTCCCCTGACCTAACAGCAGCTCTTCACTCAAGTTGCTCTCCTGCTCACTCAACTTCTGCTTCCTTTCTTTTTTCTTTGTAAACATCAAGCAGTTGCCAGTCTTAGACCAACTACCATTCTCTTCCCTATCAGAGACACTCAATCCTATCTCTGTCCTGGCTCCTCCCAATGCTTCAGGCCTCTGTCTAAGTCCCCTCCTGAGCGAGGTTCTTTAGAACCGCTTTACTGCAGTGCTGGTTACCCATGACCCGGCTGCTCCTTTTCACATCAACCTCTTCACTGTCTTCGTGGCCCTTCTGATGAGGCCCTGACAATATTCTGTGTCTGTTTTGTCCACGTTTTTGTTTTCTGTTGCTCGTTGGGGGTTAGAGGCCACACGCTGCCAGGACAGAGACCATACCTGTCACAGGCATTAAGTGTGTTGGCAAGGCCCAGCACCATGGTGGGCATGGTGCAGATTCTAAACACATATTTCATGAATAAATGAATGAAAAAAATACGAAAATTCCATTTTCTTCCACTTTTATCACTAGGATGAGCTAACAATAGAACCTTGGAATTTCATCATCGGCCAGTTTATAACCCTCCCCTCTAAGTTTATGTCATTAGTTTGAACACATTTCGTTCATGTTTCATGTCATGGCCCAAGAAAGGGCAGCTATAGGAGCAGGCCCTCTCACGAGTCACGTGACCTAATGACTTGCTCCGTTCACATCAGGCAGTGCTCCCCCGGCCACCTCAGGGCCTGCTCCTTGGGCTCATGTACCACGTGGCAGGGACGGTGCAGAGAGAAGCTCCGAATGGGTTTGACATGGGTATCCTCTCAGCATGGCTGACCTGCCAGAGCTACTGCTGAGCATCTATTCTCACACCAGACAGACCAACATCAAGTCGTTGTGTGACCTCATGTCCTGTGGGAGATGCCACTAAGCTGCTGGTGGCGGGCTGATTCCCCTAGTCCCTTTCCATCACTGGGAGGACAGAGGTTAGTCCTAATGGGAATAGTCTGGATGTCATTTGCCTTCTTGACCCACAATTGCATTTGGCAACACTACTCTTCAAGGACTCACAGAGACCGGATCTTCAGACAGGACCTCTGGCACGGCTGCACGTCTGACCTGCGAACTCATGGCACAGAGCAGAAAGCAGCAGGGGTCTCCTGCCTCAGAGTCAATAGGTCTCACCCTGCCATTCAGGACAAACTCTTCTCATTTAGAGGTGGAGTGGTTTACTGAGGGCTCAGGTATGTAGCTGGTTAGGGGACAGCACCTCAGAAAAGAAGGGGTCTGTAAAACAGCATGCAGATGTTTTCAACTGGAAAACTGAATCGTGCTGTTTTCTGAGGCACCAGTACTCCTGGGTCCAGGAGTCAAGCGTAACGGGGTAAAAGTCTCCTCTCACTGTTACGCCTAGTAAGCTGCTGATAAAAGTGTCATCTTCCCATCCTATACATCTGAGCTCTGTTAATTTCTAGGTCTTAGTTTTTCCTCTCATTTATTTTACACGTCTGTTTTTGGAGGTTAAATTTATAGTTTAATCTTTCGATGACAAACAACTCAGAGGTGACTGTGATGAATTTTAAAAGCAGTTTATAGCACAGAGACAGATATCTCTGTGGTCTCTGGAATTTTGCATTCCTTCACTTTCCAGCAAGAGAGGGAATGTCTTTGTTGCTATGAAGAATAGCTGCATCTTGTGATTTGGAAACAGAGTCCTCTCCTGGTTATGTGCAAATTAAATAGGAATAGAAGAGTTCATTTGGACACTCGGTAGCCAAAAGGGAGTTGGGCCATGTATTAAGTTGCTCTCTCTCTCTCAGCTACAAACTCATCCTTCACTTTCAGCCTTGTGATGCACCAGCTGGGAGTCCTCAAAACCACCTATGGTTTACAACTGCTTTACAACTGCTCCTCGATGAGCTCTGCGGATGGGGGTGCTGGGAGAGGCTGCAGAGCGAAAGAGGGAGGAGGTCTTGCTTCTACCTGTGCGTATCCTCCCCAACAGCAGCGCCTTCCCTCACCACCAGCAAAGTCCAGTTTCCAACATGTTCAGAACCCACCGCATTGCGACCTCCCTCAGAATGCCAGCCACCCTTCTCCAGGGTCTGGATGCCAGCCTCAGAGGGCCCTGCCCTGTCTCAGGTTTCTAAATTTGAATGATTCCAACCCATTCCTTTTACTCCTTCCACTCTGAGGAATGGTGGCTGCTTCCTGTAGCTGCAACCTATTTATCTTAAAGTTCTCTTCCTACCTTTGTGGTCACCTGGTCAACAGCCTTACAAAAGCAAACAATCTCTTATATTAGATACTCTGTGTTCAGATAAGCAGGCTGGCTTCTGTCCCTTGGCTGGGACAGGGCAACTGCTGAGGGAGCCCCTGCAGCCTGCTGGCAAGGTCACAGGCTCGCTTAGAAGGTAGGTAACCCAGCAGGAGGAGGGCTGTTGGCAGATACGGCCAATCCATTTACTGAGCCCTAACCCAAACAACAGGGAGATGGGGGTAAGATCTCTGTTTGTGACAGGGAACGTGTTCTGTGGTAAGAAGAGGAAGATGGAGACCTGAGCAGAACAACTGTACCCATGAGTGCTGCCCTGCAAGCCAGGGGCCGCACCTCACCTCTCTGTCCCCTTCATGGTCCACAGGGGTAGCTTCACTGATCAAGGAACACATGGTGGCTGACCAGAACAGAGCTACTTGCATGTAAGGGTGTTCTGACCCATCACCTTGCCAGGGCTTCTCTCACGGTATCCTGGAATGTGAACACTGACCTTTTATAATAATACTTGATCTGTGTACAGTGCTTCAGAGTTTATAACACTTATTGCAGGTTATCTCATTCAGTCCATATGAGCAACCTGAGAGACAGAGAGGGATAAATAAGCTCATAGGCTTTGGAGACACAGACACATGAGTTCAATTCTTGACTCACCCCCTCAGTAGATATGGGGTCTTGGATAGGTTACCTATTTTGATCCTTAGTGTCCTTTTTTCCAAAAGCACACGGTAGCATCAGCCACCTCTACTGCAATGGCCCAGAGACAGGAAGTATGTAAAGCACTCAGCAGATTGTCTCATACAATAAATTCTCAAAACTGTTTGCTATTATTTCACATATGAGCAGAGAGGGAACTGGAGAGGTGAAGCCACTCAGTGATGGAGCCAGGCCTGCTGCTTGTTTTTGCTTTCAATATCCGTCACACTTTCTCTTCTGGAAAGTCTCTTCTGAGACTTCTGGAATCCCCTCTGAGAGGGACCCAGGACCACGGCCCACCGAAGCATGTCCTGTGCAGGTGACACTGCAAACCCAGTTTCTAGTGTGTGACACCCGCTCAGATGCATCTTCCTCGGACCCCTGATGCTGTCAGAAGCAGTTACTCGGGCACTGCCACCCAATGTGGGTGTGACTTATGGCTCTTCTTTCTGTCCCGTGGGGTCTTGATTTACTCAAGTAGAGTGATTGCTTCCTACCTCAGAGACCCGTGGGAGGCTTTGAAAGCCCAGGGGCAAAGTGATACGTGAAGAACACCTGCTGGCCATCTGTTCTCCCATTAGTACCTGAGGCTCACACCTGTGGGCTCTGTCTCAGGGCACAGGTTTGGTTGAGTGAGGGGGTTTGGGGAAGGAGTAAGACCTAGATATAGCCTACTCTTCCCTGGATGCTTGCTTTATTCAGATTCACTCATTCATTCAAACATTTGATGCTGAGGGCTATGTGAGACAGAGAGGAAGGATGTGGTCTCTGCCTTCAGGCTCAAGGCCTAAGGGTCTCACAATGCTGGGCCTGAAGGATCACACCCACGGGGCTTGGCCTCAGACACTCTGGGCCCTACTTCCTGGGGGGGACATGTGGGAAGGCCAGCTGAGTGGTGCCATGAAGAAATAGACAGAGAGGTGACGATGAGAACAGGGAGAAAGGAACAGGCAAACAGGGACTCCAGAATCCCTGGTGACTGAGGGATGAAGGCAACGGAAATGCAGGAGTGACTGGGATGGCCGTGTGTCTGTTTGCGGCAATACTTTGATGGAGAGGTTTTACCTGCACTGCTAGTACTCAATACGTCTAATGAACTAGTATGTGAGCTAGTACGCACATACGTCTGATGAACACTTGAAGTGTGGCTAACTAAAGAAGTAAACCCATACATAATTTTCATTAAATATCAATCATCTAACTCCAGCCTAACAAGGG
>NW_004955517.1:2967519-3124971 GCF_000276665.1 Chinchilla lanigera | reverse complement strand
GCCCAGCTACATGAATTATATATTGATCGCAAGAATCCAGTGCACTAGGTACAATCATTAGCCCCATTCTATGGGCTAGTAAACTGAGACACAGTGGGGTGAAGTCACTTGCCCAAGACAACATAGCTAATAAGCAGGATTTGAGCTGACACATGCCGGCCCAAAACTCGTGTCCTCAACTGCTCCATTACCATATCAGTCTATTCATACATAGCTCTTTGTAGAGATAAACACCACTTTGTAACAAGCATATTATTAAATGCTAGGAAGATTTTGACAGTAGAGTTATTTACTAAATACCAAGGCATCTCACTCTTTAGATGAACTGCTGTGTGAATGTCCTGATTGAACTCTTTGGAAAATCTACAGGAATTTACTAGAGATGATTCTTCATACCTCCCACTGAATAAGTCTACTTGATGAATTCTAGAAATTCTGTATTAAACTGCTGAAGGGACCCTTTCCTAGATGTCACTTAATGCGGAGAGGAGCTTCTTGATGGGAGTGGAGAATAGCTCTGTAGTCAAGGCTGTAAGGAAACCAATGGACATTTTGTGATTGCCAGTGTAGGGAATGGACATTCGCACTCATGGCTGGAGACTGTAGTATGGCTCGGAGAAAGCTCCAGGGACATCTTTCTGCAGCCCTCAAAGACTGCTGACACCTGACCCTGCCAGGAGGCTGAAAATTGAATTCTAACGCCAATGTTTTCTTCAGTGGAATTAACAGTAGTTTCAAGAGAGAAGTTTTGAAGTCATATATCCCAGCGAGAGGATGAGAATGAGTGAAGGGCTCCAAGTGACGTGCCCCTGAGGGTCGTAGGGTCCTGTGGTAGAGCTATAGGAGACTGTTCAAGCTCACAGGATGTGCTACTTCTAGAGGAAAGGCAGGCGAAGCATACTGAGATGAAACGCTTGGTTGCAAAAGGTACAATTTTAAAAGATGAGTAGACAATCTCAGTAAGGCCCGTGTTATATGGATTATAGCACCCAGGCTAGGTGACTGTTGGCGCGACAAAACACATTCCTCTGGAAGTTCTCACATCTGCCCATGCCCGAATTCCTGCCCACAGAAAACATGCTTATGTAACACCAACCAGGTGACACCAGCCAGGTCAACGTGCTGTGGAACCTGACTCTGATTTCATTCATTTTTCCATCTGTCTATAGGGAACCAGATACTGCACGTCAGGCAAGATTTTAGGTACTGAAGACATAAAAAGGGATGAGTCAAACAAGGTCTCTGCTTGCTTAGAGAGGTCTCTCCTTAGAGACCTTACATTCTAGTGTAGGGGGAGGCAATAAATGAGAACATGAAGCAAAGATAATTTCAGAAAATTATAGCTATGCTGCAAAGTGGAATAGGATGCTATGATAGAGAGGTTTCGTTGTACAAAAGCACTGCTCCTGGCTTGAGTGTTAAAAGGTAACTTCGTTCTGTTCTCTCAGAGACTGTTTCCTCCCTGCGTGCGGAGTTTCCTCCACTCTTGGCAGACTGGAGCTGTGAGAGGCTTGTCTGTGCTGTACCTCTGGAGGATAAATTTGACATTCACTGGACTCATCCTGTTGCTCACACATGAGTCAGTGATTTCTAAGAAGAGTTGCAGTCTCCTTTGAATTTCCATTTAATTCAAATACTGTTTTTCTTTCCTTTATCTTGTTGCCCCCAACTCAGACCTCTAATTTGGCCTTCCTTTTCCCTGGCAGGCAACTTTCTCTGCCCACTCTGGGCTTTCTGCTAATGATGGTAGATTTGCTATACTGAGATTAAAGTCATCATCCCCGACAAGAGTTTTTAGATCAGGATTATTTATGCAATGTTTTCCTCTTGTCCAGATTGAATAACCTGAGTCAGGCAGAGATCTCCTGAACATGTAAAATGGTGCCATTAAGTTTTAGCAGGTAGGGGAGGGTCCAGGATCACATAGCACTTGATAATTTCTGTCCTGGCAGAATTTTCAGGTGAGAGCCGGTCAGTCGGTCAACACACCACAGCATGGAGAGACTGCAGATCAGCAAAGCAAAATGTTGGAAGGATGCAGAGTGCAGGAATAGCTCATCAAGCTCAGCATCCCTAGATTTAGATGATGGTAGGATGCCAGCTTGTTATTAAAAGTACTCCACAACAAAAGTAACATTCCTGTAAATGAAAGGGACACTTCGCTTAGAGAGGAAGGTTGGCAGAGTCAGTTTCCTTTGCTGTGTCTTTCTCAGCCAGCTGATGACAGATGCAGCATGGTTATTTGCTGTGTGTGTCACCGGCTTCAAATGGGGAACTCAGTGCCTGGGGAGGTCACCTGGGGTTCCTCTCTCCCCTCCCAAGCAAGGAGTGTCCTTGTCTATATGAAGCGTACTCTGCTTTTCCCATTGGTGCTACATCCCCACCTCCATCCACAGTGCACTCCTCTTCTTTATCTGCTCTTCACTGCCCTGAAGGCAAGCCTAAGAGGGCACCTCCCTGGCCCCTCTGTCTCACTCAACTCTCAGCAGTTGTAGTGATCTCTACAAAATGTACATCCCATCATGTCACTCTGCTGCACACAGAGTAAAGCCCACACTATCAGTCCTGGCCCTGTGGCCCTCCTGCCTGGCTCCTGTCCTCCCACCCACCCTCATTTCCTTTTGTGTCTACCTGGTGGTTACCTCTGGCACACCAGCCTCTGTGGAATTTCCCAGATCATTCTTCCTCCAAACAAAGACATGAATGGCTTTGTGATAAGTGAGTGTACAATGATCTCTTATCCATCACACAGCCAGTTGTCCTCTACCTTGCAGTACCCTCTGTCACTGCACCTGATTTACCTAATTTGTAACTGTGCATTTATTTTTAATGTATGTTTTGTCTTTACTCCCTATTTCCTTTTTTGTTTCTTAATTTGATCACCGACTTTGCAGTGGGATTTTTCACTGTGTGTGAAGACGGAGGCCTTCCTATCTTCCACTAGAGGAAAAAGGGTATTAGCTTGCTAGGGCTGCTGACACAGTACTAAAAACTGGGGTGCTGCACAACAGAGATGTTTTACTCACAGTCCTGAAGTCTAGACACTGGATATCAAGGTGCGGGCAGTGCTGTTCCTTCTGGACCTGGGAGGGAGAGGGTGTCCCATGTCTTTCCCTTGATCCTGATGCTCCTGCAATCTTTTTTGTTCCTCGGCTTATAGACTCATCACCCCAAACTCCGCCTCTGTCTTCCCATATCTTCACTGTGTGTCTCGTCCAAATTTCCTCTTTTTACAGAAAAACCTCCCGATGGATTAGGGGCTTCCATGCTAGCCTCATTTTAACTTGTTTGTCTCTATGAACACTCCATCTCCAAAAAAATGTTGTGTTTACTGGGGGTCTGAACTTCAAATGTAAGTTTAAGGAAAACAATTGATCCCACAAGAAGAACTGGGTTGCAGCTATAACACTCAACACGATGCGTGGCAGGTATAGACACTTAAGCAACATTTCCTGAATCAATAAAAGAACTGAAGCTCATAGGAGGGCTTGAAGCAGACACATCAGATTGGTATGATTTCCTAAAGAGCAGGGATGGGGTAGAGCCTTGTCCTTTTCTAGACACTGAATGCATACAGTTGCTGAGAACTTAATATGGCTTTCACAAAGAATATGAATACTAACTGCTGTAAAAATGAACTAAAATCAACAATAATAAAACAGGGATGGGGATTTAGAGATGGTGGGAAGGAGATGGGTGGGAAGGGGAAGGGGAATAAAATAGAATCAAGGTGTGTTACGTACATTTTCCTCCTCCCTAAGATGAAGGTAAATTTCATGCAGAGCAAACACGTACTAATACAAAACATGGCTCCTCTGAGATGAGTTGTGCGGTGACTGTAAACTTCACGGCAGGTTTCAGACTTGAAAATACACATATTTTAAAAGCACACAAAATATCTGCCGTAGTTTTCTACTGATTATACATTGAAGTGATAATTTTTGAATATATTGGGTGAAATAAAATATAATATTGACATTAACTTTATCTGCTTAGTTTTTCTTTAATACAGCGACTAGGTTAATTAAAATGGCTTGTGTTAAATTTGTATTGAAAAGTGATGGTATAAGGACAGTCGGGAACACAGGGTTAGCAGAGGAGTTAGGAAGGAGAACGTACATAAGTGTGTGTTTGTGATTGCACACGGGTGCCTGTGTGTTGTACTAAGCACAGCTGGCTGCCCAGAGGCACAAGCTCTGCACCCACAGATTTAAAAACAATTGGGTCTGTACTAACCATGCACAGACCTTTCTTGTCATCATTCCCCTAATGGTATCATGTAATAGTTACTTACGTGGCACGTATACTGCCATTAGGTTATATGTAGTCTAAAAATTGATTAAAGTAGGTTTGAAAGCAACCAAAGATGGTTTCAAGCATACAGGAAGATGTGTGCGGGCGACGTGCAAGCAGTTCACTCTACACAAGGGGTCTGACCACCAGCAGACTTGGGTGTCCAAGGGGCCCAGCAACCAATTTCCTGTGGACAGCAACACATGACTACCCTGTACACAAAATCCCATTTAATCCCTACTATCTGATGTAACGAATACAGCTGTGTCACTGTTACCGTGGGGACTGCGTGATGCACGGTACTCGAGGTCACTCTCTGTTCCTGATGATTAAGCACCAGGCACCCGAGCTCACACTTGCTTTGCTCCCTGCCTCCTTCTGACCAGAGTACCATCTGCTTGAAGTGAGCTCAAGCACTGCGCTGAGCTGAAGGCCGAGCTGTTGAGGGTGGAACACTGTGGAAAGATTCGACCCTTCCCCTGCCTTCTGAGGGCGGAGCTTCGTCAGCCTAAGGCTGGGTCACTTGCAGCCTTCCTGTAATTGTCAGCATTGTTAGATCCAGGACTTCGGAGAAGGCCCAGTGGCTGTGGCTTCGGCAGCAGCTGAACAGGATAAAGGAAGGGGCAGAGCAGACAGAGGTGCAGCGAGCGCGTTCTTTTTTTACTTTGAGGGAAGCTCCAGGGACTAGCAGTGAAGCAGAAGGCAAGTGGAGACACCGGACAATTAGCATCGCAGACATGCTTTCTGCAAGCCCCAGAGAAGGCCCTGGGGAACGTGAGGAAACGCGCTCCGCGGCCTCAACTCTCCCTCCCACTGCAAAGGCATCTGAAGGTACTCGCAGAGCTAACGCAAACACATCTGGTCAATGCCTGCTGTGTGAGGGGCCTCCGGCTCCTTCCCTGAGGGGTGTGTCTGGCAACAGCCGGAGGAACAGGGCTGTTCTCGCCTCCTTCCTCCCTTCCCCGAGACCCCCTTGATGAGGAAGCAAAACCAAGCCGCATCTCTGCGTGCAGGATCTGACTTTACAAAGGTTGGTGCAGGCCTTTGGAACTGGAGCCCCCGCGCGCAGTGTGCCGGTGTGGAGCTTGGCCTTGGGAAGGCGAGGCCCGGTGCTGGTCTCCCACCTCCAGCTTGTTAACGAAGGGTCTCGGACCGCTTGTTTAGCATCTCCAACCTGCACTCTGCAGAACTGAGGGGGTTTTTTGGAACACCTCCAAAGAACTCTGCTCATGATTACATTAGATACTGTACGCTATACGACGCACTTGGCCGAGGACCTCGCACGCTCAGCAGTTGTCTGCGGCCCCCTGCTCTACGCTAGGCCTGTGTCAGGCTGCGTTACTTACTGCTCTCTCTAGATTCCTTAGGCTCCAGAGCAGATTTGTTGGGTCGGATTTTCTAGGGTGGAGCCTGGGAAGCAGTTTTCAGACACACGCCCGGGCGGTTCCTCACCTGAGCATCTATGGAGACTGAAGCTGGAGAGCTCCTGGGTTACACGCTAACGCGGCAGTGGGCGTTATTACTTTATTTCACTCAAAAAAAGCCTTGAGAACAGAGATTCCCTTTCTATCTCCATCACTTATTAGCACTCTAATATCTGTGGGTTGCACGGCTGAGGGACTTCATTCTAAGTTTCTAGGTGGCTCTCATGACAGTCCACCGAGAGCAGGAAAGAGCAGCGGACTTCTGAGAAATACTGATTCCTGGGCCCGCTCCAGACCAGCTGACTTAGACTCCTCAGTGGTGCAGCTAGGAAGCGGTAATTTTTAAAAGCTGAGGCGCCTGTGCACAAATCTCACTGGATTTTAGTATCCAGAAGCGCATTTAGTTGTTACCTGGGTCAAAGCAGGAACGATCTTCAGTCTCTGAGAGGCGCCCGCCTGCCTATCCCGGTCAGCAGCGCACATCTCCCCTACCTCTGCCAAGGGCCACGGGTTCAAGACCTCCCCAGTGACGCTAGGGACAAGGATGCTGGAAATTCCTGCTTTAGACTGTAGAACACTGAATTTTGCTCCTCTGCTGCCTCCCACCGCATCTGTGAACTAACTCTGGGCAACTTATTCACAAGGTGATGGAGAGTAAGGCATAACTGGATGAATCTTAATTAAGTCAATGATCCAGGCAAAGAGGAAATTGAACACTCATTCTAAATCAAACTTATCCTCTCTGCCCACCCATGCTTGCTTAATTCCTGACATGACTTCCATGTTTTTCCAGGCTCCTCCAGTGAGTCACTACCTTTCTGAGACCCAGGTCCTCCTCACGGAAATGGTCACAAACTTTACCTGCTGCAGGAAAGCCAATAAGAAGAAAGGTAGCAGCTCTTCATTTCCACTGTGGCAAGAGCTCTTTGGGATAGGCTGGTGAAGCCCGCAGACCTCGTCAGAAGGTCATGTTCTGAGCACATAAAGTAAGATACATAGGATTGCAAACTCCAGTTTCTTGATATAGAGATATTGAACTAATTTTAAACATAATTTAATTACAGGCTTACTTATTACCTTATTTTTAAGGTAACTTACATTTAGCATTTATTTTCATTTTATATCCAGATGTCACATTTTCTACATTAAAATACAATCATGCTGACTCCGCCCACCCCTTATTAATTTATTAAGTCATAATATCTAGCCACAAATTTGATATTTATAGTAATTTTCATGTAGTGATGAATATAGACAATATTTCAAGACATTGGCAACAACTGCTAACATGATATGAAGGTTGTTATAATTTGTTGCCTACATTCATAACCAAGTGAGATACTCAGTTTGATTCCCTGGACCTCCTAAACACAAGCGATATATGGCTAAAATTCCCTTGATTGCCCTGTGTAAAAAGTTTCCAGTTCTTGTCTTACTGTGACTTTTAAATCATAGGCAATTAGCTGCTCCTAAGGGTGGTTGGCTCTGCCAGCCTGTGGTTCCCCCCATAAGGAAGCTGAGCTTTCTCCCACCTCCAGACCAGACCGCCCAGGTTCATGCCAAGGGCAGGGGAAATGGATTGCCCTATGGAAGCCCTCTAGCGGACTGGTATGACCTGATTGTTGTCTTAGTTGTCACCAGGGCTGTACAGTTTGTTTATTATTCACAGTGTTACTTTATATTCTAATAGCAAAATGCATGGCTGAGGAATTCAGTCTATTTTGTCACCTCCCTTGTCCCATTACAGCTGCTCAATGGCCACTTAAGAAAACCAGACTGTTCCTGAGTAACAGCTTTTCAGTGCTTCAGTATATCTAGGAAGTTACAAAATGGACTCATACTACCAATTTTCTGTAAATCAGTACAGGAACTTGCCCTTTATAGAGTATTTTGATATCTTTTCATTTCCAAAGACAGATACATTTCTTTTGGCCTACACAAAATTTCAATTGAATGGTTGTATCAAAATTTTAAACAATTCCTAATTCTTTCCTATTTAAAAAATGCTAATATGGTAGAAGTAGAGTGGAACAGCAGCTCCCAGATCTTGGGAAGCATGGGGAGGAGGATGGAGAGGGTTTAATGGGGTACAGCTGGGTGGGAGGAATAACCTCCTCATGTTTTGTAGCTCAGCAGGATAACTATAGGTGTCAGTATTAATTGTGCATTTCAGATAGCTAACAGGATTTCTAGTGTTCTTGGCACAAAGAAATGATAAAAGGGGGGGATGAAGATGTCAATTAACCTGACTGAAATGTCACACTGTACCCCATAAATATGTACTGCTATGGTGTGTCAAATACAAATTTTAAAGTTCCAATACATATTTATGTGATTAATTCCATACAAAGTGAAATTATCGCGTCAAATGTTACCTTACGATTCACTTTTTATAGATGTCATATTCGTCCTTCAGAGAGCTTCCTCTTTCCTGCTCCCCTGTTAACACTGGGTCCTGGTAGTCTTTATTTATGTTTTCTTTTATGTATGTTTTCAGTGCTGGTGATCAAACCCAGGGACTCACACATTAGGCTTCATATTTTAGTCTTTGCTGACAAGCCGAAAATCCTGATGCTGTGGTCAGGTAGGCTTTTTAAAAAGTAGCCTTGTTTGAACTTCTTCCATAGGCACTTTCAGTGCGTTCCTTCCACGCACACGTTCAGTGTCTGTGCCCTGTGCACATTTTTCTATTTGGATTAGAAGCATGTTTTTTAGGCTGATGAATTGAAAATAAAGCCTTATTGCTCACCTCTAAGTGTCAGCTTTCTTCCTTAACTTGATTGGCTAAGAGCTGAATCATTGCTACTTATATAAAATATGAAGAACTAAAAATCCTTTTGGTTGGAGATAGGGTGGTAAAGTAAGTACAGTTTTAAAAATACGTAAAATACGGTCATCTGCAAGTCGCCTGGGTTCATTCCGTTCACTCCACCAGAGACATTTGGCACTAACAATCCCCTCTGTTCTTCTGAGTCCTTGACAACTGGTCATAAATTGTGCTCGACAGCAGTCCTCTGCTATAGCTCAATATTATTACCACCATTTGTGCAGGAGGAGCTGGCCAGAGGGCGAAGAGTCGTGGGCAGGAAGTTAATGGATGCAAATAAGCCAATCTCAAACCTGGCCAATTCAGAGAATTCTAGAGTGATTACAACGTCAACACCTCCCTCCTGGTGAAGAAACTGCCAGTGATTGTGTAACCTTGGATTATGGCTGAATCATTGCTCATTTTCTCCTTAGCGGTGTAGGAATAATAATATTGGTACCATTTATACAGCCTTTATCAAATGCCAGACATTGGGAATTGTATATGTATTTTATTTACATAAAATTTTGTAAGGTAGTGTGGTGGGCATTTATTTGGTGGGATTTTTGCTGCCCCCCTCATTTCCTCATTAAGAGACCATTAGCTTCGGAAAGATAACCCCTCTTTTGGACTAAGTCTAATAGAGTCTGACTATTATGGACCCTTGTCAAGGAATGAATCTGTAAAGTAGGACTGGCTGGGGTCATCTCCAGGCACCTCAAATCTACCCTGCCAGGACTGACCCTTCTCAGCTGACCCTTCATCAGTCCCTGTTACCTAGATTCCCACAGCCACCAGAATTTCTATCTTGTAACAAGATGTACTTGCTTTACATCTTTTTTTTGATTCTCTGACTATCCTTATAAGATCCTTACAATATCTTATATTTAGTCAAATTAGTGAGAATTTTTGTAAAATACTGTTAGTCACATTTTACAGATGGGGTAAGGCTCATTGTGCTAAAAAGTTCAGGAACCGAGAATCTGCTCAATATCAAAAAGCTTGTATACACTGATATGCACCAAGATCACAGTATAGTTGATACAGAGGAACAACAAGTAAGCAAACAAACCTCAGAGATTTCTGTTGATTTCTCTGTTAGAAGTAGATCAATGAAGAAGTCCTGTGCATAATGATGGAATTGTTTTACAACATTAACTTGCTTTGCATGCTGGTTAATTAATTCAACATTTTGCTCATTTTTGCCACCTGACACTGAAAATGCTCCCTATTTTGATGAAAGGATTTAAAGGACAGGTCCCCAACCCCAGGGCCATGGACTGGGGTTGTTAGGAATTGGGCTACACTGGGGTGAGGTGGGGGTGGGGGTTGAAAAGCTGGTGGGCAAGTGCAGTTTCATCTGTATGCATAGATTGCCCCATTGCTTGCTTTACCATCTGAGATTCAGTTCTGGTCAGATCAGTGGCAGGACAGATGCTTACAGGAATGCAAACCTTCCTGTGAACTATGCATGCAAAGGATCTATCTTAGGTGGAGCTGTGGTGGTGATGCTAGTACTGGGGAGCAGCTGCAGATACAGATGAAAATTAGCAGAGAGGTTTCACTTTACAGAGCCCATAACAAATCAAGTGCTTGCAGACTCAGATCAAAATTCTATCAGTGAGTGGCAAGTGACAATTAAGCTGCATCTGGTGGCAGGCTTTAAATCAGAATCCAACACTTATTTTAGTCTGTGCATATCCAATAAATTATTTTATGTACCAGTTCTGTCTGAACCTCTTTCCTACATTTATCACTTGTCTCTTTTTTTTTTTTTTTTTGGTACTTGGAATCAAACTCACAACCTCACACTTGCCAGGCAGGCGCTTGTGCTGCTGAGCTATGTCCTCAGCCCTTGTCTCAAATTTTTGGTAATCCCACAGGCTAACCCTAGCCAATAAGTAAAAAATCCAAACATAACTGGATAGCTTTTTTGTTGTAGGGAGGGAATGACCCAATGATAATACAATAGAAGACTCTAAGACTGCCCCAAAAAAGCTACCCTTAAAAGAGTATACTAAGAATCTTAGTTAAATTATAGGTTCATTGCAACAGGTGACTCACATTCTCCAAACCCACCTTGTATACTGTGTGGTGAGGGGCTATTCAACAAACCATAAAGTCTCCACAGCTGCTTCCCCACATGGAGACCAAACAACCTGCACTAAAATGACCTTTGGTGTTTTAAAAAAATGAGCATGAAGAACGGAAGCAATTATTGAAGGCCACCAATTCATCCAATGTGTCTGCCCGGAGCACCATTTCTAGTGGGTAACCACACCACTAAAGCCTGGACGCCCTTTCTCATTGGTGAAGAGTGGATCCTGCCTGTTGCTAAGGATATTTGTCATGAACTCTTAGGACAGGCTGTAGTTCAAAAGGTAGCACAGGGTCCTCTTTCAGGTAGCACCACAACTAGACCAACTGATGAAGCAGGAGAGGATACTGAGAGGCAGCTGAGAGAGAGGAGTAGGGAGTCACCACGGTACACAGTGCAGGCTGATGAGTCTGTCAATACCGACAGCAAGGCAGGAATGCTTTGTGCAATCTCTTCAAATCTTTGAGTGATTCCACATTCGTAAAACTGCATTGGTCATTTCGTGTGGGTCCACGCACAGATGAAGTGGCTGCCGTGACTGGACAGCTCTCTGGTTTCGTTACTTGGGTCACAGAGGTTGCTCCTGAATGAGTCTATGCACTGTGTCATTCAGGAAGAAATGCTGGCTAGCTGAAAAATGACACCTGTACTTAAGTTTTGTACGATGTTATTAAAGTTATCAAGTACACTGAAGGACAGTATATGCCTTAACTCACATCTGTTCATACAACTCTGTGAAGAGATGGACACAGAAAACATGTCTTCTCTTCGTCACAGAAGCGAAGTGGCTTTCTAAAGGTAGATCACTGACCACAGTGTTTTAGTCATGAGAAATGCTTCCGAGATTTCTTTAGAAAAATGCTCACTACTGGCAGCAAAGTTCAGTGGCACAGAATGGGTCACAGATCTTGCTTACTCATGTGAAATATTCAACCTGCTCAGTGAACACAATCTGTCATTTCAGGGAAGAACGACAACTGTGTTCAGGGTGACAGATAAAGTGGCTACATTCAAAGCCAAATTGGAATTACAGTGATACCTCAGTTCATGAATGCTTCTGTTTGTAAACAATTTGCTTTGCAGACAGAAGCATTTGGCAAAATTTTGTTTTTGCTTGCAAAATCTGTACCAGGTGATGAATATGACCACAATCATCTTTCCCACAAGAACATGAATGCGACCATTTTCCAGAACTGTGGAACAAATTAAGTTTGTGAAGCAAGCCCATTGTGTGAATATTAGAATTTTTTACATGTTTCAAACATTCGTAGTGATTTTGATAGACTAAGTCAGGGTCTTCTCTCTTTCTGCTGGTCTATAATCATCTACTTCAGCTCTCAAATGAATTTGAGCATTACTTCCCAATGGCAAAAGACCCCCCCAAACTGGGAAAGAATGGCCCCTCAACCATTTGTGAATAAGCCAGGTTAATCAACTTTTCCATGCTAGGAGAGGATCAACTGCTTGAGATTTCAAATGACGAGACTGCCACAAAAGCACTGAAAAGCCTGCTTGTATTTCCAAACCCCTGTCTTTGGGAAGCAAGGTTTTCTGAAGTAACAGCAAACAGAACTAGATTACCTCAAGTATCACTGTCTCCCATGACCCCCAGAGGAGACCATGCAGTTGCAGAAAAACAAGCGCAGGGCTCCCGGCTCTTCTGCATTATGGTGAGCTGTATAGTTATTTCATGACATGATACAATGTAATAATAATAGAAATAAGCACACAATAAAGATAATGGGCTTGAATCATCTCCAAACCATCCCTGCTCCCCAGTTTGTGGAAAAATTTTCTTCCATGAGAACAGTCCTTAGTGCCAAACATGCTGAGAACTACTGATTTTGAGAACCAGCATTCCCTATGGCCAATTTTTGGGCCCTAGGAAGGAAAGACTTTGCCTTCTCAGTTACTTCCTTAGAACTGGTGGTTAGCTGTAGAGAGTGGAGGCTGGAAAACCCCTGAGAGAGGCACTCAGGGCAGGGCTACCATTCTAAGGGCAAAAGGAAGGGAGGAGGGCAAGGTGACACCTGGTGTGAAGGGAGAGACTGCTGAGAAGAAAAGGAGACGCCTCCTTGCAAAGCATCAAGTGGTTCAAAATGTCAGATGACTGCTTGGAGAGTAAGTTAAACAGTAATATTGTATGTGGCAAAATTTACAGATATAAACAAGATGAGATTGGGCTAGAGTCCTAACCAAAAGATGTCTAAGAACAAAATATTCCCGTCATTTTAAGTTTTTGGTGGTATAGAATCTACCAAAATGATTTTTCCTGGAATTAGGAAAACTGTTATTTTTACTGAAAAAATAAACTTTTTACCTACAGATTAAAGGAAACTTAAGAGATCTACTGCAGAGCCACAATCTATGGATCTGATTTGTGGATCAGTTTAAACAAAGCATGAGAAAATTCCCTCATGTATATAAAAACGTGGAAATATGACCACATTTGGCAGTAAATGATAAGGAATGTTTTAAGTTTGTTTTAGGTATAAAAATGGCTTTGTGGCAATGATTCCATGTTGCTTTTTAAGGAGTCCTTATCTTTTCAAGAAGTATACCAAAATAAAAACACATGCTGTGAAATCTACTTCAAAATAATCTGAGGGTGAAAGGACTGAGAAATCTATGACTTTTTAGGTGACAATCATAAAGCTTGATGAAGGGCTGGGGATTTAGCTCAGCGGCACAGTGCCTGTCTGGCAATCGCAAGGTTGTGAGTTCGATTCCTGGTACCGGAAACAAAACCCCCCCAAAACCCCAAACAAACAAAAATAAGGCTTGATGACACCCGCACAGGGCTTACTATACTATTCTCTTTAGCACATATGAAAGATTTTCTGTAGAAAAAATTTAATAAAGTGAATAAACTGTGTTTTTAAAGTTAAGTGTAGATATTCATTATTTTTTCTTTAAACTCTCTGTATATTACATACACTATTTTGTGTAGCTCCATGTCATTAAGTTAATTTTTAATCTAGCCATGTTGGCAGTATTTACTGGACTTTGAATCCCTCTGTCTGAGTATCATATCTGACATTCCAAATTTCAGGCCTTGAACAAGATATTTTGACTCTTTGTATTACCATCTTCTCATCTTTAAAACTGAGATGACAAAACAGACCTTACAGAGCTTTTGTGACTATTAAACTAATAGTCCTTATAATGCATACAGTCCAGGGTCCGAGATGTTATAAAAATTTAGCCAGTATTCTACTACTAATACTTTGTTGCTACTGCTATATTTATTAATAAGAGTTATAAAATACTTTGAGGTATTTCTTCATTCAACATTCACTGAACACCTATTGTGTTTTAAATATATCTTTGAGAGCATGCTTTTACTTTTTAAAATACTATAAGCTCCTGGAGGTTTGAAGTTGTCTTTTAAATTTAGGAAATCTCTATAATGACTATTTCAGTGCTTAGAAGGCCGAAGGATTTATAAATCACTTGCCGGTGAATTAATCATTATATTAAATTTGTTCGAGTCATCAAAGATACTGTATTCACACCATATCCCAATAAAATAGTTTTTAATTTTCCTTCAGAATCACTGGCACATATCAACCCATGCACCTTAAATAGTACAGATGCTACCTGAAGATATGTAAGGGCTCTTAAAATATCAAGACAGTCTTAGTTATTTAAAATACAGTATATTATTTAGAATATTCCCAGAATATTTGCAAATTTGCATTTATGGCTTGCTTGTAGACAACAAAACGGTAGAATGTAATATATGGTGTGCCACTTCAGTTTGCACCGGTGCGTGTAACTGCATCTTGAGGTGCTGTGATTCGGGTTGGTCTGCAAAGTGTGTGCTTCAAAGGGGTGAGTGCTGGAAGCATGGTCATGCCTTGGCAGAGGAAGGAGGCAGGGCCTAGCGCAAAGTAAGTAGGGTATCACGCATGGAAGGGATAAGCACGGTTTTTACAGGACCCCTGGTTAGTTCTTGAGGTGGCTGGTTGCTGGGAACAAAGTCATTTTGGCCCCAATTTTCCTTCCGGCCTCCCGACTCACAGTGTGATGGATCTCTCCTCACGCACATGCTCTCAGGAATCACATCATTGCTCTGCTCGGACACAGTCTTGGGGGCTCTCACCAGAGGCAGCAGGGATGGGGCCATCTGAGCCTGGACTTTCAGCCCCCACCCAGAACAAACTAAGTGCACAAAATGCTAGGTTAATTTTGGTATCATAAGAGAAAATAGACTATAATGGAGGACACCTAGAAAAATCCTGAAAGCTAACTGTTCAAGTGCCCAGATAAGAGGGTTTTTTTTTAATGTGAAGGCAGACTTTTATGCAAGCTCAGAATGTTCCACATCATTTGCCTACTAACGGTCTGAAGAATCAGAGCACTCGGCCCATTCTGCAAGTAGCATTACATGACACACTGTCACCCAAAGAACACTGCACTACTATTTTCTACCACTTGTCTATATTGAAAGTAAATTTATAAAAAAAAATGATACAATTGGGACACACAGATGACATGACTTTCAGTTTTTAGATTGGACATATGGGGGTATCAGAAGAATCAGCTGCAGAGCACATCGATTCTCCCATGTTCTGCTCCTTCTGTCTCACATCTATCATGTAGCTGGACATTTTGTCTGAGTATTTGGGAGAGAGCCCAAGCCCCTACAAATCCTTGAAAATCTAGTTCTTATGTTTCCAATAATACACTTTAAAACCTCCTAGTGGTGCACATGCAGATTCTGGAAATGTCATGGTTCATAAGACCAAGCCCAGGCAGGGAGAGACACTTAGAGACTACCACGGCCCGAAGTGGAGACCGCCCAAGCAGGCCGCCACGCTTAGGCTGTTATGGAACTGCTCAGCCGCAGGGCAGTTTGCTCTTGCAGCTACAGCCATAGCAAACCAGCACACTGGGATGGAAAGACTTTGTGATTTTCTTCCGCATGAAAATATCTCCAATTCAGTTACCTCTCATTCAACAGATCCAGTACATTGAAAACTGGAGAGCAAAGCAAGGTGAGCCGCCCACTCATCGCTGATCAAGAGGAGACTAGGCCGGGGAGGGTTCAGTACAGAATCTCACACGCTGTTGTATTAAACATGTATTTGTCGACTGAAAGATCAGATAAGTGCGGAATGTTCTAGAAACAATGTAAGTTAGTCCTGCGGTGTTTGACACTTGAACAGAATACCCAAGCCATATATCTGGTCCTGAGTTCCTTTCATTTGTATGTGCTTTCCAAACATTTTCACTTGGACATCTAGTAGAGATGCCAAAGATAGCCTGCACAAAAGAGACCTCTTGACTCCACCCAAATCCAAAATTGCTTCTTTCTTGTCCTCAAAAATAACCCCTATAGTTGGGTGTGGTGGTGCATACCTGTAATCCCAGCACACAGAAGGCTGAGGCAGGAGGATTGCTACAAGTTTGGGGCCAGCCTACTAATAGTCTCACTACATAGCAAGACTCTATCTCAAAAAAACAAACAAACAAAAAAAGTAAATAAAAAATAAAATAAAAGTAAAAACCCTATTGCTCATATTAAAAACCTGGGAATCATTTCTGTGTCATTTTTCTCACCAGACATATCCAGTCCAGCCATCGCTGTTCCTGGTGCCACTCCGTGTTCTCTGCTGAGCAGGACAGCTTCCCACTGCCCACGGTGTCAGATTCCTCCCGGCCTTCTTCCATCCACACTGGCCCTCCCCTCAGGCCAGTTTGCACCAAAGAGCCGGGGAGAGCTCCAGGCTCAAATGAAATCTTATTACTGTGCTTCTGGAAGCCACCAATCCTATCCTGTTGCAGGTAGGATGAGCTCTGAAGCCATCACCAGGGACTATGCAATCTCAGGTGGTCCGAGTCCTTTCCTCCTCTCTCTCCAGTTCTCCCACCTTTCTGCCTGCCCTGTGTTCCCACAATGCATCACACTCATTTCCCCTTGCTCACCCCTGTGCCTGGAAGCTTGTCTCCCATCTGGTGCATGAGTGCAGAACTTTTCAGCATTACGTTCCCTAGCAAAATGTCGTCCTTTAATTCTTCTCTCCTGACCACTTCAGTTAAAGGAATTACCCCTTCCCTACTTAACACACCCTCCTATTGCTTTCACAGCACTTACTGGTACCTGTAGTTATCTTCCACCCTTAATTACACCCTTTTTGTCCAGCTTCTTTCACCGGAATGAAAGTGCCATAGATCCTTGAACACACCTCTCTCGTTCACATTCCCCGCATGTGGCCCAGCGTTTGGTTCATTGTAGGTATTCAATAAATGACAGTTCCATGAACAAGTAAATTAATGTATTTTTAAAAGTTCCACCCGCAGCCATGTCTGAGGGTCCAACATGAAGCAGGAAGGTTTTTCTGAGTATGCAAAGGTTAAACAGTTTGCATCCTTCTGGGTTAGTCTCTGGGTGATTATCTTCCAATCCAAAGTGAATGGCCAGTGAATTTGCTGCTCTTCTGGACAAATCTAAAGGACAAAATCTGGCCCCTTCATTCCTTCAGCACAGCCATGGGAGTTCTGAGAATACAGTTGGAGGCCCTGGACATCTGCCAGTTGAGTCACAGTTGCTCAATTATTTCAGTTGTGTGAAGGTGCAGGCGCGGACTCAGCAGGCTTCAGTGAGCTTCGGCAGAGCTGGAAACTCCAGTCCTCCAGGGTTAGGGCAGGGGTGCGCTCCAACCCCACATTCTGTTAGGCAGACTGCAACCCACGTCCCGGAGAGAAAGCATATTGTCAGTTGCATGGGAGCGTCCTGCTCTCTGCAGGCAGTGGCACTGCCGCCTGCGCAGTGTCGCACCTCCTGTTGGAGTCCGTGGGAGGCCGCCTCGGCTCGAGAAGTGCACACAGAAAGGGACATGTCTGCTGTGCAGAAGCTGCCGCTGGGGCTCTGGTTTGGGGAGAGGCCCTGAGCACCTGCTTAAAATGCTGCAGGTAAACATATGGTGCTGTGATTTCACACCATTTCTGCAGAGGAAGACGAATCAGGCAGGCTTCACATACAGCAGCCCTTGGAGAGTGCAGAGTTCAGGTGATGCCACCTGGGTTCACACTCAGCTCCCTGCAGCAAGTCTGTCCAAGGCTGTGGCTCATGGGGGAGATAAAGCCCTAGATCTGAGTAGACCTCCTCTGCGCTCGGCTTGGGTCAGTGCCCACTTTCCAACCTGCTACTATGCCTGTCCTTGGCTCTCACTGCACAGAACTTCTTTAATCCCTCACAATTCCAGACCTTCTTCAGGCCCAGAGCCTTTGCACATGAAGCTTCCTCTACCCCACATGTTCCTTACTCCTGCCATAGTTTACCTGCTGAATGCTTATTCATCAAACTCAAGCATCAAGCAAGAGAAACTAGCTGGTAGTGCCCCACCCACTACTCTAAACCAGATTCTCCCTCCCAGAGCTTTATTGTTTTCCTTCATAGTTTTCACCCCCATTCCTAACTATGAACTCATCTGCACAATCTTCAGATTGACTCTGGTTCCCCCAGCGGTCTGTGTGACTCACGCCACAAGGCCAGCAGTGCCTGTTCGCAGTCATCCCATTGCTGAGTGCCCCGCCTGCCTCAGGAACGGTGCTAAGTATGAACACTTGTCCATCTGCAAAACAGGTGATCCACTCCTGGAGAATACAGTCAGGAAAGAATACCGGCACTGACAAAAGAACAGGTTCATCCGCCCACTACGCTAGCCGCTGTGGTCGTCTCAATCGGTAGCAAAACATTTCTAGCTCTCGACTTGTGCAAATATGATAGGGTTTGGCTTCCTATAATCTTGCAGTGGGTGGCATTACATGACTAGTTCTGGTCAATGAGCTGAAAGCAAGAGTACTACACGTCCCTCTGAGCCAGAGCCTCTGTTGCTTGTGGAGGGCCCTGTGGTCTTCCTTCTGCTCGGGCACACAGGGGGCATAATTTGAAACGGAGCTGCGCCCATGCCTGAGCTGCTGAGTCACCACTGTGATCAGAGCTTCCCTGTCGACTGTGGTGGACACCGAACCCAAGAGAGGAGTTATTCTGCCGGACGTAAGGTTGGAGATGAACTTCCTTACTCAAACGCTAAGATCAGCAACAGTAACAGCGACAGCAGCAATATGCATGTGTTGAAAGGTTACTACATGTCAGATATCTTTAGAATGGTATAAGGGGGAAATGTTTTTAACTTCTGTATATTGACGGGGAGATTAAGCTCATGAAGGTCAAGTAAATCATGCAGCCCTTGGTGCTGGTCAGAGAAGAAGCCTGAGTCTGTCCTGCTCCAAAGCCTGCATGTTGCCCCTTCTCTCCACGTTATCTACTACGTATACATGCCGAACTGTTAAGAAGAAAGAAGGGAATCAGGGAAGAAGGAAGAGGAGCAAGGAAGGAAGGAAGAAGTGATGGAACAAAAGAGAAAAAAGAAGGAGGGAAGGAAAGATGGAAGAAAGAAGGGAGGGAGGGAGAGAAAAATGACATGCAGATTTTTGTGTGGGGAAAGCTCATAAAATGCTCTGTTCTGCAGAAGACCTGGGATCTTGGGACAGGGGACAGTTTTCCTCCAAGGATTTTTCACTGTTAAGAAGGTCACTGAGAACACCAAATGCACACATTTGATGGTACTGTTCTCCCTGGGGTATTGCAGCCAGTTTTAATCCAGAGCAGATTTTATGAATGAGTTTAGTCTTCAGCAGGGGAATTTACGCTGTGCAAACAACAGTGCGGAATGCAGGAAATTCCAGACAGCACACTCAAGCTTTCAGTGGTGAACACACAGATTCGAAGGCCACCTGCCTCTCTATCCTCAAAGACTTGACCAACACTCCTCTACGTCTGTTGGAAACCTGTAGAAGCAGGGTTAACTTCCCGGCAATTCTGCTGGCTTACAACACTGTCAGCTACTTTCAGAGATAACTTTCTAAATGAGATTCAACTGAAAAGCCAAATATTACTTCTCAAAAAACTTAATAGTAACTTAAATAATAATTTTACATGACAGTAATTATTATCACCACTTACTGAATGGCAGGCGCTACTCCAAGAGCTGCATGCACATTATTTCATTTAAATTACTTAGTGTTCAATAGTACCTGTTGAGGTGGGCACCAGTTTGGGCCCCCGGTTTGCAAATGAGGACACTAAAGTAGGGAGAGATCAAGCAGTCACTCAAGGTCTCACAGATAGCACACAACTGTCTGGGTGGTGAGTCCCAGTCCGGATTCAAAACACAATGCTAACAACAGCGAGTGACAGAATGTCCCCAAGAAGCATGAGCTGGGAGTGCTAGGTGCCCTACCAGGAGCATGGCATCACCTCAGTGAGTGCTGCTGGCACCGTCATTAACCGCAAGCGAAGAAACCAAGGTTTCCAGACCCACAGTACCTTGTACAAAGTTCCCCACCTGGCAGATGGCAGCGCCTGGACTCACACCCACAGTGGAGCTCTACATTGCCCACTCTCCTTGTGTTGGACGAAGGTTCTGCATGGAGTTGGGGACAGGCCTTGCTTCTTCTTGCCTCTCTGTGGGGAGTAGTGCTCCCCAGGTGGCCAGGTGAGGCCAGCAGGGCAGGCAGGTCCTGGTTTTGCAGCTCTGGCAGCATCAGCAAGCCCTGCACCGGGGCTGGAAGGAGCTGGTGCAGGGGAGAGGGCCGCAGGGGAGGGGAGACTGCAGGAGCAGTGGTAAGACGTAGCCTCATCCTTGATCACAAAGGTGTGGCCCAGGTGCACACTTGGAAGCACTAGGGCAGGTGTGTGGGTGCTAACTTCCTGTGCTACTTGGGCAGGGACCACAGCTGGCAATGCTGAGATGATGTAGTACTTCTTTCATAGGGTCTTTCACCTGCAAATAAGTTAAGCCCTGAAGGCCCTACAGAGAGGGAACGGGAAGGTTATCAGCTTCCTTTCCAGGGAGGGCAATGATGCCACTCACTGATAGAATTTTGATCTGAGTCTGCAAGCACTTGATTTGTTATGGGCTCTGTAAAGTGAAACCTCTCTGCTAATTTTCATCTGTATCTGCAGCTGCTCCTCAGTACTAGCATCACCACCGCAGCTCCACCTAAGATAGATCCTTTGCATGCATAGTTCACAGGAAGGTTTGCATTCCTGTAAGCATCTGTGCTGCCACTGTTCTGACCAGAGCTGAATCTCAGATGGTAAAGCAAGCAATGAGGCAATCTACACATACAGGTGAAAGTACCGATGGTTTCCTTCTCCGCAGGAGCCTAAGCACACCTGAGCCTCTGAAGCTGCCTGCGCAGGGCTTCTCCATCCCCGTGCACACAGACGTTTGGGGCTGGGTAGTGCTTTGTGGTGAGGGGCTCTCCTGGGCCCTGTGCGATATTCTGTAGCATCCAGACATTTGCCCCCACCAGATACCAAAGCTACACTCGCAACCCCAACTGAACTAAAAACTGGCAAGTGTTTGGGGGACAAGGGTGGTGAAGTCAAAATCTTCCCCGGCTGAGAACCACTGGCCTGGCAGCTAATTTGACTCATTCATTGAGAACTTGGCATAGTCCAGGCTCTGAGCATGTGAGGGCACAAGCCAGGGGAGGCCGGGGCCTTAGCAAAGCTCAGGGCAAGAGAAGAGACGTGCTAACCAGTTCTGTGAGGAAGTCTTTGCGGAGAGTGGTACAAAGGAAAAGTGTGGCCCCTTCAGCTGGATGACAAATATTCTTGGATCTGCCTGAGGAGGAAACGCGTACTGGCGACGTGTGATGGAGAGAAGGTGTTATGGGTCTCCCTCCAGTGGGTGCCAAGAGAGTCTGCTGAAGCCAAGTGTGACCAGGCTGTAAATCACCTAACGCTCAGAGATTTTTCCAGTTGAAGGGATCCTGACGGCAGCATACAGGTTAGCAGATGAGGGGAGGAAAATGGACAGAGTGCAGACAGCCTTCTTTTGGCCCAAGAGGAAAGGTGGGGCTCACCACGGCTCTCCAAAGACACAGAAGCCAGGCTCTGCTACGCCTTTGATCTATCGAGTGCCTGGCAGTAGGGCTGTAAGGGCTGGGATAATGCCCTTGGATGTTTATCAAGGTAAACCAAAGGAAACATCCACTGAGACCAAGACAAGGGGAAGTGCAGCGCTCTAAAAATAAACCCTATTTTAATTTCAAACTGGGTCAGTTTGGCTTGGGAATTACTGGAGAGCACGGCTGGGGCACTCAGGAGAGGAAGCAGAGCCCTTGCTAGCTTAATCTGCATATGCTGTTGAAAACGCAAGAGGCCTGCTGCTTGCTTCCACGCAGCTCCGGCGTTCCGTCCCCTTGCCGGCTGCCCCTCCTGTGCTGCGAGGCGGTGACAGCCTTTGTGTCAGGAGGTGCAGAGTTCATTCAGAGGCTTCAGAACCTTTGTCTGGGGGCCGCGTCCCTGGCACTAGGCAGAGGAAGGGTACCAGGTAGTTGGCTGCAGAGTCCAAGATGCTTCTGTTGCTGGGGCTTTCTGGTGCCGTGAGATGAAAGCCAGCTGCTTCCCTGCACGCACACAACCTTGATGAGCACATGCGCAGCATGCGTGCTCAGGAGCTGCCCTGCAACAGGAGGTCGGTCACTCCCGCAGCCTCAGATCAGCGCTTCCCAGCCCCCGCCACCCCTGCCTCCACCGGGACTCTGGTGAACACTCTTTTTTGATTTCCTCCTTTTTGTCTTTTTTCCCCTCCAGAAGCCTACTGGCTTCTCCCAGTGATTCTCAAACCTACCTTTCCTTTACCAGGGCGCCATCATGATGGTAATGAACTCAATTAGTCACTAACTCAATAGTTTCCAGATGTGGGGATTTTATGGGTTTAAAAATAATTTAAAAGGAACTCCATTGAGACACAGACACATTTGATTTTGTCTGGTAGGAAGCTAAAAATTCCTACTATACACTATTACTATTTATACAGGTATTCCTACTATAAATATTACCTCCTCAACCAAAAGCATTTAACACCAAAAAGTAGAAAAACAGTAGTCCCCATAATAAGGCATTCACAGAAGAATACAAGTAGACCACTGGAATTCCTACGTAAGTGGTGACATACATAACACACAACCAAGCCCTGACTTTGCCATGGATTATTGAGAACTGGGCTAAGATCTGTGTTATGGTTTATATCTAGATATCCAAGAGCTTTATGAACTCATGGGTAGAAGATTGTAGTACGTATTATGGGGCCTTGTAGCTGACTCGCTGTTAAGAAGGGGGGTCTAGCTGGAAGAGATGGGTCACTGGGGGCGTGACCCAGAAGAGTTTACCTACCTTCCTGTCTGCTCGATTACCTTTTGCTTCCTGGTCACCACAATGGGAGCAACTTTCCTGGGCCCAGGTCCTTCCACCGTGCTGTCAACCATGCAAACACTGAAACTTCTATGCTGTGAGCCCAAATCACCCTCTCCTCCTCCTTTAAAATGAGACTGTTAGGTATTTTCCCCTAGTGATGAGGAAAGTCCTTAAGACAATTTGTTATCAGTGGGGAGGCTCCTACCCATCCACTTTACGTGTTTTCCATCTCCGTAGACCTCATCTTTCAAATTCACAGTTTTTCCTCAAAGCTCAACCTGGGTGTCTCTCGCTTGCCTCCTTTATTGAAAACCTAAACTCTAAAGAACTCTTTTGTGTGCAGTGATTAAACTGTTCCTCATCTGTGCTGCCCAAGACAGCAGCTAACAGCCCCATGTGACTAGTGGACTCTTGAAAGGTGCCTAGTGTTGCCAAAGACCGAAATGCTTATCTTAGTACATTCTAATTAATTTAAAGTTAAATAGTGGCAGGTACTCAGTGACAATGACAGAGGACAGTGCAGATGTAGAACATTGCTCTGTGAGTTCCATTCTTAACGCTAACCTGGATTCAGATAAAATATCCCACCCATGTTCAGAGGGAAACACAGCAGATCAGGGACAGACCCACAGGCTGGGCACTCACTCTAGCACTCATTATCCCTAATGAGCCACTTAACTCTCCGCCTGCACTGTCCTCTGTCACTGTCACTAAGACAAGGATGATAGTGCCTCTGCACTGGGGTGAGGGACAAATGGGTTAATTCATGCAAAGTAGCCTGGCATGCTGGAAGTGCTGCTATACCTGCCATTATTAATTACTATTATTATTTGATTTAGATGATGTGTGAAGCTTATGGCTGTGTTTGGATGACTGCTAAGAAAAAAAGAAAAACATTAGCCCCTGCTCCTGAATTGGGCTGTGGCGCTTTCACTCAATCTACCATGGTCCAGGGACAGATCATATGCTTCCCAGCAGCAGTAGCAGGAGGAGATGTTTATTGCATCATTCTTTAGGGTCTCACTGGTGCCACTACCCTACTGGGAGGTACTGTCACACTCCCGTCAAGGACAGGGAGACTGAGGCACAGAGGCACAAGCAGTCTGAGCAGTATCACACCTCTGTAACACGCCAGCCTTGATGCAAGCACGAGGCCCTCAACACAGGGCCGCGCCGCCTGGGTGTGACCACCGAGGGGCGTCTGACGCAGCTGTGAAGGGTGTTACTCTGACACGAGGTGCAGACGAGGAGCGGGCAGAGCGGGCATCCGTAAAGCTCCACGCTTGGGCCATGGAAGGGAGAAGTGGCAGAGGCTGCTGGGCAGTTGTCCCTGCGGCAGCTGCTGTGATGCTGGCCTGTGAGAGCCCTCGCTGAGGGTTCCCGGAGGGACTCTGGATTCACAGTTGGAAGAAAAAATACACCCATTTCCTTCACTGCTCCTCACCATAGAAGTAATGCATCTGATCCTGACTCTCTTATAACAAAATTTAGTTCAGATAAAATAAGAGTCACACTCCTCAGAACAAACAGAAACAACCATGCGGTTCTCAGGGGACCCGGCCTTCACCACAGGTGTCAGGGGATGGAGAGCTTGCCTCTTGCATCAGGAGCCCGGGACTCAGCGCTGACCAGAGGGATTATCACATGACAGGAGGTGTGTCCTACGGGGAGGGCTCACTGCCTGTGTCATTAATCGCAGGGATCTAAGGTTTCTCAGTTCCTAATTATGCAGGGATTTGTGGTGTTTTTAAGTGACCCAGTCAGTGCACTGATCAACGGCTAATGACAAAAATACAGGATTCTAGCAGAAAAAACCACACTTAGTCCAGAGTAATTAACCCCTCTGCTTATTTTCTATCTTTCCTATAAACTAACAAATTATCAAAGAAAGATGCTCCTTGTTTCTTACTGTTATAGTGAGATTAGAAAAAAGTCCCTAAAAGAGAGTTGACCTCCTGCCCCCTCTATTCAGAGGTCTCCCCGGAAATGGTAGGTATCTGGCAGACATTCTGTGGACTTACCTGCGTTTTTACAGGCAGGTCTTCAGCACAGTCAAAACTTATTTTCTGGGTGAAAATGTGAAGCACCCAGATTCTCTTACCTTGCTGGAAACTGTGTTTATTGGTAAAAAACACTTTGGAAAATTGTTCGACAATATGAACTAAAGCTGAACATATATATCTCATAGCCCAGAACTCTACTCCTGGGTAACTATGCAAGGGAAATAAGAAATGCATGATAACATGCCATCAACTAGCATGCATAGGACGGTTCAGGGCAGCTTTATAGACAATAGCTGGCAGCTGAAAACAATGTACTCTTCATCAGAAGCAGAATGGATAACTAAGTTTTGGTAGATTCACCTACTGGAACACTATGTAGCAAAGAAGAATGAACTTCTGTTCCCTGCAACAGTATGAATAAATTTCAGAGCCACAAAACTGAACAAAAGAAAGTCAACAGAAGAGGGCACATAAAGTGCTGTATAATTTCACTTATGTAAACTGCCTCCTCTGTACTGTACGTAGCACATCGCTCTTATACCTTCATTTACAGGAAATCCGAAACAGGCAAAGCCAATCTGCAAGAACAGTCCAGTGGCTGGGCAATCTGGGGAACACACTGGTTTTAAAGGCTCAGGTTTTCTGCTTCACATGTCTCCATAGCAATAGACAGAGGCTCTACAACGAGTGTCCTCCACAGCCAAGGAGACCCTGTCGGTCTCAAGAGCTGCCTGGGAAAGCGGCTAAGGCCCTGGGAAAGAGGCATTTGCAAAGATGTGGTGCGCCCTGCATGCCTCCCACTGGAGAAGCTTCTGCCAACTATGTCCAGCACCGAAAAGGCACTGCCCGAGGACAGCACAGGGAGGCCGTCCCTGACCGCCATCTTGAGGGACAGGACTGGCGTTTTTGTTGCTATTCTGGGGGCCTATGACTCATCTGGTGCGAACTAGGTACAGAAAATGGAAATATTGGTGAAGCCTTTTCCTCTCAATGTTTCTTCTCCTACAGCTGGAGGGAGGCTGACATGAACGCATTCTGCCTGGTGGTTTTGTTCTTTTTCTGGGAATTCAGGAGCAGAAGCAGGCTGGGAAGAATGGCACAAACACAGCTTTGGTTCAGCCTGTTCTCGTGCAGCTCTTACCCGTTTAGAAACGGGGATGAGTGTGACACTGTCTGAGTCTGTCCATACCTTTGCAAGACGAACAGAGCACATTTTACAGGTGAAGAAATGATGAGGGCGAAGCCACTGCCCGGGTCCCACACTGACCCTCGTATGAAACAGAAATGTAAAGTGGCCCATTTTCAGAGTAAAGTTTCTACCTCTGAGTGGAAAACTACTAGGAGACAAAACTGTCCACTGGTCTCCCGACATGCCTGAGGTCAGGCATCAGGAAGGGTCCCTAAAACAGGGGGAGGGGACAGACAGTCAGTAAAGTACGGCTTCACTGTGCTAACTCTGATTGGAAAAGTACCAGCAGCCACAAAGTTACCCACCTGTGGTTCAGTCATTTGCTTTAAACTCACAAAGTGTTTGCATGGGGAACGAGCCAAGGGTCTAGGTGGCAACCGGGAAGAGTGTATGTACCCCACTCAGTCCTCAGCCAAGGAGAGAAAGACAGACCTGCATGCTAGGGGCTACCGTGCCCACGGTGGCTGTCCTGGCTTGCCCGTCACAGTCTGCCTTGCAAGACTGAATTAAAGCTGCGCTTTCCCAGCCCTTCTTGCCTCTGAGTCCACTCCTTGGGCCTGGCCAAATCCGCACATTTCTCACACCCTGAAATGACGGAGCCGAAATCGGGTCCTGAAGATTCTGGCTGCAAATTTCACGTTCGTTTTACCCCACTAGCTGTTTCCTTGGTGATGGCTAGCTTCTTCTCACACACCTGTTGGGAGGGAGATGTTATCCCCTCTTTATTACCTTTAACAGTCTGTTTACAGCTCAATTAGGGATGTCTCTCTTAAACCTAACACTCATCTCACTTCCTCCCAAATTAAATTTGTTTAAATTCCTTGTAAAATGCTGAGCCCCCGTCGCAGAAGTTTTCTCTTGTCTTATCCTCTCCTCACCCTTTCACCTTTCTCCGCTGAAATCAGCATCACCAAAGGTCTTCAGCAACACCCTCAAACGTGGCACTGAACTTGGACTTAGAGCAGGGGCAGACTTGGGGCCCACTGTTATTTTATATCCGAGTGAGTTAGCTGATTCTATACGCTTCTTCAGAAAGGCTGTTTATATTTAAGTAGGGTAAATCTCATACCTCTTTCTTGCATTAAGCAAAGAACAAGGTGAAATAAACCTCACAGTCTCCTTTCTTTTTGAAATATATACTGTGAGGTTGATTTGGGTGGGTATAAAACTAGAAAGAGATGTGTGTGCGCGCGCGTGTGTGTGTGTGTGTGTGTGTGTGTGTGTGTGTTCAAAACTTTAAGGAACTTTGTGCATTCACCAATGTGGGCAAATGTTTACCATTTGGGGCCAAATCTAGAATCCTTCCAAAAGCTCACGCTGTGATCCTGGCTATTCACCTCTCTCAGATTCAGGGCCCTTATCTCTAATATTGTGATATTGTAACCAAAAGATTAAAATGGATCTTTGGAAATTAGAACTTTTCCTTAGTTTGAGAGATAAACTGCTTCTCTAGCTCCTTCCAGCTGACAGCCTAAACTACCACCTGCCCCCCGCCCCCAGCCCTGAGGCCCAATAAAGACTCAGTGTTCTGGAGCCCACCGGGCCCACGCTGGCTAAATCTGCCTGGGCATACTTCCTGGCTTCTGCCCCACCCCTCCTGTAACTGCAGTTTTTCTGTGCCCCTTGGAGGTGGTAGATTAGCTCTTCTCCCAATTTGGCCAAATGGTCAATAAACTCACTTTTCCATGCTCTTGGGCTCTTCTTGTACCCTTTTTCTTTAGTTGGTACGGATTAGTAATACAGAGTAACGAGAACTGTCTTGGTACGTTGGTATTTGCATATTTCATTACGCTCCTCTCTGCTTCCCCCGCCCCATCTCCTTTCCCATTTCTAAAACTCTACCTTCTAGTGTCCTCATGGCTTGTGTGCAAACAGATCCTGACAGAGCCCCATGCACAATGTAAGGCACGCTTTTAACAAGACCTTTTAACATTTAGCACAAACGTTAGTCATTTTCATTACCACTTGCTTTTGTAAGGGGTGTGAAGGCCAGGGGTTATAATAACCAGGGAGTTCATAATAATCCCCTCGCCTTAGCACCTGGGGTACAGAAGCACTCTACATTTGTACCCAGGCCTGCTTCAAGTGGGGTGGCCGCAGCATCCTGGGGTACATGTGCTGCTGAATCCACGATGGGATTCTGATGTCCGTGGCTGTTTTCTTAGTCTCAGAATGAAGCTGGAGCTCCGTGCTGGCTCTGAATGCCTGAAAAACTTGTCTCTCTGAGCATCACTGCATGACAGAATGACTAAAGGCATCTTCCACGTGCTGCAGGAGTGGTGGACCTCACTAAGGAGAAATGTCAGGCATGGCAGAGTGGCAGAGGAGTGCAAACATGCACTAATCATGCTCCTACACACAACCACAAACACAGGTGCAGGGCAGCTCATGGGGAGACTACACATCCATTTACCTCAATGAAGGGAGGCAATTTGCACACCAGCCAAAGTGACTCATACAGTGAAGCTTGAAAGCTCAGGCCTGAACATCAGAGAGACTTCAAACCGGATCTCAGTCCTGCTACTTACTAGTCGTGTGACTCTAGACAAGTTACTTGAGTATTTTGTGGCTTGCACAGTCTACAAAGTGAAAAGGATGAAAGTGCTTACTTGATCGGGCTGTTTTGTGACAACCACGCTATATGACACACAATAAACATAATCTGAATTGCAGTCATTGTAACCTCAACTCTATTATTGTTGTTTTCTGGGACTGCTGGGCAGCCTTGTACGTTCTGACTTTGACACCTTCTCATTCTACAGCAGTAGGGAGGGGAAGCCCTCCTCACGTTTGGGGTGCTCGTGAGCCTCTTGCTTGCCAGATGCTCCTGACCTGCTTGTGGTTGGCAGGTGTAGTCTTGGCCAACGCCCTGTGAGGGTGAATGATGGGAAACTTCTGAGATGAAGCATTTGATCTGCTGGATAAGACCACCAGAGCCTTCTGTTGCGTCTAGCAGGGCAATTTGCGATGAAGGGAAAATCTTGATTACCTCACAAGCCCGGGCCTCTGAGGCACCACGACAGAGTCCTTCTGGCACTCCACCACAGTCTGCTGCAAGCAGCGCATGAACTCTTGCTCTGTTTGACCACTGATATTTGGGAGATGTGTACTACTAACAGGTATCAGGCCCATCCTGACTGACGCTGCACCCCTATCTCTGGTCCAGCAATGATGATGACTGAAATCTCCTCAACCTCCAGGGACATTTGGCAATGTATGGGATGGTGGTTGTCATAAATGGGGTGCGCTACTGGGATCTAGTGAATAAAGAGGTGCTGCAGAACGGATATCCTACCACGCACAGAATGGTGCCTTAGCACAGGACTGCGCAGCTGTGAACTGCACTCTAGTCCCAAATGAGCTTCCCTCAGCTCTTACCTTAAAACTGCCCCTGTCCCCCATTGCCTGTGGGCAGACTATACCCCGAGTGCCCGTGCACTCACCTCTCACAACACGTGGCTCCTGGAGCACTGGGAGCTATGTTGGAGCCGATAAGCCCTCTGCCAACCACCCCTACCAAGGAGCCCCTGGGTGTGGAGGCAGACTTCAAGTCTAGAGACCACAGGAAAAACAAGCCACCTTTCGCCTGGGGAGGACTTGCTGCTCTTCCCTGAAAACTGCTACTTTGCCATGGGGTTAAACACGTTCCTGATATGGCTAAATCTCAGGAAAGGCAGATTCTAGGTCATTAAACATTGCAATTTCAAGGCTTGGAAGGAAGGGGGACTTGGTGGAGGTACGAGGTAGCCATCTAGATCCAAGCTTCCGACAGTCCTATATCTACCAGAGTGGCCCGAGCTGGAAGCCAAAAGATCTCTTTCAATGACATCGGCCAGCATGTCTCACAGAAGATTGAAATCACTTGTCCAGAGTGACCTGAGGAGTGGTGTGACGTGACCAGAGCCCAGACCTACTCACTCCTACAGCTTTAGTTTTCCTAAATACATGTTGGAGAAAGTTAAGGGTTGGTGAGTGGGTGTGTGGTGAAATTATTGTCAGCTTCTAATGCTGTTGGTCCTGAGGGTTTTTTTTTTTAACTTATCGATATTTCAGTCTTTTTATAAGATTAATTTTATCAGTTTATTTTAGATATACACTGTGATCACATTCACCACAGGGAATTTGTGCCTGCATACGACCTGTCTTGATTCTTTTGCCCTCAGTCCTGTCCTTTTCCTTTAATCCTCTCTTCCCTTCCTTATTTACAAAAGCTGTTTTCATATTTTTCCTTCTATTCTCATTTTTTTCCCTTACCTCCCCCCATTCACCTTCCTATTTGAAATTTTCTTCCTATTTCCCAATACCTATTATACATTTCAGTCCTTATTTACCCTTTCAGTTTCTCACACCAGAGAAACAGTGTGATATTTGCATATATGTGTCCAATTTATTTAACTGAAGAATATGGTCTCAAGGTGCAGCTATTTACCTAGAAATGTCTCAAGTTTAGTCTTCTTTATGATAGAGTAGTACTCCACTGTATAAAAAAATCAGACCTTCATTATCCATTCATCTGTTGATGGACATTTTGACTGTTTCCAAGATTTAGCTATTGCAAACTGTGCTGTTATAAATAGGGGTCCATATATGCTATGGTATGATACTTTTAACTCTTCCAGGAAGATACCAAGAAGGAGCCTAGCTGGGTCAAGTGGAACCTCTAGTTTTAGTTTCTTGAGGAATCTCCCCACTGATTTCCACAGTGGTTGCACCAGTCTACACTCCCACCAATAGCAGAGAAAGGTTCCTTTTTCCCCACAGCCCTGATAGCATTTATTATTGGTTGACTTCTTGATAATAGCAATTTTTTCTAGGGTGAGATGGAATCTCAGTGTTGTTTAGTTTGTATTTCTTGAATGACCAGTGAGGTTGAACAGTTTTTCATATATTTATTTGCAATTTCTACTTCTTAATCTGAGAAGTGTCTATTCATTTCAGATGCCCATTTTTGGATTGGGTCTTAAATTTGAGGCATGTGATTTTCTGACTTCTTTATATATTCTAAATATTAGTCTTCTGCCTGAAGATTAGCTGGAAAATTTTTTTTCTCATTCTATGGGTTGTCTCTTCACTCTGTTGGTTTCTTTTGCTGTGCAAAAACTTTTTAATATGATGAAATCTCAGTTGTTGATTCTTTGTAATATTTCCTGTGTGATTGGAGTTTTCTTCATAAAGTCTTTTCCTATATCCGTGTCTTTAGGAGTTTTACCTATTCTATCTTCCAGCAGATTTTGTGCTTCTGTTTTAATATTCAGAGCTTTGATCCATTGTGACTTTAGTTTGGTACATGGTGATGGACATGGGTCTAATTTTAGTCTTCAGCATGTGGAAAGCCAGTTTTTCTGGCACCACTTATTAAAGAAGCTGTCTTTCTTCCAGTGAAGTGTTTGGCCTCTCTGTGAAAGATAGGGTGGCTGAGCATGTCTGGAAGTGTTTCTGCGTCCTCTAACCTGTCCCCCTGGTCCTCAGGTCTGTTTTTGGCAGCACTGTGATGTAGCTCTGTAGTATAATTTCAGATCAGGGATTGTGACGCCCCCTTCCTTGCCTTTGTTGCGCAGCATTGCTTTTGCTATTCTAGGTCTTTTCTGGCTCCAAACGAATTTTAGGCTTGCTTTCTCTCATTCTGTGAGGTGTGCTGCTGGTATTTTGATTGGGTTGCTTTGAATCTGCATAACCACATTTCAGTCTCTTGTAGAAGACTTAGGAGAACTGTAGCGGAAGAGGGCAACTGGGCCGGGCAGGAGGTGAGGAAGCCGGGTGAGAGGTTGCCCTGGCCTCATGGCTCTTCTAACCCACCCTGTTCTGGCAAACTGCGGCAGGGCCTGCGTTTACCTCCAGGGTAAGATGTCTGCTTTCACCCTCAAAACCCCACAGGTTCCTGCCTAGGCTCTTTGATAATCTCAAAACAAGCGCAGGCTGAAATGCATTCCTTCATGCCAGTGTTAGATGGGCTGTGGGTTAATCAGGTTTCTGTGACAAAGGCTAAAGTTACCCTTGTAATTAACTTTCGTGAAGCAGAAGTCAGACCGCTTTAATCTAATTTGTTCTCCGCCTGCGGTTGCTCTCGGTCGGGGGCACGCGTCTCTACACAAGGGTGCCAGCGTTAGGCAGGAAATGCTTAGAATCATTTTTCATGATGGAATCAAATTAGCAAGAAGAATCAGTTCCCCAGAAACGGAACAAAGGCGATGAAGCCGGCAAAGCATCCACACATCCTTCAGGGTTTGCGGAAGTTTGCCTGAGAGAGGAGCCTAAGGTTTTTAGTTTGGGTTTGATAGTTCGCTAAACCTGTAAACCTAGAAGAAGCCTAATTAAAATTAATGAGAAACAATCTCCATGTAAAAACTGTTACTAACTTGTTACTGTTGCATGGAGCTCTGTGCTTTTTTCTCTTGTGTCCATGCCATACGCTGCATTCAAAATTCAAACTAAAAAGGCCCTTGAAGCTGGGCATGGTGGTCCAGGCCTGTAATTCCAGCACCCTGGGAGGCTGAGGCAGGAAGATCCTAAGTTTGAGCTCTCCCTAGGCAAATTAGCCTGAGTTTAGTCCCAGTACCACAAAGGAAAAAAGGGCTTTGAAGATCTGCTGTTTTTTCTGTTCACTTTTCTTCTTTTCCTTTTTATAAAGCATACATATGTATTTTGAAGTGCATTTGATTTATGTAACATACATATAAAGCACGAAATTTTAAAGGTATGTCCCCCATGAACATACAAGAACCTTCTGGGACGAGGGGAATGTTCCATGTCTGTGCTATCCATCTAAGCAGCCACAAGCCACACGGGGCTACTGCGTGCAAGAACTTGGCCAGTCCCGCTGAGGAAGTGCGTTTTAGACGTTATTTAAGCGGGGAGGGGCTGCCGCGCTGGACATCCGCGGTAAAGGACACTCCCGACCTCAGAAGCTCCCCCGTGCTTGTTTACGCCAGCCCGTACCCACACCCCGCTTTGCCAGCCCAGTCACCACCATCCGCGCTCTGCTGGTGTGACTCATTTTCTCTAATTCTGAATTTCATATAAACGAAATCAGGTAACCCGTCTTCTTTTCAGTTTGCATGTTTTCTCTCAGTATAATGCCTTTGGGATTCATGCTGTTTTTGAATGTAGGTATAGTTTTTAAAAATTTGTTTTACTGTTTTCTATTGTGTAACTATCCCAAAGTTTATGCCCTATACTGTTGATGAGCATCTGAATTTTTCCATTTTTTGGCTATGAGCAATGGAACGAGCAATGGAACTGCTATAAACATCTTGGTGCACATCTTCTGGTGGACAGAAAATACTAATTTCCTGTGGCATGCACCAAGCCGTAGAAATAAGTCTTCTCCTCCCCACGGCACTGTGAGAGGTCCAGTTGCTTCACTATAATCAAATTTTACCTTTGCACTTTGGCTATTTACCAAGAGTAAAATACATATATTCTATTCAGGGGAGTGCATGGTTAATGGATGCATTGTATGGCAATATCTAATAGCTTTAAGGTTCAGTTAGTTCATGTTCTAGTAATTATCATCTAGGTTCATTCTCTGGGGAAATTCTTGTATGTTTGCAGGGGGAGACATGTACAGAAATACTCAAAAGAGCATTTTTTGTAGTAGCAACCTAACTGGAATTTCTTCATTAGGTAAATAAATGACAGTATCTACATAATAAAATATAACTCGGAAAATGAGCAAAGAGTGTCACATTAGTCAATATGAATGTAGCTACAATATAATGAGTCATCAAAATAGGAGATATTTATTGTTCAGTAGTATGTAGCTGAAGATTTAAAATATTCCCAAGCTCCTAGGGATCTGTTAAGAGTGCAAGGATTTTAATGAAAGTCCTGTGTTAAGAAACATATCGTGCAGGGAGGGGTAGGGATGACTAAAAAAGTATTAAGATGTGTACATGTGCCAACTCCCCACAATAAATATACTCAAGATGTATTGTGAATATGCATTAATCAATTTTAAAAAGAAATACATGGAAGGGTGAGCAGCAAAGGCAGCAAGTGGTTACATACTATCTGTGGAAAAGCGGCCTTCCAGCTGCACGTCTAACAGTGATTAATTAACCCAGGTTATAGGCATGCAGGTGTTGGAACTCCCGTACTTTCTATTGTCTTGCATGTGTTAATTATTACTTCATAAAAGACAAATCAGGTATGGTATGTACATGTACACATTCCCTATGATGAATGTGATCATTTTATATTCCTAAATCATACCAATGAACTTAATAAAAATATTAGTTAATATAAAGTAAGACTCTGAGAAAGCGCTGGAGGCTACTGAACATGCCTGGGCAGCTCTTCGCACCTTCTTCTTTTCACACTTGAATTCCCCGACCTGCGGAAGTTTGAGCTGGACGTGTGGCTGCCCTGCTGGGCATGATGTTTCTTAGGTTCTTTTGTAAGAAATGCAGTCATGGGACTGAGTTTATGGCACAAGGGTCTGCACATAGGTGAGGACCCTGCTGGGTTCTTTTCTTAGAGGGCAGCAGCTGGCTCATCTCTCCCTCCGTCTTGGGAGCTGATGACGAATGTGTTGGTGGCAGGACAGCTTCAATCACAGGCACATGAGCAATGCCTTGGTAACTGATGATACCACCAGACCGAAGAACTACTAGCTCAGACATGAGAGATAAACAGAGTTCTGTGGTCTCTTATATTCTGGTTGCTCAGGCTGTACCCAGCTACTGTAGTCCCTAAGTCTAGCCTATGTAACAGAGCTTGCTGGTCGCTACTCGGGAATTAGCTTTAGAGATGTGGCTTAAAATGTGTGCGGCTGCACCTGGGGGTGTGTGCCTGCAACCCCAGCACTCCAGGAGGCAGAAGCAGGAAGAATGCAAGTATAAGCTCATCCTGGGAAACTCAGAGAGAACCTGTCTCCAAATAAAAATATACAAAAAGGGCTGGGGATGTAGCTCAGTGGGGAAATCCTAGGTTCAACTCCCACGCTAAAAAGGAGGAAAGGTACACCCCAAGGCAACAGGGATCAGATGTGGAGGTGGCCTCTTAAGTCCATCACCGTGTGACTTTGAGACAGTCCTCCACCTGCCCAGGTGCCATTTCCTTCAGCTGTAGGTGGAAACAAGAAGACGTGCTTCTCATCTGGAAGCTAAGAAAGCCAAAGAGAGTGATACCTAACCTGGCACAAAAGCGGAGTGTTAGCAAGAAGAGAAAGGTACTGTATGACCTGGAGTTTCTGCAAAATCTTATTTTTCAACAAATTAAAAAAATAAACACATTCCATCCTCACAGCCTTGTGAATAAATAATGTGAACATATTATTAAAAAGATCACTTAAGAGATATGACATTCACAGTGTAAGCCTTGTATACTTAACCCACTACCTGGCATAGTTTACGGGCAGTTCTCCTTGGAGATAAATATATTAAATAAGCATTTTTAATCATTTCCTACATAAATATTCCTGATCCATTCATCTACAGTTTTGTATCTCATCCTATGAAAGAAACAGTGATAAACCGAAGGAAGGTGATGAGAATTGTTACACAGAAAAAATTAACTGTCACTCCCCTTTGTCTTTATTTTTTTTTTTTTTTTTTTTTTTTTTTTTTTTTTTTTTTTGGTTTTTCTCTGGTACCGGGAACCGAACTCACGACCTTGCGCTTGCCAGGTAGGCGCTTTTGCCGCTGAGCTAAATCCCCAGCCCCTCCCCTTTGTCTTTAAAATAAGTCACAGTTGTGGGAGGCTGAGGCAGAAGGATCAAGAGTTCGAGGTCAGCCTCCAGGAGGAACCTGTCTAAAAAGTGTGAGGACTCCTTATTTTTTTCTAGGAGACTTTTTACTGTGTACCGCACAGCCGGACGACTAATAGAAACCCAGAAAGCAGGACACACAATTCTGTCTCTTGAACTACAGCGTCAAGCTTTCAAAGCCAGAGAACACACATCCACAGACACGGGCGTCCTCCTCCTCCTTCCCTCCGGCTGCGTCGGATCTGCTGGGCTCTCTCTCAGCGGCCCCTACTGTTGTCTCTTCATCCTTGAAATGAACCCGAGCTTGTAGCTGTGCCCTCCCTGTGTGGCGTGCCCTCGTACCGTCCCCCTGAAAGCACTCCTTGCCTCCGGCAGGGCCTTTGCTTGTGGGTCGCGGTGACCTACTTGCGTCTTTAGTGTCCTTCATCCAGGCTCATTGCTTTTTATAACCAGCAGTAGTTTCCTTTCTCCAGGTCTTCACAGCCGGCTCCCTCACGTCCGCCAGTCCTCAGCGTAGCAGTCCCTGACTCTGTCTAGAGAGACTTCTCTGTTCACTTCTCTCAGATACCGACAGCATCTTCTGCCCTCTCCTTCTGCTGCACTTTTCTTCGTGTCCCTTTTCTCTCTTGATAGGACACACACGCTCGGTGACGTTTTTGCTTATTTGCCCACTAAACATCAGCTCCATGAGGAGGGCTCCTGCTGTCACATTCACTGCTGTATCCTCAGGTCCCAGGGCACTGTCTGTCTTGGGGTACACTCTGATTCACGGTGGAGAACTCTGCAGCTGAGTGTCATTTTGTCACTAGCGGTGCAGTCTTACATACCTAGTTCCATCCTCACTTCACTTATCTAGGAGGTCTTGCTGGTTTGACTGTAACCAAGACAGTGTTTATTTTAAGATGGGAAAGCAGTGCCTGCCCAACTCACAGTGACAGAATGAAGCGGCCAAATCTCCTTAGCGACTAGAAGATCGGAGAAAATGTGTTCTTTTCTCCGAAAGGCAGTTGAAATGATGATAACAAGCTGACAGCTCTCCAGACTGTCAATTAAAGGCATTATAGAACTTACCTGTCCACATTTCTCAACAGTTTCCTGTGAGCAAAATATACATTTAAAATTTTGGCTCTCTTTTTGTTAGGGAAATTCAGTGACCTGCATGTCCTAATTCCTCTTTACCTTTCTTTCTTTCCTTCTTCCTTTCTTTCTTGCTGTCTCACTCTAGAAATACAATATTATTTTCTAATAAAGAGCTGCTTATTTCCTGAAATACATTGGTCCGATAAGTTGAGAGTACACATTGGACCTTCCTTCTCCACAGGTTCTGCATTTGCGGACCCAGCCAACCACAGATTAAAAATATTAGAAAAAATTGTGCCTGCTATTATTTGCTTTGCAGTATAGTTGAACTATTTCTGGATCCTTCACATTGCATTAGTTATTATAAGTAATCTAGAGGTGACATAAAGGATACAGGAGCATGAGTAGAAGTTATTGGGTTATGTACAAATGCTATTCCATTTTATATAAGGTACTTATGCATCTGTGGAGTTTGGTGTCTTCAGAGTCTTGGAACCAATCCTCCGGTGACTGCATTGGCAGTAAACAGTTGTACGCCAGGGTGTGCCAACAATAATCAAGACCTGAGGAACGGTGACAGATTCAAAAGCTTCCACAGTCCTTTGTGCTGATGATAACCACTCATTAGCAATGTGTAGCTACAGCTCCTCCCCTCAAGAGAAGGAGTCTGTTTCTCCTCTTCTGCAACCTTGGCTCGCTTTATGACTTCCCACACCAGAAGGGTACGGTGGGAGTGACAGTGTGGCAGTTCTGAACCGAGACTGTACTCTTCCAGTCTCCCTCATAGCTGTCCAGTGGCAGCGTGCACAAGTCTGGGGTACGGAATCACCCTAGCTGAAGTTATCTGAGATCAGTCTATGGTCATCTGACACCGAAGTGTAACAAAGCGTCCTACCAAACCCGCCGCTGACAGCAGGCGTGCAAGTCAGCTGGGTCGAGAGCACAGGAAACAGTTAACTGACACAGGCATCATCACAACCGTCAAGGACCAGAGCCCTCTACAGGAAGGAGATATGCTACCTCTGTACCTATGGAAAACATACACTACTGTTTTCAGCAACTGAATTGAAGAACTTGGTTTGGAATTATGCAGTCTTGAGTTCATATCCTAGCTCTGTTGTTCAGTGGCTGTTTGACCTTGGAGAAATTGTTCTCTCTCTTTCTCTCCTCTCTCTTTTTCTCTCCCTCTTTTCTTCAGCCTCCTTATCAAAATGTGTGTAAAATGCCTACCTCACAGACTTGTTATGAGGATTTTATATGATTATATATGGGTGTATAAGTGAATATAGGGCCTGGAACGTAGTCAGTGCTTCATATTTGGATTCTTGGTAGGTATTACTACTGTTCAAACTGGAGTTCAGAACATAGGTGGATCATGAGACCTCCTCTGACTGGGGCTACCATGGAAGACTGATGTAGAATCATTAACTATCTAGGTAGGAGAGTGAACTAATGTATCTTATTCATAGCTTTGGAAGGGATTAAAACAAAAAGGGTAAATAACAACATTGAACCAGCATATTACACTGTGTTAACCAAGGTTCTGCTAATCCTAAATCCCAGTCTTTGAAGATGCAAGAAGATTAGACGGTGGGAGAAGGAGGTAAATTGAAATCATCATGGCAGGGAGTCTGGGCTGCCAGAAATGAATGAGGGGGCTGGGGATTTAGCTCAGCGGCAAAAGCGCCTGCCTGGCAAGCGCAAGGTCGTGAGTTCGGTTCCCGGTACCGGAGAAAAACCAAAAAAAAAAAAAAAAAAAAACAGAAATGAATGAGAAGGCTGGTGAAACATTTCTCTCCGCAAGACTATGCTAGAGGGTTTATAATAGGTTTCATAATTTGGCAAAAGGTGGAAAAATAGAAGATACTATTTCTGTTAGGTCTTTGTCTGAAAGTATACTTCTTAAACATCTCTGATTCAAAGTCTGTGGTTCAATGCTCCTGAAAGGACAGTGAGCAGACAAGCGTATTTATGGTTCCAGTATGGCAACAAAGGGAAGAAACTGCTGAAACATCTATAGCAGTTTTGAAGGCTGCAGAAAAAATGCCCAACTTCCTGTTCCTCGGATGCAGGATTCCCACTGTCCACTTTCCATTTCACCTTTCCATTGCGGATGCTCCTGGGTAACGGCAGGGATAAACAGAAATATTTGGCCATGTGTTCCAGGAACAACTGACAGAAGAATAGGAAAAATCAAAATGGTATCATCAGAAATTAAATATTGGGAAATTAAATTTTGCTTTCTGCCCTTCAGTGTGTTAATTTTGTGCCTACTCTTTTCCACATCCCAGGAATGCTGAAATTAAAGCACATCTGGCAAGAAAGGTCATTTCAAACCAGGCAGTCCATCAAGCAGTAACGACTGTGAGAGGCAGTCTATGACTTTGGAAAGACAAGATTTACTTTCTGCCCCTCTTTGGCCAGCGGTGTGATGGCAGAGACGGGTTAATTGTGACCGGAGGGAAGTTTACATTGGCAAGAACACTGTGACCCTCAGGTGATACCCCGTTATAAAACGGAGCACCAGCATGAGAATTGAGGTCACAGACGGGCCTGTTCAGCTGCTGCTTTCTGTTTAATGAGGAAAAAATGACCAAACACACAGTTTTGTGTAATGTAGGCATCTAAGCTTACAAGCCATAGATGGCCTGGTCCCTGCACTTATGAACTTAGCATTTAATTGGGCATCTCTTTTGTGCAAAGCATTATACTAAGTATTGGTCATGGTTCTTGCTCTTAAAGCAACAGTCTAGAGAAAAAGATAACAATGGAATAAATAGATATGCAAGGTTATTTCAATTGTATCAGGTCCTATGATGGTAATAAACACAGCTCTTTTAGAAAAACAAACAATCAAGGCCAAACCTATTTTAGGTTGAATGGTAGGGGAGAGTTTTTCCAAGAAAGTTACACTCAGATTGATAACCGGAGGAGCCCAGGTGCCTGGACAGCTGTGGCAGACAACTGTAGGGTCTATGCCCTCCTGCTGTCCTGCACACGAGTGAAGGCAGGATTTTATTCTGATCAATAATTATATGACAAGAGTGAAGAGCTTTTGCAGATGTAAAGTACTTAATTCTTGATTTCAAATTAATCCATGGGAGGTTGATCTTAAGTAGCTCTAGAAATCAGAGACCTGAAACTCCAGGGTTTCTGTCTGTTGCTGAATCTGAAGTATTCTGCAGCTGCAAGGAAATGAGTATGTGGAGTTCAAAGTGCATCCTCCCTGCCCCCCGGGCCTGCGGTGAGTACACGGACTGCCCAGAACCCCATTTCCAGTCGTGAGAGACTTGGAGCTTAGAACCCAGCTAAGTAAGGCAGGTCAGACACTATGATCCAAAAAGTTGTGAGATTTAGTACAGGGAGACAGCACGTGAGTATTCTTCTGAGCCACTAATTTGCTACACAGAAAGACAGCAAAACCAAATGCAATATTTTGAGCATGATAAGATCCATCAAGTCATGAGGAGCTGTGCAGGCAGAAAAGAAGACAACAAGAAGTTGTACCCTGGGACACCGTTCTAGAACAACATAATGCCCAATGCACAGTGGATGCTTAGGGTACCTGTTAAACAAATGAGCAATAAGAGAATGCTTTTGAATAGACTGCTGTTACCACCACCCCACTCCCAGATTTTACAGTATTTCTTCAGTAGTTAGTTACTGAAATATTATTCAAGGCCCAGAACTCCATTGTTGTTATGGGGCCAAGAAAAGTGATTAATAAATAGAGTCTGGCCCAAGAAACAAATTTTCTGCCAGCAGCTCTTTTGGGGAACTTCTGATCCCGGAAAAAGCCACGTAGTTCTATGGAGATTAAGGAGTCTGTAATGAGTTATGATACAACCCAGCAATCTGGGTCACAGCTGAAAGCCTGATAATTTGAGGTTTCTCTTCAGAGCCTAATAAACGGTCTGAAAAGCTGCCAAGTGCTAATCAAGTCCAAGGAAGACGGTATTGTAACAAGATAACCACATCATCAAAGGCCACGTTGATGATGGTTTGGAAAAAAGGAAATGAAATGCTAAGAAAATTAGCAGTTCATTAATGCTGGTGAATTCAATGCTGAAAATGCAAAGGTGTTTATAGATTGGAAAATCACGTTCCATGTCCCTCTGGTCAGTTTTCCCAGATTCACCGGAAATATCTCTACCCATCAGAGAGGATAAATGACACGAGCATTGCCATCTCGTCATAGCAAGCACGCGCGCATCATCCCACGAGGAACAGAGGAGGGCTGTGGAGCAGGTCAGGGGATGCTGCTGAGAGTCCCAGGAGCTGGAAAGTGATCCGCACAGAACAAGCAGGGATGGCACTTTCAAGGAGCAGAACTGAAATTCAAAGACAACTGGCTTCTTTAGCTCACACTCACGCATTAGCTGGGGTGCCTTAGTTTATCTGCATTTAAATATATGAGACAATGTATGATGTTTCTTTCTGGTGATTGTGGTGCTTGTAAGCGAAATATCCATACATTTTAGAGAGAGATAATTAAGGACAATGTGTGAGGTTAAATAGAGGGGTAGGAAGTAGAAGACACTTGGCATAGCTGGGCATCAAACTGACACCAAATTTGGAGGCCACTAAAGGGAAAGGGCTGGATGGGTGCATGTTTAAAATGCCTTTTGATACCAGACCTCCAATTCATCCAGCTCAGCTTTGCTTTTGCTGAGTTAGCGTTAGAATTAGAATTCAACTGGAATGCTCAAATAGCTTCTCCCCAAGGGTCTATAAAAAATAAAAACACCACTGATTCCATAATGAGTTGCCAGTTATTTTACATTAGGCATTATGTTGAGTATCAGCAACTTGTTCTGATCTAACCATTCTCAATCAACAAAACGGACTTTAAAAATTCCACGTGCAAATAGAGAAACATCTGTTAAGCCTTCTTTTTCCTTATGTTCTGATAGACATGATTCATGTTACAACAAACAAGTGCTATATAACTGATATAATCACTCTTTGATAAATGTCATTTGAGATGAAAGTGGCAGTTACTGGCAGATCCTCATAAAAAAAGATCATGAGAACTTCCAGAAAGCAACACCAGAAATCAGATTACAGCTTCCCCTAGGACGTGCGTGACACGCACAAAAGGAAAATACTATGCATATTTTGGGGTTTTGGAAGCACTGAGGAAATCGCTTTGTCTTGTAAGGAAAATGGAGGGGAGGGATACAAAAATAAACAAGAAATGATTTAAGCAGGGCAAAGATGAAAGCAATATCATTTCATTTCCTTATCTTTGCTTTTGAGAGTTGACAGAGTGTTTCAAAGCAGAGTGTAGTCTATGAGAAAGCAACCAGTAGTGAGTAAATCTGTAATTTATGAAACCTGATTATAACACTTTCCCCTGCACCTGCCTGTCCATAGACTGCCTGGCACAGTAGACCTGTGCTCCACTGCCTGACTCTGTAGGCTTCCAGAACTGCTCTAGTCAGCCAGGAGCTGGGTGAGTAGTGGCATCAGAGGTCTCTGTCCCAGCACCCTCTCTACAACAGGGCACGGCCTGGTTCACCGGCTTCATACCACTGGTGGTGTGAGATGACCTAAAACAGCTCTTTTAATAGTTATTTTTCACTTCAACATGCATTGTTTTCTAAAAAACAGGAAAACTAGTGCATCAAAGCTGTAGTTTCACATAAACTACTTTTTAAGATAAGATGAGTTTAAAAAGTGAGTTTTGAGTTGAGTTAGTACAAAATATGAGATAATTATACAGGTGATACTCATAAATGGCAAAAATCATAAAGGTGGGATGTTAACAGACAACATCTAGAAGATGATGCAGAAGATAATGTCCTTATTCTATTGCTTTGACTACTTCTTTGTTGAGATTTTTGGTGTTTGTTTCCATTTACAAAATATATGCTCAAGGCAGAAAATGTAGATACATACATAGGCGCAAATGGAGGCCACAAAAATCAACCACAACGCTATCTGCTAAAGATAAAAACAATTAACATTTTTATTTTGGCCCACCCAATACTTTTTCTATCCATTTTCCCCAAGTAAAAATGGGGCTCTGCCTTCATACTCTGTTTCATAGCTGGATTTTTCCACTTAGCAGTATCTAATGAACACTGTCCCACATTGTAAGCCGCCTTCTACAAGAAGTCTTTTGTTGAATGAAGAATGTTCTACTCCATTATGTGGTTAAGTCAGTATGCATTTTAACTGATTATCGCTGCACACTCCAGTGGGGATGGTCACCATACTCCAAAGCCACAAAGCTAGTGAGGAGTCATACCAGGATTTGCTGTACCTAAATCTGCCTGATTCTCTGCACGGAGCGATTCTCAGCTAATACACCAGTGTGTCTTAATTCAACCTGCCCTGACCTATGGAAACCAGAGCAGAGCTGCGTTTCTCCAACATTTCTCAGCGAGTAAGGGGCAAGACAATAGCAGGAACAGAGGCCCTTGCTTGAAATACAGATTCCTGGCCCCTACCACAGTCTCCAGAGTGAGAATCTCTAGCGTCGTGGGCTGGAAATATACATTGTAAAATTGCTGCCCAGGACATGCACTAAAATGTTCAACCCTTTGTGAAGCATACAATAATATCTATTGAATGAATGGAAGGAAGGGTAAGGTTATGCAGAACTCAAGAACTAAGATACCCTGTTCCCCAGACCTCCACCAGAGACGGGGTATAGGCATGTTTGGGGGCGCACCCAAGCAGAGACTCAGGTGTCCCCCTCAGGTACACTTGGAAATTCACAATGTAAGGAACATAGGGTATAAAACTCTGGCTTGTTTTTTTTTTTGTTTTTTTTTTCAGTTTTTTTCCAGTACCGGGAATCGAACTCAAGACCTTGCACTTGCCAGGCAGGCGCTGTGCTGCTGAGCTAAATCCCCAGGCCCCTACTCTGGCCTGTTTTAAAGAATCACTGGATGATCAGGTGTTCTGTCTAGTTGTGTCCTTGGCTGAAGAAACACAAACTCCACTGCTAACCCCACCTGCTTTAAAGGCAGAACCATCTTTTTAAAGAAATTTCATACTTTGATTTTCTAGCACTTTGGCACACAGAAGCCAGGCTATACTCATAGGGTCAATTTATCTCTTAGACACAATAATCTTAGTCCCTTGGCCCATGGGTTTTTAGGGGCTGACAGAAGCCCCTAAATTTAATTTCTTTTAAAATCGGAAGAAATTCATGAATATAATCTAGCCTATAGTAGATTTTTTACCAATAGAGTCATAAAATGTAATATTTAATGCTTTATTATCAAGAAGTGGCCCATGAAAAGTTACGACGTGGGTCTGTGGATCCAGGGCTGTGGGCCCAGGTGTGGGACACCTTACCTGACATGCGTTGTACAGGAGCTGGTGTTCAAATTTCTTGATGCCAAGAATGTTCTGGAACATCTCGTAGAGTTGCTCCTTGCTCAGAATCAGTTCTGAGGCTGCGCTGGCTGTCATCCGGGCCTGCTGCTTCCTGGGGTCCTCTTCCCCGCGGTAGATAGCATCGAACTTGGCCATCCAGGAGCTCAGCACGGTCTCCTTGCTGAGGCCGTCGATCTCCGGCAGGCTCCGTACGCGCTTCTCAATGTGCTTCTTGAAGACCTCCCGCGAGTCGTGGGCAGAGCAGCCCCCGCTCTGCACCATTCGGGCTACCCGGTCGCTCTTCAGGAACACCTGAGCAGGGGCAGCACAGGGAAAGAGTGTCAACCACGCAGGTGCCAGGCCCAGCACTGGCCACCACCAGCTCTCCACGTGCTCACCCCAGGAGGCACCAGGTCCGTCCCATCCTGCCCACCCCTCCTGGCTGTGCCACCTGCAGGGGAATCACTTCCACTTCCGTGTCCAAGTCTGCAAAGGGAGAGTAACACCAAGACGAGAATACCCATAGTGCCAGTGCGGATGGTACTGGGACCCCCAGGGCAGGCTCGAAACCACGGGCAGTGCCAGACCCTGGTGGTACCGTGTTTTTCCTATATTCCATTCCCATGATAAAGTTTGATTAATTCACTCTGGTAAGCGATTAGTGACATAAAGTAATAATAAAGTAGAACAATTATAACAATATATTGTAATAAAAGTGATTTAAAACATCAGCAGGGTGGTGGACTTTTGCAGATGGAAAAGGGACCCAGGGAGGAGGGAAAGGGAGGGAGGGGGAGGAGAGGGGGATTGAAAAGGGAATAAGACACCACTCGTACTAACTCCCCAGGGTGCGTGTGCACATTATGCATCACAAACATACAAACTTTAAAAGTTCATTGATTGAAATATCTATTTACTCTTGCGATTTTCCTTATGTTGTTGCTGGGCTGCAACTGACCCCAGGTAAACAAAACTGCAGAAAGTGAAACTGCCTTCAGGGGCAGGATTGGTGGCTGCAAGAGTTATATTAACATTAACAACATTAACGTGTAATCGGCAATGTCTGTACTCAGGCTTGGGTTCTTTCCCTGCCACTTCACGACTGAGGTCTAGGCGGGTTAACCTCTCTGTACCTCAGTGCTCTTCTCTATGCAGTTGGGGGTACCCAGAGCCCTCACACAGCTATTTTAAAATGAGAATCAAATGAGTTATCTTGTGAAAAGCACTTAAGCCACGCCGGGCCCACTACATGCTGTGCGAGTCGCAGCTGTCCTGATAATGTGTAAGGTTTTCGGCAGGGTGTCTGGCCCGCAGCCCCGAAATGTTAACCACGACCTACATCCAATTTTGTACCCTCAGTGATACTTTCCATAAGTGGAGTTAAATCAGTGTTGGAGAAATGCGTGCTTAATCATCTATAGTCTATCCCGAAATGGAAACTTCACGATAGCTTCAGTCTCTGGTGCAACATCTACCCTGCTGAACCCAAATTAACCATGAGCATGGGCGTGGTATTCAGTCTGATCTTGTGGATGGGAAAACCATGTCTCTAAGGGGTTAAGGGACTCGCTGTCAGTAAGGAGAGAGCCTGACGAGAACACAGGTCACTTGACCATCCCCAGCTCCTCTCCTCCTCCCGGGTGCTCTACAGAGGGAGGGCCCTTGCTAGTTGGACCAGTGCTGCCTGAGTCCTAGGAGGAGACCATCTATTAAGAGTGCTCAAAACCACAGTGTTAAGTGAAATAAATCAGATGCATAAGCTTAAATACAGCACAGCTTCTCTCATATGAAAAACCCGAAGTATAAATAATTTAAAAGCAAAAGAAAGGAGAGACAATAAGAAACAGGGAGACAGATCTTTGGTAAATGGGAAAGAAATCTTGAGATGGGGGTGGGGAGAAAGAAAGGGGAAGGCTAATAAAAAGGACTGAGGAGTGTTACGCACCTGTACCTGCTCCCCAAGCAGGTGCAGTCTCTATGCACTGCAAGCATGTACTAATAAAAAAGTGTTTTACTCTTGTTTCACTTGCTGCTACCTCTTGAAACCTCCCACAGCTGCATGGTTCCTGAGTGTCATACAGAAAAACTACTGCCACTGAGCGCTATGTTCTGGTCATACTTCAGGATCTGCGTAACTAGCCCTTGGGAGGCAGAGCAAGTGTGCACTTCCTTGTGAGGTCGAGGACCTGAACGCCCTTGCTGGCCTGTGAAGACACCTCTCAGGTCTGGTACGCTGCATGCGTACTGCTCTGTCATGCAGCCTTTCTGAGGGTGGGGAGATGGTAAAGCAGAAGGCTGGGTTTCCTGTCCACTCCGTGAAGTCCCCTGGACAGATGGGAGGACTGACGGTTTGCCTGGGTGTGTGAGATTTTACAGGTCATATGGAAATCAATCTCAGAGGCAAAGTTGCGGATGAATCCTTAGGTATTATGAGCCTTAAGAGCCAATGAATTCACATGAAACCTACCATCCTTAATACAAACAGTTTTCCCCATCTCATTAACAAGTTATGAACCTCAGCTCCAGACCTGGATCTTAGGGAACATGAAAATGTTCATGCAGATTGAGAAGTCTGGAAAGTCAGCGCAGTGTTCTAGTAGGAGTTGCAAACTGGGGTCCCGTGTCAGCTCTGCCGCTAATCTGCGGTGTGACCTGGGGCCAGTCACTTTCCCTCTTTGATTCTTCAGTTTCTTTTCTACACAGTGAGGGAGCTGAACTGCAAGAGTTTGGTGTTATCCTTCTGTCTATACCCATACTCTTCTCCTTGAACCCACTGGTCCTTTCCTTGGTAGTTACCAGCTGCTAACCCACTGTTTCAGATTCCAAGGGTGCTGTGGTGGGGAAAAACACAGATTCGGCCCTGATGGACTGCAAGACACCATCCAAATAACCCCACACGAATGTGGTTACAATCTGGAATAAATGCCGTCACAGGAAGGTACAGAGGCCATGGGCCTACTTAAGAATGTGGTCCAGAAAGCCTTCCTGAAAGAGGAATCTTGCAGGTAACATGCTGGAAGGTGAACACTGAGAAAGGTATTTCTGAGAGAAGGGACAGTGTGTGCAAAGACCCCAGCGACAGAGAAATAGGGAGCAGCTCCTTAGCAAAGGTGCTGCACGGCTAGGAAGTGACTGATCCAAGACTGGCAGAAGGGTCAAATGCCAAGGGCAAGGGCACAGGCGTTGAGGGTGCTGGCCATCCTTTTAGAGGCACTGGGGAGCCATTGAAGGTTTTGAGCTGGGACAAGGTGCAAGACTAAAGGGGGCAAGAGACTAGGGAGGGAAGCAACGGGAAGGTCTTTGTGGGCGTGCCAGTGTGTGTGGATGGAGGCAGAAGCACAGTGGGGCTCGTTCTTTGTCCTCAGTCCTACTGAACGTCACAGGTGACTTGTAAACAGTCAGTCAACCACAAAGCTATACCCTCTGCCCCACTGGTCCACCGAGGGCCCCACAAACCCGGGGGAGCCCCAGTTATACGTCTCTTTATCACACTCATTCTCCAAAAGCCCTTCCGAGCTGCCACCCGTTACTGCTTTGGACCGCTAAAAACCTGAATCTGCAGGCAGACTGTGCCCTCCAGGGAGGCAGGGTTGTCAGGCTGCTGTCTGATCACTTCTTAGTGCCTAAGACGGTGTCTGGCCCAAAGCTGGTGCCCAGTGTTGGCTGAATGACTGCAGGACTGATCAGAACAGGGCAGCTTTCCCGGGCAGAGCCCCTCCTGAGTGCGAGCGTGTTTGACTGGGCAGGAGGGTAGAGGGGAATCAGCCAGCGCACTGGTTGGGCTTCTCACAACAGACGCCGGCACTCGGGTCTCAGCTGGTGACCGGACTGGCTTGGCGACCCCCGAGTCCCAGACCCCTCACCTGCTCCTCGCAGTGCCTCCCGCTGCACCTCACGCTACTCAGTACACAGTGAACCACTCGCGGTGTGCTCTGCAGTCACTTAACCTCTCAACCTTTCTCCTTCACCGTCGCTGGAGTTAATCCAGGCTTCCTCCTTTGACAGCGAGAATTTGAAAGGGGGGTGATCTGTCTGTGCAGAGGGGAGATATGACTTCCAGGCCCCGGAGAGAGGCTCAGGGAGCGGAATGTTGGCACTGTGGAAGCAGAGGACTGACGAAGGGAAGGAGGAGGTGCAGGAGGAGGTGAGACAGCCGTGGGGGGCGGGGTGGCCGCAGGAAGCTAATTCCCAGGCACATCGTCTGTCTTGGCGTCTCAGTCTGTGGGAAGGGACGGGGCCCTGGGCCAGCTGACCTTGTGGTGAACGCAGACGCACAGCACTGATGTACAGTTCTGGTGTGTCTCTAAGCCAGCCACGAGCCTCACTTGTGTCTCTGTTTGTTTGATTCTGGTTTGGTTTTTGGTGGCTGAGGCATGAGACTTCAGCCTCAGGCACTGTGCCACGCAGAGCGCCCGTCAGTCTTCCCTGCTTCCCTGCCCCCTTCCAGACACGCCAAGTGAGAGGTGGAAAATAAACACATAAACACAGGATGGTGGCAGGTGGTCAACTCAGGGACTCGCCTCGATTCAGCAGTCCTGCCCTCCGTCACCGTGGCCACGTGGCCTCAGGACTGCGCCAGAAATTCACAGCCACAGCCGCTTCGTGTGGCTGTGCCCAGCGCAGGGCAGGGCAGGGATGCTCCTACTTTCCTGCTGACAGGGTGAGAAGCCAGGCCATACCGTCCTCTTTTGCAAAGGCTTTTCACCCCCACACAAGCCGTGGTGAATGAGATCATACACACACCCACGCAGACCCAGCTGCTATTGGTGAATGGCATATCAGTAGCGGGAGGGGTGCAGCTGTACTCAGGAACAGGGCTCTGGTCTCACCCTACCTGGGCTCAAGCCCAGGCTCCAGTGCTTACCAATCTGTTACCCAAGCGTAGTACTTACTCTTCCTGAGTTTTAGTTTCTTCACCTTTCAAACGGGACCATAATAACTTTAGTCTGTAGGATCCGCTGGTAAGGATCCAATGAGATCAGGCAGGCCAAATGGGTAGGGTAAGAATGTAATAAAAGTTGATTGTTATGTTTAAGAGAATATGATGTGGTCATGATAAATTACATATATTTACTGGCAACAGACATTGTCCATGCTGTATCATTGTACCAGACTCTCACAGCAGTCAGGGGATACAGGAGAGCAGGTCAGGAACATGTCACAGAGAATCGCCGGTAACATGGCATTCTACTGGGAAGGTCATGCTACATGCACAACTTGTGTAGAGGCAGGAGAGAAAGGGACTACACAACTGCGCTAAGTACAGGAGGTGTGCTCTGAACAACTTGTAATAATTTTCCACCCTAATATGGAAGTCCCTTGTATAGATACATGAAAAATACCTGGAGAGACATATATCAAAATTCGATACTAGTTGTCTAAGATGATAAAATTACACATGTTTGAGCCATTCAAAGGTGCTCCTACGTTAATTTTTATAATTGGCATGTTTTACTTTCAGAAGCATTTGACGCACGTCTTTTTAAGCGGAAAAATGTGAAAGCTTACCTTCTCAGGCCAAGTGCATGCTCATTTCTAAAATATAAGGCACTTTTGGATCTTAAAGCTATGCTTCCCCAAAGTGTAAAGGACTGCTGGGCAAGTTTCAGAAGCAGACCCAGGGCCATGACCTTGTGGTAGGCGGAGGATGACTTTGGGATAGGGGATCTGTTCCTGCACCTCTACCTAGAGCCTCCTTTACCCTCACCCACTTGGGGCTGGGCAGTGCCCTGACTGTGTGAACTTGCTTCTCCCTTCTAGTATCTCTATGCAGCATAGGGGCACTGTGCCACCTTTCTCCCCTGCTGACCATGTGTTCATCGTGGAACCTTCCAGGATCCATCTATATGGGTATTGCTACAGGTGGAGAAGCCTAGGCTCCGACCAGGCCAAGGGCCCACAGCCAGAGTGTAGCAGCACGTGGCCCGGACCTGCATCCTTCTCCTTGCCCACGGGGACAGGGGCTGTTACAGTGGGGAGACGCTCTTCTCCCAGGGATATACCTGTTTTAAGGTCACTGAGTAGTTATTAGGGGTTTATTTATTGGAAAATGTATTGTTCCAGTTTAGAAAAATAGGTAGGGCAACCTCACAGATGATTTTTTTAGATTATTATTATTATTATTTTACAAAAAGGTCAGCCATAAAGACTTCAAGGTCCACCCCAGGTGGAAGAAACCTACAAGTTTTGCCTGCCAAGCTCCCTCTTCTGATGACGCCGTTGAAGTCTCCCTCCCAGGAGCCCCCTTCCCACGGCACACTCTGAGTAGGATTGTGAGACTCAGGGCCTTGTCCTTCTTCAGCCAAGTAGCAACTGCAAGCTGAGCATCACCAGAGAGACTACTCCTTCCAGGGCTCAGGCCAAGAGCCGGGTGGTGCGAACATGGAATAGGTTGGGTCCACTCATGCCAATGGCAGCATGATCTCACAGACAGCTGTTACATGGCTTCTGGACATTCCACTATCCAGGCTCCCACCTTTTCTGAAGCCTGGTTATTTCCTTTGATCACAATGAAAGCCACAACAGTAGTCTTTGCTGCTGTTATTATGAGAGTTTAATTGATCCACAGTTTCTACTGCTTATAACTGAAGACCTCTGTCTGAAAAACCATTAAAAACTAGTTGGACAAAAACAAACCAGATGTTTGTTAAAGGAGATCAGCTACAAAACAAAATTTTAAAGACCAAATAAACAACCTCAGTCACGGCTGCTTCATTGGCAGAAGCCAGATACATGCTATAGGGCTCCTGAGTGAGTTTTCATGTCTCCCAGCCACACACTCCATGCCTGTTTTCAACAAAAGCCCCCGGAATTCCTTTAGGCAAGATCTGAGATTGGTAAAATTTTTCCATCCACTTCTGTTCTGTGATACTCAGACCAGCCTTGAAGGAGCCAAAATCAAGCAAGGCAAGGAGGGAGGCTTGAATTTAAGACATTTGTCTTCCAAGAACTGACAGCGTGGAAGGCTGCAGTGGGCCACCTCAGGACTCTGGCATATGAACGGAAATGGGATGCTCAGCTGATCTTGGAGCACCTGTCCCAGCCCCCAGCCCTTACAGCCCTGAGCGAAGGGACTGGAGGGGTAATCTTCTCCCCAGCTTGATCTCCTCTGACAACCGGGGCCACCAGGAAAGGACAAAATAGACCCGCACACTTTGGAAAGCCATAGGGAACCCTGCTCTTCTCTGTCCTACTCCAGCTCAGCATCCAGGTCAGAGCAGCTTGCTGTTAGTGGCAGCAGCTTGGTTCCAACCAGATCAGATGGTCGCTGTGGTGGAAGCATGTATTTCCCTACTCCCTCTACAACTGAAAAATAACTGCTACTCTAGCATGCTGACAAATCATTGCCTTAGCGAAATGAGGACAAATGCCTACACTGAGTTTTCTACAAAAAGAATCTCAGAATTTTTTAAGGAAAAGCTACATTACTTTTGTAAGGTCTTTGCTGTTGATAAAGTCAAATTTCCAATATGGTATAGTGGGGAGAGAAAGTGAGACAGACAGATAGACAGACAGACAGACACAGAGAGAAGAGAAAGGTAGGAGGAGGAAAAGGAGGAAGGAGGAGGGCAGGGGTAGAGAGAGGGTGCAAGAATGAGTTGGGAAGGAGGGTATCTGTTGGTTCCAGCTGCAGAGCATACACATGCCCTCTTGACAAGAAGATGCCCTGATTTCATACTGGAGGCCATGGTACCTCACTACAGGGACGGCAGCAGGGCTGAGGTGGAACTTGAGTTCCTGGCCGGTGTCAGTCATGGACCCTATGAACAGACTGTCTCAGCCCCACCCACAGCGACAGGCTCAGGTAAGTACACGCCACATGTGTTGTCAAGCAAGTCACCCGGGCCTGTGCTGGGATCCTCAGAGGAGAAGAGTTTGCTCTGTCCCGGGGTGGGTAAGTTAGTAGGATGAGCCTCATGTCTCCCGTGTGGACAGAACCTGGACCAGATGAAAGTCAGCACAGGAGTGAACTGAGCAGAGGTGTAGGGGAGAGACACCACCTTGCAGGCAGTTCTGGAGTCTGGATCCAGCACTGACTGCAGCCAGGCCTATTCCTGGACTATAACATTACTTGACAGGTCAATCTCTTTTTAGGCTTATGCTAGTTTGAGTTGGGAGCCTGTCACTTGTGATCTAAAGAACTCTGGCCAAAATAGAGGCCAGGAGGGGTGCACTGCAACCCCAGAGTCAGTGGGTAAAGAGGCACCAACTTCTCTAGAGAAGGGAACACCAGGAGGAAAGAAGAGCAGGCCAAGTACCTTGGAGCTTTGCCCAGCAAATGCTAATCCTGATCCCTGGACAGAGGGCCTTCACTTTAGAGGATCAGACTTCCCCGAAAAGTGAATCCGAGATTCTCTAGAGCTTTACTAATGAAGACAGCAGTGAGATCATTAGTGCCCCACATGGATATGTTACTCAAATCCTAACATTAAATATTCAGGATCTCCTTACTGCCCAGATCCTCACAAGACAAAAAAAAGAAGCTCTTTTTCATAAACTCGTCACTGTACAGGAAAATATTAGGATCACTGTAGATATCATGGCAATTTCCAGAGACTCGTTAGTATGCTGACAACTATTAATTCTCAAATTTAATTAATAGATAGAAATGGCATTTTACATTTATGTCATTAGTCAAATGAGCTTTCTAATTAAGATTTGTAATCTACAAATTTATAAACTCTAGCAAATGACTGTAAACACAGGAGTATTGATAAGGGTCTGTCTAGCCCGACAAGGGCTCTTGCATGACTCTCCTACCAGCTTGCAGAACTTGATAAAAAGGGGGAAAATTAATTTCACCCTTGGGTAGTTTCTGTGCCAAACCTTTTGTTAGATATACTGAAGTTATTGGCATGCGTCACTGTGGTGCCAACTCCCATTCCCACTGCCCGTGAAAGTCAACTGAGAAATCACAACACATCAGGTTGAGGTGCAAGGTCGAGGCTCACTGGCATTAGTGGATACTATTTATAAAATTAAAAAAAACTGCATTGGGGCAAATGTGAAAATTACCTCGACTTTTCAAATAGCTCCCTATAGGAATTTCCTTAAGGAAATGTTGTGTAGTATGAGCCTGTAGCTGAAACCAACAAATGCCACAGAAACAAAGATCATTTACTATTAACCGCTATTTAGCAAACCAATCAATAATATTTTCACAAGAGCTAATTGCAATCATGCTCCACGGTTTCCAAAAAGTGAGCCAAACACCTTAGCAGGCAAGGAGAATTTCACCAAATTAAAATCCCTCCAGCAAGTAATGCATTGAAAGCATCGTCATCAGTAAAATGGAAAATTCCATCAGGATCCATCTCATACAAATGTTATACATCCTGAGAAAATACTCAGCACATTACCTGGTATAAAAATCAGAAAGCAGTAGCTTCTACTTATAGTTTCCCCCAAAGAAAATGCTGTTATTCCTTAACACCATAGCCAGCCGCCAACCCCTGTGCGCAGGGAGAGGTGCTCCTGTAGATTGGAGGTGGCTCCCTCTGACCAGTAGCCCAGAAACCTCCCCCGGGGCTTCCACAGCCCTGGCCTTCTGCATGATGCTTCATACCTCATAGTAACTCTGGACGGCGTTCATGAAGGCCTCATCCGCCACGATCTGGGTTTCGCCATTGAGAAAGGCCTGAAAGCGGTCCTTGACTGTCTGCAGCTGCTGTTTGCTGATCTGTAAAACAGAGAGGAAGAGGGGAAAGTGAGCACTCGCTCTAGGCACAGGCCACCACTGTTCCACAAGGACGATGCGTACGCGCTGCTGTGGTAATTTAAGTTGGCACAGACTTTTTGTTCATGGGCTAGTGTTGCAAACAACCATCATTCAAAAGCAATGTAAAGCATAGTTAAACAGCTCTTGCAAACAAAGCCCGTAAGTGTGTAATACTAGAAATTAACTGCTTTCTATTTTGGTACATTTCACTTTTATCTGTGCTTTTATGGTTCCTTGCAACTATGGCATCTGTAAGCTTGAGTGGTGTAATCTCCTATCTTTCCCTGGCTGTGGAGTAGTGATGTCTCATCAGCAGCTGAGTACCAACCACAGCATGGGTGGGAGCTGTAGCATCTGCCTATACATATATTTAAAAGAGATGGTTGCTCCATATTTCATAGAAAGCCCAGCACTGCCCAGGCTCCTTCGGTGGTCTGAAATATTGCAGGACACACTACACAGAGGCTTTCAGACCTTGTTCCTGGTGTGACAGGACACACTGTCAGGAAGCAGCAGGACTTGGGCAGCTGGGTCTGATGTTATGCGTTTCCATAGAAATTTAAAATACTTTTACTGTTAAGGTTAATATCATCTGTTTTGAAATTCTGCACCATTTTTATTGTTTTGTTTTTGTTTTTTAAAAAATTCTCTTTAAAATAAAACATAAAAAAATACAAACAGAAAAATAAAGTTTAAAACTATAGGAGACTTAAATTCAACCAGAGTTTTGACTCAATCTGGCATAAAAAGCAAATAAAACAAACAAAGCAAAAGAACTCCCTAAGTTTTGGGAATGTTCACCAGTGGCAGCTGGGGTACTTTATTTAATTTTTACAACTTTGGAAGAATTTAGAGAACAGTGGAGTGGGAGGCAAGGAAAAGGGGCTGGGTACTTGTCGGCTTCATGTTTGTTATGTTTGTGACGATTCCGGGCCAGCCACATGTGTGACAATACATTGTGGAGAATCACATTTAAAAAATCAAAAGGGACAGGTAAAATGAATTTTAATACAATTTATTTATCCAATGCGTCCAAGATATTACCATTTCCAACATGCAGTTGTTATGCAAATTATCGAGATGCTTTATATTTTTAAAGCTAGGTGTTAGGAGTCTGGGTATTTCACCCTCTAACCTGCATCCGTTCGGAGCGATCATAGTGAGGTGACCCACAGTCCCCTGGGGCTGGTGGTTACTGTTGTGGATAGTGCACCCCTCACAGAGCCATTCAGCATGGGATGAGCTCACTTTGAACTCAACTTCGTTTAAGCTTCCCTGTTCTGACCCAGGCACAAGTGGAATCAAAGAAAAAATTCAGTTATCCTGAAAGCACTTGAAGCCATCTGAACTGAGGCAGTAGTTGATTTGATAATAAAGATGACACTGAGACATGAATTTCTTTTAAACATGTTGGCTTAACTGACTGAATCCATAAACTCTGAGAGTACAGGGCAAACAGGCATTTCACAAAGTTTCTTGTTCAGAATTCCTTCTAGGCTGGGGTCAGTTGCAGCTCTGAGGTTTGAGGATGGGATGGGATGATAGAGCAGGAGAGAATAATAAACCTTGCTTTTGTCTTAAGTGCTTAAGTAACCGAAAGAAGATGATGTGTGTTCTACCTGAATGACCCAGGGCAAGTCCATTACCTGTGTGACTTTTTGCTAAATAAGCATGGTGCTCGTTAGCTGCAAATATTTACTAAGTACCCACCAACTGCTCAGCCCTGTACCAGCCCTAAGGGTCCAGCTGTCACCCAAGCACACTCAACCTGCGTTTTCACTTGGCTGGGCCAGGCACCAGGGAATCAAAAGCAGTCAGGGACCTTGCAGTCTAGATGGGGAGGGAAAAGGACATGGAAGATGACACAAAATAGTTCTAGGAGTTCAGGACAGAAATTACAGAACATGAAGCACTCAAGACAGAAAGGAGCTTCAGGAACACTAACTTCGTCAGATTCAGAGAATACCCACCATGGAGCTACACAGGACATCACACACTTGGCTGGGCAGGGCCAGCTCCCAGCAGCGGGGGCATGAGGGAGGGGGATGCAGGCGGCAGAAGAGTGTTTCAGTCTGCATTTTGCCCTCTGCCAGTCTCTACCACTCTTTTCTCACCTAATTAAACACATATAACATTTACTTAGTCAGCTCTAGCTGTGTCTCACTGGGCAAAGCCAAAACAATCTACACCTCAATTTTTCCACCTGTACAGTGGAGCCAATATTGACCTCATAGACTGAAAGAAGGGTAAATTGAGCTAAATAAAATCCTCAGGGAAAACCCTGGCACAGCATGGACACTCAGGAAACGATAGCTGCAGTGCAGGTTATTTCTCACCACTGGGACTTTCCACACACTACTCCTTCAAGAATGCCCACTTGTGGGAAATCCAAATGACAAGGGCACACCATAAACCCAATGGCTGCCATGCTCCGTGTGAGCTGCCTCTGTCCACTCCTGACTTTGTGTTGTCCCTTGACACTTACTCTGCCCTGTGCTGCCCTTGTGCCAGTGACCATGTGCCTCTCTTTCCTGCCAGAGGCTCTGCTCTGCCTCTCCCCTGCAGGGGACGCTGTGGCCTGGCTCTACCTGTGGCTGCCACCACAGGCCTCAGTCTGCCCACATGTCTAGGAGAGTCTTCCCCGACCACTCAACCTAAAGCAGCATCCCTGAGCTCCTCCCTGCCACATCCTGGCGCTGTGCATTCTCTTCACAACTGCATCAGGGCAACGTTTGTCTTCTCCTCACATAAATTCGATTGCTTGAATTGTAACATACACATAAAGGAACGGGCATCATAGGCCCAGGGTGTGAGGAGTCCTCACCAGATGAACTTTCCATGTGATCAACTCTTATGCCAGATAAAGAAATTGCTCAGACTGAGAAGCTCCTGTATGTCCCCACAGTCACTGTCCCAGTGCAAAGTGACCACCAGCCTGACTTTTACCCTCCAAGCTGCGTCCCGCCTGCTTTTCACCTCGATGTGAGAGCAGCTGTACATTCTGGGGTGCAGCTGTGGCTGGGTGCAGCCGTGGCATGTTCATCACCATTGCTCATTGCATTCCACAGTGTGGCTCTGCCATAGTCTACCACTCTCCTCTTGATGGACATCTGAGCCCTCATCATTTAAGCACTGTGCTTGCATTCATAAGTACAAGACCCATATCCATTTCATATGCTGCTGAGCTTCTAGTGGCGGCCATGTAATGGGTTGTAAGCTCGACTGAATGCTTAGTGAATAGCAAGCTCCACACATATAAAACTACCAAGGTGTAATCTGAGCTTTCAAGTCAGACGTGTTAGTCAGCTTTTCTATCACTGGGATATAGTACCTGGCACCAACAAATTAAAGGAGCAGAGGTTTACTTGGCTCATGGGTTCAGAGGGTTCAGTCCATGCTAGGCTGCTCCAAGGCCTTACCACCGTGGTGGAAGGACATGGTAGTGTAGAGTTTAGTCTGCAGTGGCTGCTAAACTGTGCAGTGTGCAGGGGAACACCACCAGACTTAGACGCCAAGGCCACGCCTCTGTGACCCACCCCAGCACACTCAGAAGTGGCTGGGCAACTCTCAAGCCAGTCAAGTTGACACTCCAGCTTAGCCATCATTAAAGAACCACACCTCATCTTCGCCTTCCTAGCATTCTTTGCCAAATGTGTGAGTGAATGAAATCTCACTGAGAAGTTCATAAGAATAGCTAGTCTGGGAATCAAGGGACAGAGTTTGTCTCTGGGAACAGTTAACTGACCCAGATAAGACTGAACCCAGAAGGTGACCTTGCATGCACAGACTGCAATAATTGGCCCAGAGTTGCTGACGCTGACAGCGTGACTAAATAAACAAACAGGCCTCACTGCTCACAGAGTGATCCCTCCTAAAATAGAAGTCCATCTACCAGCCTGGGATGTGTACAGAAGCCATCCATACATCAAGGTCAGAATTCCAAACTGCCGTACCAAAGTCCAAAAGCAGAAAATCTGCAAAGATGAACCAGAATTATCGTGGAAGGAAGTGCTGCAGTAGCACTTGCTAGAATTATTCAAGCCCTCTTGGTTCCATCTACCTCATTAGCCAAGGTCTGAGATCCCCACTGCATTTCAGGCCATTTGTCATTTACTGCAGCATCCTGAAGAAGTATGAAATGGATCCACCATAATGTCACAACCATGTGTTTTCAGTGCTGGTCTCAAGACAGGGGATGTCAGAACCGGAGCAAGCTCAGGTCCCAGCCTGGCCTCACTGCCAAACCTTGGGCAAGTGGTTCTCTTTCATTTTCTTTTCTGAAAACCCAGGCTGGAGCTGCCTACTTACCAAGTAGATAAGACACCTGAAGATCAGATACAGTCATGCATGTGAGGTACGGAGATAAGTGTCTACACTGAGTGCAGATGTAAAACAATATTGTAAGTGTTATTGTTACTGTTCAGTTTTCCTCTACAGTCACACCTTATCTTCTTTCCACGCTCCTTTTTCCTTGTTCGCTCAGGGTTTGGAGGTTGCACGACAGAAGTATTCTATAGCCCTCCTTCCTTCACCTTCTCATTTTAGAGGCTGGAAAGTCCAACACTCCTTTCCAGGCTCCCTTGCAGTGAGGGGCAGCCATGTGACAGTCATAGGACCACCAGGGCAGGGTGTGTTCCAAGGAAGCATTCAAAAGCCTCATAAAAGGCAGCGTGCACGGTAGGATTGTGCATCCCTCTCTGCTGCCCACTTTCTCTGCTGAGAATACGAATATATTGTCTAGTATTGGGATTCCTGTCTTGCAACCCTGGAAGAACATCACAGAGATGTTTACCATTCCTTTTCTTTTTTCTTTCTCACCATTAGTCATTAACCCAGGGCCTTTGCACTGAGCTTGTCCTAAGCCTTTAATTTTGAGACAAGGTCTTGCTAAGTTGCCAAGGCCAGGCTCTAACATGTAATCCTCCTGCCTCTGCCTCGTAGAGTACTGGGATTACAGGTCTGGGCCACCATGCTGGTACAGGTGCTGGCTCTTATATTTTTGAGCAGCTGAAAAAAATGTTTGAACACACCCATCTCTGGACCTCTTGTGATGTGAGGAAATAAATGAATCCCCACTTGTTCACAACACTGTGTGTTTTCTCTTACTTGCAGCCAAATGCTTTCCTAATGAATACAGATGGCTTTCTTGGAGTATAAAATGAAATATACTTAGTAAGGTGTCTATTGGTTAATATGCGTCCTACTGTAGCAGCAACTGTATTACAAACAAAAGAGAAAGCAATGCTTACTTCAGAATGATGAACCTAATCTGGCAGCATACTAAGCATAAAAGACAGGGGCAGAATGTTTTGGAGGAGTTATAGATGTTCCAATTGTCCATGCAGTGAAGTCCTTTTCAGCTTGAAGTATAATGTCAACGTTGTATTTTGTAAGCTAATAATATGTGTTAGGACTTTTCCTTTTAAAAATTATCATTTGAAAAAAGAAGAGCTTTAAAAACATTGCCATAAAAAAGCGGCAAAAATGTCAATCTACAAGTGCTTTAAAAATCATCAGTTAATTTTGAAAGACTAGGTCAATGTTAATTTAATTTTATTCCTTGAAGATATCAAAAGTTTATACTATGCCATAAATTTTATTAACAAAATATCCTCTTGCTATTACCAGATTAAAATATTTTCTACTCTAAATGAAATCCTGCTTCTAGGAAAAAATAAATCAAATCTAAGAAATCACCTGAACCAAATATTTACTTATTTATATAAAATACTTCTCACATTTTATATACATTTATGTAATATTCAGAAAAGGTGTTTTTGTGAGTGTATTTGGCTTGAGGAAAAATCAATTTGAAAGACTTCATTATGAAAAACAGAAATTGGTAATTCTGAAATGGAAATTGAAAAGTCAAAAATATTTTTTTTATCACAGTGGGAAGAATTAGGTTGCAACCCTGGCCTTCCCTTTGGAACAGTTTCCCAATATTTAACAGCTCAAGCAATAAATACCTTTGTGCTTACACAGTGACAGTATTAGCATTACCTTATTTTGCTTTAAATAAATTTCAAATCACTCCATTTTTTAAAGCTGAAACTTGTTCTAAGGAATAGTAAGTGAAATCACAAGTTTATATGCTGGCTGTAGTTGAAACAGATCTGTTCCATAACCTTGTATACATCTACCACATTTCTAAAAATTAAATTTAATCATTTATTATTTTAGAAGATTAGTGTGCATTTGCAATACATAATAATTATGATCAACTTGGGTAGCTGGTACACACAATATCCCATTTTAATCATTTTAGTAAGTGCTACTTTATATTTCTTTTGTGCTGAGGATTGAACCCAGGGCCTCACCCATCCTAAGCACATGCTTTCCCTCTGAGCTACATCTAATCCAGGAAATGCTACTTTGGAAATAAAGTTTAAAATCTGTGTTATAGAGAATCCACCAAAACAATGTATACACACTTTAGGGAAAGAAAAATAGTATGATGCTTTTTAAACAGATGGTGCTACCCTCACGAAGGGGACCCTACAGGATGTTGTATATTGCAGAAAAGCTACTATACTGCTGGCTCTTAGAGAAAAATTGAAAATGCATATGCAGCAGTCTCAATAGGGAAGGTTACCCAAGCAGTAGTCTGTCATACTAATAAATGTCTGGAAGCTGACGGCCACCACTTTGAGCACCTCTAGTAAATGTAGAGGCCAGAGGTAACTTGTACTAATTTCATGGTGTCTCAATACATTTAGTATTGAAATATTTATGTAAATTTTCCTTTTCCGGAAGTGTACATATTCAGGAGACTCTGTACAATAAAAATTCTCCCTTGTGCTTTTTTATAGAGTAGTAACTGAATATCTTCAAGTTACTTACACACTAAAATATTAACTCTTTTTGATGCATTAAATAAATTAACTCTTTTTGATTCATTAAAACCCATCAGTCATGTTATTTATAAAGATCTATATGGGTAGGAAAGAAAAAATAAAGAAACTAGAACAGCCACATGATACTACCATGAAGAGTTCTACAAGCTAACAGGAAGTGCTTATGGTGGCGGAATGGGCATATTGATTAAGATGCAATTCTCTCAGAAAGCAATGATTTAATAGAAGAGGAATGAAATGGAGTGAATCTAGAGAGTAAGTGAGGGTTAATAGTTGGACTGAAGACGGGAGAAGAGGAAAATGAGAGAGGGAGGGAAAAGGAAGAAAAGGAGAAGGTCTCCTTTTCACCTCAATCCCCCAATGATTACAGGTTTTAAATAAAAAATAATAATAATATATTTTTTTCATTTTGGAGACACAAATAGTATTCACTTAGCTGCTTTTGTCAGGTGAACAAACGTGGAGTTTTAGATCTGAAGGCCTCATGAAGGCTTGTTCTAGATGTCACACCATTAACTCTATAATCTTAAACATTGCTGTGGATACCAAGAGTTTTTGTTTGCGCAACTTCTGTTGTACTTGTTGGTGTCTATTGTAGTAGGTCATGAAACTGTAAAATGTATTTATTAATTCATTAAAATAACAATACAGACTCATCACAAGTTAACCTAAATAACACAGGTTTATGAAAGTCACCATATTTTTCAAAACAATAGTGAAAAACTGGCAGCATTATGTAGTACTGCAAATCATTTTTAGAGATCAATAGAAGACAGCTGGGTTCTCCTTTCTGTTTCTGCACTCAATCTGCTGTGAAATGTTATTTTGGCTGAAGTATACAGAAGAAATCTGGCCTCCCACAGATATGTTGTGGGAAAAGGGAGGAACATTTTAATAACCTTTTCATAGAATTGTAGATGGTCTCCTCTGATACTGTGCCAAAGCTCAAGGGGCGGTATTTTCTTAAAAGTTAGCTGTAATGTAAAACTGAGAACCACAACAATGAACTTTTTTATACTCTACTGCATTGAAATCAACTGGTCTACCTTCCTCTTTGAAGAATCTGTAACTCATGCAAGTTTAAAAAGGAATCATAAATTGGCCACATATAATTTTTTGTTCATTGAGTTATGGAAGCACTCCAAATGTTGACAAATTTTCCATATTCCTTCATATCACCATTAATGTCACCAAAACAGTCTCCAGGTGCTGAAGAAAATTGTCTGGAAACTGTTCAACCAATGGTGGGGAGTTGAAATCCCACATTCTAACACTGGCCAGATAGATGGTCAGTTGGTTTTCTTGAAGTAGCAAGCTTCCTTCATTCATTTTCTACTGAACATAAATGAAATCCTTAAATGTGTCTGTTAGCTGTTCTTTGGAGCACAGTCTCTGTCAGCAAGTTGCCTCAATTTAAAAAGTAAAGAAAAGATGAGTTCAGGTGGTGTCTCAACCACACTGCTGCATTCCCATCAGACGGCCGTTGCCTGTATTACCCAAGCCCAGCACTTTGCGTATGCCTGGCTTTTATGCTGCAGAATAGTGAAAAGGTGGGTACCCAAAGATCAAAAGTTAATAAGATTGACGGTGCCTCACCAGGAAAAGCACTCTGTGAAGCTGCGGGTTCAAGGCAGCGAGCGTGTCACTGTGAGGAGCAGTGACTGCTGACCCGGTTTGGCATCCCGGCGCTGGTTTGCGCCAGTGCCCCAGCGGCGTGCCCCGCCATTGTCTCGGCACTGTTAGTGCAAATGTCCGCACAGCAGGAAGAGCTGTATGTGGACTATGCTTTGAGAACCACTGACCTAGTGAATTAAACAGCCTGAGCACATGGGAGTGCGGCAAGGCAGTCAGGAGGAGGGGAGGGCATGACCTTGGAGGATGGAGCAGGACAGAATAGGCAGAGAAAGGAGCAGGGAGCAGGGCCTTGTGTGCCACCATGGACATTGGCATTTAACCGGAAGCACGGTGAGAAGCAGAGGGGGTGCTTTGCGCAGAGTGGCGACTCCATGTGAGAGCACGCAGGGTCAGCCCCAGGAGTGTTGGGGTCAGCGTGCAGTCAGGACTGTGTTTCATGTCAGCTGTGAGGTCCAAGGAAAGGAAGGTATTTCACAGAATGGAGTCTCAGCTGCAGGGCCAGGAATAACTAGGACAGGAAGAAGGAGGGAGGGAGGGTGAGGGGGGGCTGCAACGGGCACCCCTGGGTGGGCACCAGATGAGTTAAGGGAGAGGTGAGGGAACGTGGGGCCCGTACGGAAGGCACACCAAGAATTGTTGCTAATTTGTAATACAGATCTCATGGATTCAAAACTAAAAATAAAAAATGATTAGCCGCAGCTCCCCGGGTACGCACATACAACAGGGCGTCCAAAAGTAAGCACACCAGAAGTGGAACGGCAGACAGTTCCACTTGGCAGGAGCCAAGATTAAAAAGACCAGCACAGCAGCACATAAAATTACTGATCACCAAACATCACCTTGGGTCTTAGGAGGCTTAGCAGGAACTTATCAGCAGCAATTATTTCCAGAGAAAAGGGAGAATAAACCTAAATGTGGTCTATGGGTAGGCTCTACAAGATTCTTTACGGTGACACCTCACAAGCTGTGACCATGGGCTCCACTGAAAGTGATCTAGATAAGAACCTTGTTCTGTCAGTCATGAACAGTGACAAAAGGTACAGCTGATCAGCAGTCACGGGGGTATTTGGAACAATGTGGTGACCTTGACTAACGATCTCCCTTCAGCACCCACAATGGCAGAGAGAAGAAATAGAGCTCTATAGAGGTCCTTCAGCACTGGGAAGTACAGTACTAAGAACCCAACTGCAAAACCTAGCGCTAACCATGGAGTTTAGCTAATAATAATGAATCAATATTGGGTTGGTAGTGATAACATATACATCACACTCATGCAAGATGTAAATAATAAGGGACACTAGGGGCAGGGTACATATTAAGTATTTGTGAACTCCTTGTACTTTCTGTTCAGTTTTTATAGAGCTTAGAATTACTTTAAAAATAGTGTATTAACTAAACACACACACACACACACACACACACACGCACACACGTGCGTGCGCACACTGTGGGGACTCAGTATAGCTGCATGCACAGTGCTGGCCTAAGCATGTCCAAGAAAGAACAGAAAATCCTGCACTCAACCCTTTCCTGAAGTTCATAAGCAGGAAAGTAAGGACCCATGAATGTTCTTGGGTTCAGTCATTCAATGTCTCATGGCCATATGGGCCGGGTGGAATGTGCGGAGGGTTCAGAGACCTTCCTGTACCCACAAATGCACTCTGACTTATTGAATGAACTTTATCATTGGCTGAATTCTCTTCCCTGCAATTTTGTGTTATTCATCGTTTAAAGGCTCCAGTCTTTTAATTCCTGTTGGTCTCCCCAACAGAGAAACAATTTTCATTTCCCTGGGAAGCAGCTGAGAGTGGGAGGGTCCTCCAAACTGGAGGGTCCTCCAAGACGAGCCACGGCGCGTCTTGCCAGTGGAGAGCAGTGTTCAGTTGCCGGATTGGCAACCACTTCCACTTGTTCTCTGGAATATTACTGAAATCACTTGGAGGAAGCCCCCGCCCCCGCTCTGCCTCTTTGAGCTTTGGTCTGTAATCAGAAAACAATGAGCGTTTAAGGCTGTGTCTGGAACATAGATCCTGTGCTTCAAATCTCATTTTCCGTCCATCCATCCACACCCTCCACTGGTCCACTGATATTTTGTGGTGTTCATGCCACTTACAAAGCCTTTCTGTCTTCTCCATTCACCTTTTTCACTTGGCTAAGCCTCACTTGCTCAACCAAATGCTGCTCAAGGTTACTTCTTTCTGAAGGCCCTCCCAGTTCCTCCACCAGACAGAGCCTTGTGTCTGAACTCAATTTGTGAGAGTAGTGGTATAAAGTGTGACCTTTCCCATCTGTTTACACCAGCATTACTCATGAATCTTGAAGAGAATATCAATACCTGCAGTCCCATCACACACCCGCCCACTCAGAATATCTAGGAGTAGGGACCCAGGTATGGAAAAGCTTAGAAACTTCTATTTTTGGGGTGCTGTGGATCATATGTGGGGCCCTATGCATGCTAAGAATTGCTCTACCACTGAGTTCCTCCCTTAGGCCTGAGAAACTTTACAAGCATTTCTGATGCTTAGAAACTTTACAAGCATTTCTGATGCACAGTGCTGAGAGCAACTGCAAGAGCTGAATGAACTGAATGAGCTATGGTGTGTTTTTATTAGTCATTAAAGATATTTCTTATTTTCTTTATATGGGCTGAATATGCTATAACTTCATGTAAGTAAAGATCAGAATTTTTATGAAGTTCCAGAAGACTAAATTAGACTCGGTAGCAAGTATAGGGAAGCAGATTTAAGGGCCACAGAGGATGAATCTTCTATTAATTTGGAACTCTAAAAATGAGCCAGGTTATCACTTGCTGCTGTTTCCTGCCTTTGAGAGTATTTTCTAGTTCGGAAGTGATTCCTCATTGAGCTGATGGTAACAGCATATGGCTACCGTGGTCCCTAGAACTTAGGAGTTTATGGTACTTTATCCCACATGGGCATTTTCTAGTTTTAAAAATATATAATCAATGGAGACAAGAACCAGTTAGCTGTCCTCTGTGGAAACAAATATGAAACTCGTGGTCTTGCATTTCCTCCGAGGAAAGCTTCAGTGCTGTGCTACTGAAGGTTGAAGAAGTGCGTTGCTGAAGGGGAGCAAACAGCCTGATTTTCAGTGTTCATGCCCAGATATAAACACTTCTACCGACATGGATTTCGAGATACCAATGTGATATCATGTGGCCCATGAACTTCCTGAACACCTAGCTATCTGCCCACATGCACCATGGCCCCCCTTTCCATCCTCCTCCCCTCTATCTCCCGCATCTTCCCATCTTTCTGTACTCATCTTCACCTTCGCTGCTGTATCCTTCATGACTGGGAAGAATGAGGGTGAAATCCAGAGAACATTCATCTCAGGTCGTTAAGATCAAGAATGCTAACTTGGACGTAGCATCTGGGAAACAACCATTCAGATACAAACGGTTTCAAAGCAGAGCTTCAGTACAAATCTTTACCTGCCATCTTCCTCCCCAGCTGTAACATCAAACTCAGACAGAATGGTGCTTCCTCCAGGAAGCCTTCCAGTTTATCTGCTCCCATGGCTCCCTCAGTTTGTAACATTTGCCACTGTTGTTTTAGGGTGTCCAAAGAAAACGGAAGAAACAAAATCGCATCATGTGTTGGATTTGCTACTATTTTATTATATGTTACTATTAAAAAAATTTCTCCTAGGGATAACTTCCAAATATATTGGTATGTCCAATATTTTTATCTGAAATGTATCAGATATTTTCAGAAGATATTTTGTTAATTCTTCTATTATGATTCTCTGTCAATCTGTAATTGTATAATCATATTAACGTTGTTAGGTGCTTTCTGTCATATGTTGAGTAAAGCAAAGACCACAAACATCAACTTTACAATAGTTATTCACCACTGAATCCCCATCCTACCACAATACCTGAGATAGAGCAGTCATGCCTTTAATATTTATCTAAGCAATGAACACATCATAAAACCCAGCTGGATAAGTTTTTTAAATCCCCTAGCTGGGGAATGAAGATGTCTACGCACTCACCCCTGCGTTACTACATTTGATCTATGTGACTTTGGGCTGTGACTTAACTGCTGTTTCTCATGATAATAAGAACATAGATATTTATAGCTTAGGTTCTTGTAGAGTACATTAAATAATTTATAAGAAAATGCCAAAATTTGAAAATCAAAATAAAAGATGACGATGTCACAGGTGGTCTCATTCTAGGTGGACACTAAGTTTGTCTGCTTGATTTACATTTTTTAAATTGATTATGGTCTAAATTCTATGGAGCTCTAAGTTAACTTATAGAATATTGATAATTGCAAAACATTTCTGTCTGGTAGAAAAAATATAAGTACAAAGTCACAGCCTTATTGGCCTAAAATACATTCATTTTGAATTTGTCAGCAAGCAGGTTTTTCACATTCCTTTGCTGACCGATGTCAATCTCCCATCCTCTGTTGCTCTCCGAAGCAGGATTCCTGTCTGCTGGTTCTTTTATTAATGAGTTAAATAAATCTTTGATAAATGCCGTATATACACATATATGTTTATGTTTTTAACTTTGTAAAAATGTAATTTGGTAGTACATAAAGAACTTAACACAGGGCTTGGCAGGTAGGCACTGGCTAATAAGCATTAGTTCTCAACCATCTCTCTGAGGGCAGGGTCTCCATTTTCTCCAAAAGTGTGGACTGATAATTGTTTGGGCACAGTCTGCTTCCTGATCCATGACTTTTGCTGCTGCTGTGAATGAGACCTATTGTGGCAGGTACCTTTTGTGGCAGGAGACGTACTTTGCTGGGGTGAGAGGATGCTACTGTCTGCTCATGAAACATAACCAGCAGTTGGTCTCCGGCCAGACACCACAGTCCCTTTCAAGGATGTCTGCTGTCCAGAGGGCTCACAGCATGCAAAGTCACCAAAGAGCAGGCAAAGCTGCTCTTTGGCAACTGAGCTGGCTGCTGTCAAACACAAAAGCAGTGAATCTGCTGATAGGGTAGATTTGAGGCCATGTCAGCATGCCGGTTCTCTGGCACACTCCCAATTAGAATTACAGAAGTCACTTTAACACCAACCTCCTCTTAAGAGCAGGCAACTTTGAAGGTGGTGTGGAAGCCCGGGAAGGAGAAGATGTGCTGACTTAGCCTCCTGGGCTTCTGACAGATCAGAGGAGAAGTACTAATGACAGATTTGACATGAGCATAGGAAACAAAGGATCCTGGAGCAAAAATAGAAAGGGCAAGAGTTGGGACAAATGTTCTAAAAAGAACAAGTTCAAGCTTCCCTAGAAGGAACAAAGAGATGGGGGAAAAACATGTCCTTAGGAGCCAGGACACACCCATGATGATTCAGGGCTGGTGGCAACTGGAGTGATCTGAGATGTCCCTGGGAGTTAATATCCAAAGCTGAGCAGTCCACAAGATGGCAAGGATGGTGTGGAGGCTGTGTATTCCAAGTGTTTGCATCTCACAGACCATCTTTTAGAAGGCTGTCTCTTTAAATGAAAATGTAAAAGAATAATAATAGTAATAATAGATTAGAGCAGACTTTACACATTCTATTTTACTGAAATTTGTCCTTTTTTAGTCCCCAGAACTATCATAGTTGAGTTCTAGGAAGCTTTTTACAAAGCTAAGTATCATTTCTAGTCATTCATCCTCTCTTCCTTTTCCTCTCAATATGCAGCTGATAATCAGCTCTATGGAGAGAGCTGGACTTTTGGTGAGGGCGAGGAAGGAGAGAGGTATCATTTTGTAACAAAGGTTGAAAAGTTCTGGAGAAAAGAGAAGATTTCAAAGGAAGTAGACAGGAAAGAAAAACAAGTGGGAATAGACACATTTCCCTTTCTTGGCAATTTCTATACAAAGCAGGCTCGAGTGAAGCACCTCTCAATGTTAATATCAGTGTTTACTGTTCAAATTTCTGAGCCCAAATCCACCCATCCACTTATCCACCCATCTATCACTCCACCCATCCACCTATCCATCTATTCACCCATCTCCTCCACCCACCCATCCACCCATCCATCCATCCATCCATCCATCCATCCATCCATTCATCCACCCATCCATCCATCCAGCCATCTATCCATCCATATATCCATCCATCTATCCATCCACTCATCCATCCATCCACCCATCCATTCATCCACCCATCCACTCACTTACCCATTCAACTATTTATTGTGCATCACTATGTACCAAGCACATTATTAGACAGCGAGGGTTCACTGATAGTTTAAAAAAGTAAAAATCTATGCCCTTTTGGAACTACCATTCTAGTTGATGTCCATCATGTCAATGCATGGTATGAGTTTACACTCAAGATTACATTTTGTGTACAATAACCAAGGAGGTAAATTCTGACCCAGATATTTCAACAAAAGCACCAAAGGGGGAAAAAGGCTTCATGGGTCAAGTTTAGCCACAAACAATGATCAAATGTCTTTCTCTGGGAGGAGGTACAGAATTCGAACAGCACAAGAATTAGATTACCTGAAGGACAAACCCTGAAATGGAGGAAAAGTAGCCTCAGAAATTATCTTTGATGAATATGCATAGTCTTCCTGACAATACCTCCTTCTTCAGAATATAGGTTTCCAAAAGCAGCAACACAATGTATGGTTCTCCTTGCACAGAGGAGACCTCAGCGATCAAGGAGATGCCCTGGAAGTGGTCTCGAGGACCTGTACCTCTGGCTGTAGTGAGACACCAGCTCTAGTTTCAAGCACAGCGAGGAAGGGTCACCACCAAGAACTTCTAGTTTTTTCTTACGCTAATGAACTCAAGGTTTGGAAGTTGTCTTTTTGACAAGACTCTGCTTTTACCAAGTAATAGTTCATAAAGTTGATTCCTTATTTTTATTCATCAAAGGCAGAGTAAACTTTGATCCTCAGATCAGCAGTACCTCAGTACTGAATTAAGGTAATTCTAGGCCCACTTCTTTAGTTGCCTTGTGATCATAAAGCAATGTCTGACTCCCAGTGTGAGGCATGAAATGCATACGGAGACCCTTCCCTCACTAGAAATTAAGGAAGCTGCTCAGGACTGCCAAGGTCTTGTTAAATAGACTCATGCATCAGAGAAGGTTTTCGCTGGAAATCAAAGATGGTTTGAAAATCCATACAAATGACTAGTGCAGAATATGGTGTCAAATATATTTAAGTCATAGTACTGCTCAAAATAGAACACAGCTGATAGCACACCTGGTCATCTTCTTAAGATGCTGAAGGACCAACTCGTTATTTTAGTAACATAAAGAGAAAGTAGCAAGCCTTCTGTGACTTCTCTGTAAATTTATCTCAAAGTAAAAAATTGGTGAAAGAAACTCTTTTTATAAACTTTTTGCAGTTAATATATGAAGAAAGAATGACAGATTATCTATTACCTGGATGCAAGCCCTGATAAACTAATGGGTAGAGGGTGGTGTTGGCAAATGTATGGCATGTGTGTTGTTTTTATTTTAAGATGAAAGATTTTAATGTATGAGTTATTTTTTTCTAAAATAAAACCTCAGTGTTGAGGTGTAATTGCAGTGCTGGCACTTTGATAAATAAGTGGGTCTGGCCTTGCAGTTTGGCACTTGGTCTCTCAAAGGATCCCACCATTGGTCCAGGCTATCATTCTGATGGCTGATAACATTCCCCAAAGAGAGGTGACTAGTTATCACACGGTTACTGAAGCAAGCTCAGATACTGACTCAGAGGTGCTATGGTAGAATAATCAAATCTTCATGTGATAGTTGCTAGATCCTATTACCAATCTATTCCAAATGGAGAGGACCATATTAAGTAATATCACAGGAGTATAACTGGTAAAAACAGGACTGTGGGAATCTCTCCAAGACAATGACCAAGTATCTTCAATAAAATATTTCAAGCAAAAAGTTAAGAAGAGAGGAGAGGAAATTTACAGAGTAAAAGCTATGAAAAAGTCACAGCAGGTGGAACCTCTTGTTTTAGTTTTTTGAGGAATTTCCATACTGATTTCCATGTTGGGAGTATCAGTCTACACTCCCACCAACAGTGGAGAAGGGTTCCTTTTTCCCCACAGCCCCTCCAGCATTTGTTATTGGTTGACTTGTTGATGATAGCCATTCTTTCTGAGGTGAGACAAACCTTTTGTAAGTAAAGAGGAGAAGAAAGGTTGAAGGGAGAGGATGGGGATAGGGAAAAAAGAAGAATCAAGATATCATGTACAGGTACAAATTCCCTATGGTGAATGTGATCATTATGCATATCAAAGTATACCAATAAAATTAATTTTTAAAAAGAAATCTTCACCAAGTCCCCCTCCAGACACAAAAATGGCTTTTCCTTTCTTTTTCCTAGGTTTGCCCTCTTTCTACCCTTAGCAGATAAAATGGGCTACTGGTGTCATAATACACAGTTTCATCATAAATGCTTCCTTAGAACGTGGGCTTTCTTCCTTTTGATTAAACCACTTACTAGTTCACTCCAAGTGTCACTTGGGCAGCATGCTTTTTTACATACTGACTATCCCAGGTGCAGCTTGGGCAGGGGTCATTTCAATCATGTATTGAATAAATTTCATAAAAGTATATAAAAAAGAGTCACATCAATGAGTTACAACGTATATAACTATATTAGACTTTCCATTGCTGGGACAAAATACTTGACATATGCTCGTTAAGGCACAAAAGGTTACTTTGACTCATGGTGTCAGAGATTTCAGTCTGTGATAGGCCAGCTCCAAGGTGCACACAGCCCCAGGGACCCACTTCCTGCAAGCGGCCTCTCCCTTGGCTACGAACTCACCAGTGGCTGGATCCATTCACCTGGACCCATGTTCCTGTCACATTCTGAAAGCCCCATGTCCGGCACATAAGACTTCCAGGAGGCACTTTGCATCTAAACCATGATAACGAGGATCCCGCTCAAGTGCGTTGACAGGAATCATTTGTGATCGCTGCAGTGAAGTTGGAAACTGACGCTTGACGGAAAGAAGTAGCGGTCAGAACGTCCCCCGGAGTCCTGGATGTTCAGTAGTGGGGTTTGGGGAGGTGGCCGGGTCATGAGGGTGCCACGCTATTCTGTGGATGAACCCACTAATGACTTCCTCGCTGACTGTGTTGTTACAAGGTGGGGCCTGGGCAGAGAAGGGCCCCAGGGGGCGTGGCCTGGAAAGGAGTGCAGAATTCTTGCCTCCAGCACCTTCCTTCTCTCTCTACTTCCTGTCTGCAGTGACGTGAGCAGCTTCCCCCTCACAACACCCTTCCACCATGCCTCTGCCTTGGTGCCAGACAGCCATGGACTAAATAAACCCTTTAAAGCCATGAGCCGAGATAAACCTCTCTGCCTTATGCTGTGGGTGTCAGGTATTCTGTCCCGAAGAAAGGAAAGTGGCTAACGGAGTTACTGGCTTTCTAGATGTAATAATGGCACCATGAGTTGTAGTTTAAAATCGCTTTCTTAGCCAGACGTGTGAATGTATGTCTATAATCCCAGCACTCTGGGAGCCTGAGGCAGGAGAATCACTAGTTTGAGACCAGCTTGGACAATTTAGAGACTTAATGAGACCCTGTCTCAAAGTTTAAAAAGGGCTAAGGACATAGCTCAGTGAGAAGGCTGTGGATTCAACAGAAGCAAGGAAGAGAGGAAAGGAGGGAGCAAAGGAGGAAGGGGCAGGAAGGAAAGGGGCCAGCCAACCTGACCCGGTTCTTATGTTTTGGAGATTCGTATTAAAATACATATGAGGGGCTGGGGATTTAGCTCAGCGGCAAAAGCGCCTGCCTGGCAAGCGCAAGGTCGTGAGTTCGGTTCCCGGTACCGGAGAAAAAACCAAAAAAAAAAAAAATAAAATAAAATACATATGAATGTTATGGTGTTGTTTCTGGGATTTAATTATTTAAAATAATTCAGTAACGGGTTATAGAAGCATAAATAAAACAAATTACTGTTGATCTGGTCGATAGGTACATGAAAGTTTGTTACAGTAACCTTCCCACTTTTGTATAGAGGTTTGAAATTTCCACAATCAAGAAGCAGATTTGTTTTAGACGTTAGTGAATGATCTAAAGCTGGCGATAGTGATGGTTGAGGAGGAAGCTCGCCGTGTCTCAGACACAGCTAGTGACGGTTGGGAGCCATCACATTTTTCAAGGCGTGAGAGCCACGCCCCTAGAATATAAAGACAAATTCTTTATCGAAAAGCTCAACATTACACAGACAGAAATTTCATGCTAGTGTCCAGGTTTATTAATAGCAGCTTAGTTTTCCCACCAGCATCACGCTGAGTCTCAACCTGCTAATATCCTGGGTTTCATTTGCTTTTACCGTATTTGAAACACTTTGACAAACTGTTTTTTGAATGCCACACACTTTGAGTTTTGCTTTTGCTATCCAGCGTTTTGGGTTTTATAGGTATTTTTCTTGGGGGACGCACTGATACCAGGGTAGCCTTTTTACAGAACGGTGGCATTTACTAAGCTCACAATGGTGAGCTGTCCAGCCCTTCTCCGAACTGTGCGGACCCATGAGAAGAATGCACTGCGACGCAGCTTCTTCCCACCGGCCTGCCTCCTTCATTCCTCACATGATCATACTTAATAAGAAGCACAAGTGAATATGCAAGGGGCAGAATTCATTTTCTTACTCAGCATATACACTGACCACGCCTTACACGTGCCATGTCTTAGACACAGCTAGTGAGGGTCAAGAGCTGGCACAGTTTCCAAGACACGAAAAGCCAAACACCTAGGACATAAAGACAAATTCTTTTCAAAACTCCTGACATTGCACAGACAGAAATTTGAAAGTATAAACCCTTCTTAAATAGCTCTGTTAATGTGTGATGTACGGGTGTACCTGTATATTAGATATGCCTACAAAAATCTCTAATTGTAAAACTTTTATAAATCTGATAATCCATTATCAGAGATTTGAACTACTAGCTTTAGTATGCATGTCTTTAAAAATGTAAAGATGCAACATTTGTTGAGTAACAGCAATGAACTGACAGATGGAAAGATTATAACAAGTACTGCAAAAAAAATAATCAGAGTCGAATCTTTGAGTGCGCCTAAACCACAAAGCACTAACTTCAATTTTTCAACAATTTTAAAGCATATTCAAACATATTTCTTTTATCAGCATACAGATTCTTATATCTTTTTATGACAGCAAAAATACTCCCATTGGTAAATATAATAAATCTTAGATATTATTTTGTTTTTGGTTCACCTTTTTTAGTTTATACATTTTACATGCTATTTTACACACATAGTATATTAGTATCAACTATTGATAAGTAAGTACAAAGGGAGGTGCCCTCAAAATATTTCACTGAAGGAGGGCATGTTCAAAATAGTTTAGGGACTATGTACTTACAATGATTAAAGGTCTCCATTTTGAAATCAGATTGGTGAGGTTTGAATTCTGTATTCATTGGCCGCTGATTTTTTTTTTTTTTCAGTACCGGGAACCAAACTCAGGAACTTGCGCTTGCCAGGCAGGCGCTTATGCCACTGAGCTATATTCCCAGCCCCTGGCCACTGATTATGAGGCACTGGAACAATAGCTTGGCTTCCGTAGGCCTCAGTTTGTCTGTAAAATAAGCATCTTACTAGTGTTTTCCCTTTGATTTTTTGTACAAACTAAATGACATTGTGGGTGAAGTTGCAGTTCAACCCCTGACACGTGGTAAATATACCATGATGTTAGTTAATTGTCATTATTATTACCCTCATTGTCTTTATCATCCTGTGACAACCAATCTAGTCACTACCACCTGCTATGGTCTAAACAATAAAACTTAAGTGATCTCCAGTGTGTCTTTAAAAGGAGCTCACAGTTATGTAAGAAATTCTGTCATTATTTTGGCAGTTTTACTAAAGACCTGCTCCCGTAGGTCAGGGTCCCTGGAGATTCACTTGAATGATATGATATGCACCAACATGGTCAGATCTGAAATAACTCAGGAGCAGAGAATGGAAGACCTTTTCCCACTAATTACCTCTCTTCATTTGTTTACAATGTGCACAAATGAGAAATCAGAAATCAGGCAGGAAGAGGTGTCAAACACCTTTTATCATCCATCTCTTTTCTTCCACTTCTCTGATTCTGCTGTGTGGGTGCGTCCCTATTTCCTTAGAGCAGAGCAAACTTCTTAAGAATTTAAGAGAAGCCTGCACTTCACTTAGAAGTCCATGACTTGTGGAAAGTTACTCACTTCCCAATGTCCTCTGAAGATCTTAGGTCCATGTATCTTAAAGACCTATCAGAATGACCTGGAGCACTAACACAGCTGTTTATTTACATTTTGCGAAGTTATCATATGTGTACTCTAATTCCTATTTTAGCCTCTGCGTGGATGACACTACTTGTTACTGGCGATTCTTGCAGACAGGCTGTCTGTTAAATAAGCAGCTATTACCGTGCTTCCGACCAGATGGCTTCCTTATTTCAATGATCTGCAGCCTTGTTCTTTGGGGTGCTCAACCTGAGAACTAATGGACACAGGCAAAAGTAAGTCTCTCCTTGCAGAGCAAAGGGGTACTTTGTGCCGATATTCTTCCAAGAAAACTTTAAAAATGAACTTCCCTAACTTCAGAATGAGTGTCTCACTGAACTTACAAGGGACTGGAAGCAAGGGAGCAGTTAGACTCCAGTACGGATCTGGCTGCATATCAGGGGTGGGCGACTTAGCAGACACTGACTGATCATAGAGGACATTTTCCCTGACCAGGTGCTGAATGACTGAGCTCTATGGGGCAAATTGCAGTAGTGAAAAGTGCAGGTTTGGTGTCAGAATGGCTTTCTGCTCCTACTTCTGTGGTTCCCAGCTATGTGGTCTTTTAAAATATTTATTTATTTATCTATTTATCTACTTATTTATTTATTTGCCCAGCTATGTGAACATCTCATGTGAGCGTCTATCATCACTGTCGTGGTGATGATTATCTATGAGCACCAACTCCTGCATGATTATTAAGAAGCAGTCTGACACTTGCCCGTGGAAATGGAAATGCTTTGGTGAGGTTCTAGTTCTGCCTTTTTAAATGGGTCTCTGGTAAGGCACATGCATACACTGTGAAACTTGGGGGTTTATCTTCTCCAAGTAGAAAAGAGGCTCAATAAAATCTGCTGAAAGATTTCTCCAAGTGGCAAGCCAAGTAAAATGCAATGCACGAGGAAGCAAATGCCAAGTCCATAAAGTAGATCCATGGGAACGTAAAACTACACATATTCAGCTCCATAATCCAAGTGTTAATGAAGTTCTAGTATCAGAGGCCACTGCTTGAGCAAGATTCGAAGCCAAGAGCTGTAAACACACTGTCTTTTGGGCTCCTTCTAGCAATTCTGAGACGTAGCCACTGCTATTATCAGGGAGATAACCAAGTCTCAGGGAGACCACATAATTTGCCCAAAGTCACACAACCAGAATGGCAAACTCCAAGTCCCAGCCTAGTGTCACTGTTTGAATAACCTCATTATATTCCTTCCAAAGAGGAACACGAGTGTGAGTGCAACCAACACACTCAAGAGCACTTACATTGGAGATGGCAAGCCTATTATTTTCCTGGTCTTATGTAAACTTAATTGTGCTGTATTTAGATCAGGCTAATACTATTTCTTCAGGCTTATCCTTTGAGCCTGAATGGGCACTGACTGATGGGAAGGAAGAATTCTCACAAATATGTTGGCTAAATTATCTTTCCCCCACTTCCTTCCCTCCTTCCTTCCTTCCTTCCTTCCTGCCTTTCTTCATTTTATTGAGGGTCTACTATGCATAGGTAGTGTTCTAGGCTTAGCAGATAGAACCTTGAATAAAATAGCTATAGTCCATGTCCTTAAGGAGTTAACTTTTATATACTGTCATTTGTGTACATGAATACAAGTATTTAAATTCGAGAATTTATATCCAAAGGCTTAAAATCTTTTGATTTCATTTTAGGAATTTATCCTAAGTTTATGAGTTTTCCTACCAAGGAATGATGCCACCACAGGGGTGTTGATAATAAGTAAATGAAGACAACAATATAAGTGTAAAGCAATCATTCTTTGAACGGAGTAACTGTTGAATTCCCATACAACAGGACATTACTGCAGCCACTGGCAATGACTTAGAATGTCATGAGGCAATCTAGAAAGATGTTGATAATCCAAGAGTATGCATCATATATTTTTGTAAATCATACACACAGAAAAAGTAAGGCAACATAGTCACCAATTTACAGTAGTGTTTTTGAATAACTGGCTTGTGAGTGATTTATATTTCATTCTGTTCTCTTATTTATGAGCTCTAAATTCCTCAAGTGGAAAACTGCCACACATCCAAAAGGAAACTGCTTCGTAAATGTTACAGTCCAATTTCTTTCCATCTCAGATAACTTGCTCTGAGCCTCAGCGCTCTCTGCATATCTGCATCTGCATCTGATGTCTACATATGTATCTCTGAAATGGGGTAAAGAAATGGAAGTAAGAAGTGATGATTGCAGTGGTCATTAAGCCAGTCAGTGGCAGATAGTTCGGTGAGGAAGTGGAAAACTATATGCAGTTGGGTTCAACAAAAGTCACCATGCACCTCCGACCAGCTCTACTTAACAGGAGCGAACTGCAAATGCCATTTTTTTTTAGCCTTCTTTTACACATCTATAAAAGAAGGGGCTAGGGCAAATGACTGTGAGGGTATTATGAATGATCAAAACGAGTTTTCTTACTGTGTCAACAGTAACAGTGGCCACTGGACTCCAAGGCATTCTGGAAAGTCGTCTTTGACAGAGCTATGTGTGGAGAAAGTAGCACTGTAATTAAAAGGAATGACAGAGTCCTGGGCCTGCAGAGGCACTCTTAGGTGTTTTCCAAGTTTAACTGGAAGATTTTAAACAAAGTTCTCATGCCTTTGTTACAGCTGTGACAATCCTGCTATATGTATTATTTTTAAAACAGTGGCACTTTTATCCCTACAAGCAAGCTGGCACCTAAGGAAAAATGCAAATATATTTACCAGTGCTCTTTGTGCAATACTTTAATTCTCCACTAAAGATCTAAGTATCCTGTATGGAGACAGAACAACGCAAGAGCTGATGAGAGGAGACAATTTTCTAGGTCAATGAAACTGGTTTAAATGTATTTGGGAGTCTTACAGCAATTTATTCTGTACTAACTGGATATTCTACAGCAGTGCCATCCAGCAGGACTTTCTGTGACCAGGAGAGTGCTCCAGACCTGCCCTGTTCATTATGGTGCATGGGGAGGGGGCTGCTAAACGACACTTGGAATGTGGCTGATATGAATGAAGAACTGAATTTTAATTTAATTTATTTTAAGTTAATGTAAGTCACGATGGTCCACCACACTGGACAGCTCAGTTTAGAGCCTCACTGATAGAAGTGTAGCCTGTGGATAACAGCATTTACATTACCTGGAAATTGATAGAAATGTACAATCTCATTCCCTATTGGAACCTACTAAATCAGAATCTGCATTGTAACAAGATCCTTGAGTGATTCATACAAAAACATAATGCACAAGAAGTACCACTGGAGACAATTGTTCAACCTTCCATTTCACTGGATGAGTCAGTCAGGCAACTACTGATCATCTTTTACTCAGTCAGCAGGCTCCAGTCTCTGCCCAAGGCACTGCATGCTGGATGAGACACAAGTGGGAAAATGCAACCAATTAGGAAGGGACCTCAAGCCATCTAGCAAAGGGAGTAAGAGGACGAGCTGCAGATCGAACTGCTCTGCAAATACCCATTTCTAGATGTGTTATCTTGAGGGTCCTAACTTACGTCTCTAAGCCTGTTTCCCTTTCCTTTACACAGAAACAACTGTAAATGAAATCATGCATACCTGATGCTTAGTCCCTGCCTGGTATACGACAGTCACCCAAGAATATCTTAGTTTATCAAAGTTATTACAGTAAAGCTGTAGGAGATTCCCACTCTTAAACTAGTAGATGGGTCATTATAGCAGATGAGAGTGCAATAATACACTCTGCTGAAAAGATGATAATTCTCAAGTGACCTCATTTCCAAGGAATGTCAGCTGTTACCGAATTCAGGGTGTGGGAAGAGAAAGATGCTTGAGTCATGCATACATTCTTCATTGAGTAAAATATCCTAAGGTCATCAGTTCGTGTGAGTGATCAGTAGGTGGGTTTAGTTTTTAAAGGCCATACTGCCTTCCTTTGGACCTTGGCATATTTTCCTAATTAAAGCCCACATAACCATCGTTCATTTATTTAAAAAATACTTGCGAATAATAGCATTGGGGAGGTAAGACAATATGGAAGTTGAAGCTGGATTCTATAGACAGTCTAGACTGGAAGCCCAGCCCTGCTCCTTACTGGCAAGCTTTTATAACTTGCCTGTGTTTCTGCCTCTTCATCTGTAAAGTGGGCATGACATTGGCAGCAACCTACAGGACTGTGAGAAGTTAAAAGAGCTGATATGTATAAAGTACTTACTAGAGTATTAGGTACTCGGCCATTCAGCAAAAATAAGCAAGACAGGTATCAAGGCCAAAAAAAAAAAAAAAAAAAAAAAAAAAATCCCCCCCCAAAAATGCATATCCACCGTAAGAAGTTTTGGAAGCACTGCTGCTCTTCAGGAACTAGCTCTGCTTTGGTGGATGTTCTGATGTTGCAGGGACTTTTGAATGCAAAAGAACAAATATTTGTAATGCTTTTGAAACATAACATCCAATATTTCATGAGAGGTAGAATGTTGCATCACTCTTCTTTATTTTAAAGAGAATACAAATTTTCAAAAAAAGAAATTAAAAAGATACAGAATTTCAAAACAAGATGATAGGAAATCAACAATGGTTGTTATATTGCATATTATTATCTTGAAAGTAGTTGTTCAGATTGCCAGATATAGACATGCAGATATAAGTACGTAAAATACTGAAAGAGTAAACATCACTCTTTATTTGAAACAGGGTCCTTTCGTTTTATGGTACTGAGGATGGAACTCAGGGCCTTGTGTGTGCCAGTCAAGCACTCTACCACTAAGCTCCCCCCTCCCAGAAGTAGGGTACTTTTGCTATTTTCCATAACTGCAGTCTTCTTGGAAGGGATCCAACACAGACCTGAATTAAACAGAGCCCATTTTGGTAGACCTGTGCACCAAAGTTATCCAGGAACTGAATTAAAACTGGTGCAAGAGATTCAGCATTGAGTGAATACGTGCAGCAGACCTTCCATTTCTTTCGTATTTTCCAGCATTCTGCTAACCAGAACACGGACTTCCGGACATGAGCCACTGTTAGAAATTGACAACTACAAATCACAGGGGTCCATTCCCGGCGCATTCGGACCCTGGCCACAGAAAACATAGTTATCTCATATGGGTTGGAGATTGGGTCATTTTCAGAGGATAATCTAGTTTTAAGAGAATTTCAGTAGATGTGCTTATGGGTTTCCAGTGTTTAGAGAAAAAGTTTTAAATCCTAAAACCTTCCTGAGTATGTTTTATCTGTGTGTGTGTGCTTTGTGGTTGATGATTTGATCCTCAAAATCATGAAGAAAAATTATAGAAACACTGTGGAAAATCCCTTGAAGAGCAAAAGCTCCAATTAATATCCAATTTATTGTCTGGTCCTGTGGAGCTCTCTGGGTTATCCAGAGAACTGAAGTCTGGGCAAGGTTCTTGGAGTTCCATCTCCCTTATGCCTCTGAGCTCTAAGTCCCCTCAAACGAACAGGAAAACCAAGGAAATACATAACCAAACTTGGCCAAGATAAACTGTGAGTAAATGTGTTGGTTTCCAATCCAGGTATCTCTAATTTAAATAAAATGATGACAGGGATGGTTAGGAGCTTAGGTTCTGAAACTGGTGTGAGTTTAATTCTCAGGTCTGCCACTGACTATCAAAGAAACCCTGGCAGGTGACATAAAGCCTCTGAGGGTCCCTCAGATGTAGAATGGGGAGAACAATTGCACCAACCAGGTTAACTTGCTGAGACAATTAAAGACGTTACCACAGAAGCTTGCCTTTATATCAGTATGTGTGGGTGCTCTTTTAAGAACTTTTCATGTATGGCCTGATAGCGCCTCACAGTGGACCTCTGTGGACCGTTTTTATTTCCCCATCTCTCCCATTGCACATGAGAGAAGATAGAGGCACACATATGTAGCAAGCTGGGGAAACCACTACAAGGCTGGGGGCCGGCAAGTGAGAAGAGGGTGGTATTTGAACTCGGGGAGCCAGATCCCGGAGTCCACATGGTCATGCCTGTGCTGTGAGATACAGAGCTCAGGTGTTGGTGCTTGGTTCGTCTTACTGATGATTGCTATTATTTTATAGTATTTCTGGCGGCCAGCAATGACAGAGCAGACGCTGTTGCTAATGACCCTCCCTTCACCACTGCCTTCCCTAGAGAAGGGAGGGCCCAGCAGACACTTTTCCAGGGGCTGGGACATCTGTGTTCACGTTACTAAGGCAGAGGTAAAGTGGCAGAGAACATAAGAGCCCTGCCTGATGGGTAATTTGGTGTTGGTGGTTCAGACGAAGCATATTCTAAAGTCTGATCTCGCCTTTCTCCTGCCTCTCAGCTCGCAGACTGTGAGGCCGTAACCGCCCTGGGGCAGGCTGTTCTTTAGATCACCGCCAGAGCCTCCCGGGTCTCAGCAGGACTTCCTCTGTGACTGTAGAGTCTGTCTGGTCTCAGAGCCGCCCACAAGCCACCCTTACTGTTATTGACCATCTTCCCTCTGAGCTCGGGCTCTTTATCTTCCTCACAGAAGATATTTATTTAATTGAAGATTACAATAGGCCTCCTCCTCAAAATCTTGATCCCGGTCCCGCCTCGGGATGACTGCACACACTGGGACGTTCTCCCGCTGGGTCTGGGCAAGGCCAGCTCCCTCTCCCCTAATCCTTCCAGGGTCATCTTCAAAGCTGCCTCCTGGAAGAGGCCTGCCCTGGACATCCCATCTGAATTTCTTTCCCTATAACCTTTACGTCACCGGTGCCCTGCTTATTTCCTCATAGTACTTCCATTTGGAAGTACTGGTGATCTAGTTAGCACAGTCCTGAGAGGAGGCACCTCGCGCGGGGCCTTGCGTATCTTGTTCATCACTGCATCTTGTATCTTAGCTTGCAGATAAACCCTAAACACTAATCCACACAGATGTACATTCATTCCTCTGTATACTAGCTTTGCTCCTCAGACTTTCCGTATTTCTCTAACTGAGATTGCTAAGATCCTTCCTACTTCGCTGACTTGTTTGAGGCTTTTTCTCTTAGGTCTTTATTCATGTATTCATTCATTCATTCATTCATTCATTCATGTATTCATTCATTCATTCAACAAATCTGTACTAACAGCGAATGAAGCACCAAACACTGGGGCACAAGGTGAATGAAACACTCTCTGACCCTGTGGAACTCGAAGTCTGTGGGGCAAGGCCGACACGGACAGGTGCTCCCAACGGGATGTTCTGCCTGCTGCGATTGGAGTTGTGCATGGGGAGGGGCGCTCAGCTGAACCTGGCCAGCAGGGGGAGACTTCCTGAAGAAATGAAAAAGGAGCAGGAGAAGGCCGAGTACAGAAACCACGCTGACAGCGCGGTGCTAAGTGGTCAGTCTGATGTCTTCATTAGGGCGAGGATGGCGTGGACCCGTCGTAGATGAGAGTCAGGAATCACGTACTAAAAGCCTGGAGCTTCATCTGTAATCGCTGGGATCCTGTAAAAGCTGGGAGCTATGGAAGGTGTTATTGAGGGGAATGAAATCTTTAGGGAAGGTATTAAATAATTTCAACTTTTTAAGAAGCCTCCTTATAAAGATACCTGTCCTGAGCTCCTGCAGGGCAGCAATTGCACTTGGTCAAGTTAAGGAAAAGACTGAGGTCCGTGCTAGAGTTACACAAAAGGATCAATGATGTCTTAGGGTGACATCATACTTTTTTTTTTTTTGGTGGAGGCTTACAGCAGAGAGAATTTAGGTGTGGCAGTAATTGCAGCTCTTCCTTGTACTGGCATCATTTTCTTAAACTAAGAGCTGACTTGGCTCTGACTGAAACCATTTCTGATTCAACTTAAATGACCTGCGCAAATACTATCTAGAATGAACATATTTGAGGATAAGCGAGAGTACTGAACAAACTTAGGCATGTTAGCCCTACAGAGAAAAAAAGCAAAATCTAAATATATTCACTTTTATTAGGGAATAATGACATTAAAAAATATGCTGCAGGAACTCTGCATAAATAAATTGTTCCTATAAAACACAAGTTCCTGTTAATTTAATATTTAGCAATCACCTACTAGTTAAATAAATATTACTAAGCTTAACTCATCATTTCTCTTTTTTTTTTTTTTTTTTTTTTGTTTTTCTCCGATACTGGGAACCGAACTCACGACCTTGCGCTTGCCAGGCAGGCGCTTTGCCGCTGAGCTAAATCCCCAGCCCCCTCATCATTTCTCTTAAAGTGATAAGCATGCTTATGTTTACAATTTCACCAACTGCATAGTTTTTTCTTTATTCTGAGGAGGGAAAAAAAGAGGGAGAATGAAGTGAGACAAGAACAGACAGATCAGGGAAATTAATCAATGCACAAAGCTAATCTTTGTCCAGAGGTTTTCTTCCAAGGGAAATCACTTTGTGTTACATTATGGGTTGTTTTTTCCAATTTACAGTACAGTTGTTTTTTACAGTATGGGCTGTTTTTTCCAAGCCAGGAAGTCACACTCTAACTTTCTGTTGCTGCTGGTGGTGGGGAGGGAGTAGTGAGTCCTCTCCTCTGTCCCTTCTCACACATTGGGACCTGTACGTTCTGCCCGGTGGCTGTTTCGTTTTCTCGTGAGTTGGGGAGAAGCTTTGGCTTCTGTGTGAGTGCTCAGCACCCGGCCCCGGGCCTCCAGTGCATGTTCAGAGAAAATATTCCGTAAATAAGGAAGGAAGCAGCCAATCCCTCTCACTCCACTGTGCCTCGTGCCTGGTGCAGAGGACAGGCAGTGCCTACCACACAGGCAAACTGAAAAGGTTTCCTGGAAGGAACCCATGACGAAGTAATCTTTGAAACTGTAAAATGTAGCAGACACACGATGATCCTGAAGAATACAAGCAAACTTAATGTGTAACATCCACTTCTTCATTCAACAAACACCGAGCATCTGTAGGGTTCCATAGCTGTGACTCTGACTATCACAATATGGCTGAAAGACACAGGAGGGAGTAGACGATATACAAATAAGGGTCCTATAACTCAAACATCCCGCACACAGACCAGAGCAACGGAGCACATCGCGGGAGATCAAAGGTCTACTCATCTTCACAGTTCAGCCCAAGTTTCCCACACAAGTTTCCTTCTCCCCACGTCGCTCGACCAATAAGGTCCCTTTTCCTGGTCTTCTTAATTCATTTTCTGCACAGCTCCCTGTGTATCACTTTGTGTCCTAATAACGGGCTTCCTTGATGGTATTTACACCAGAGGACGAACGGTGATCTCATATATGCAGACATTAATTAAGAATCCCGCTCAGTGAACGAATGAAGAACTAGTCTCAGCAGCTCGCAGCTATGAGTCTCTTTAGATGCCAACAGCTAAACTGGCGTCACCATCAGCACTGCTCCTGGTGTCAACCTTCGGACCTGCTTATCCAGGCTTCAGTGGATGCCACTTTTCAGCGCCCAGTCACAGTGGCCATCTGCTGCCCAGAGCTCATGGGTGCTTGACTGCCCATGTCCTCCGGAGAAGAGACTTCCTGGGGAGCTTCCCTGCTGATGCTCATCCTGCATGCTCGGGGGGGCTGTGCATTTCTTAAACAGAAGGGGCTTGTACATCCAGTGACAGCACACAGGCTGCTCTGAGGCCGGTCTTCCTTCTTTCAGATCTGGGCTCTGTCACCTGCTTTCTCAGTGCCAGTTTGCCTGGAGTGAACCCCAAGGCCCGTGTGGCGAAGGCCTGGCCCACAGCTTAGTGCTACGGGGCAGTAGTAGTGCTAGGGATGATAAGAGGCGAGGCCTACTGCAGGCCTTCGGCTTCCGAGGGGTGTTCCCTGGGAGGGAACCCTGGGGCCCTGCACTGCTCTTCCTCTTGTTTCCCGAGCACTCTAAGGGGAGAGTTTTCTCTGCCATGCACCCCCACCACAATGTACTGCCACAAGCTACAGCATGGGCCCAACTGATCATGAATGGAAATCTAAAATTATACCCCAAGTAAACCTTCTCCCTCTATACAATGATTACCTCAGGCATGTTGCAGTAACTGGCGAACACACACAAGTTCAATTATTCAGTACTTTCCCTCGATATCCTGGTGTATTCTCCGTGTGTGTGTGTGCGCGTGCGGGGGTGGGGGGGAGCATATAGTACTAGGGATTGAACCTTGTGCACACAGGCAGATGCTCTATCACTGAGGTACAAAAATCTCTAGCTTTTTAAAACTTTTATTTAAGATAGGATCTTGCTAGGTTGCCCAGGATGGCCTGGAATTTGCAATCCTCCTGCCTCAGCATCCTGAGTGACTGAGATTACTAGGGTGTGTGTCTTCACACTCAGCTTCTATTTCTAAATAACACCTTTTTTCCACTACAGGATTTATTCAGGACTAACCTGTTTAGTGAAGCAGCAAGCTAATATTAGGATACAGGGCACAGATTTTGAAATCACGTAGACCATTGGCTGTTCTGCTTACTTCATATGTGACTCTGGGAAAGTAATTTTACCTCTCCGGATCTCAGCTATATTTTCGTACACATACAGGTAACAGTGTCTGTCTCTAGAGTTATAATGAGTTGAAGGATGTTATATAAATAACGGGCTTGGCCAAGTGAGAAGTAGGAACTCATTAAATGTTAGCTAGCACTGCTGACAAGTGGTTCTTCACCATACGTCCAAATTTTTTATGACAGCCTTTGCTCTTGATGATCGTCCACAAGATGTTCCTGTGCTGAACATCTCAGAAGACAGAGACACATTCTCTGCGCGGGTCAGAGGGAGGACTTGTTTCCTGAAGATAATGTCCTCCTCAGGAAAAAGACTGGGCAGATTTGTTCGCAGTACCTTATAACACTGGGGTTTCCTAAGCCTGTGGCTCCCCGGCTGTGACACAGACCACTGTGAATACACCATCTGCCTGGGTGCTCAGGTCCCCACTCAAGGAACACAGGGTGTCAGTGAAGGCGGGACGTGCGTGCCGCTGCTCTCTCTCCTGACACAGGAGTTTCGTGACATCTGCCAGTGCCTGGGGACCTCGGACAAGCTTACCTGTTAGTGCCCCAACATGGTGACGTCTCAGACCCTGTGCACTGCCTGTGATTATCCCCATCATCATTTTTGGGTAAAGAAACTAATGAAAGCAAATATGAAGTTTTTTAATGCTAAGTAAAATCCCTTGTATGATTCAGGGCTACCACTCTCTTTGACGGCACCATGCATTTTTCTTTAATCTACAGACTACGGCTAACGTATCATACTTTCACTCAGAATCATATGGAAAAATGAAAATTAAATTTACTGGGAAGATACTTTAAATGTCACTTAACTTTGGCTGTATTTATGAGATCGGAATTAACCTGGTTGGTTAAATATAGGATTACACTTAAGTGACAAATTGGAATTTATGTGATCCTTATTAACCTAATAGGCAGGTTCACCTTATTTCTGCTGGTTCTAAAAGCATGGAATTCAAAACAAGAGCCACCCATGCAATCTAGAGTGTACAGTGTCTTGCCATGATTTTTTTGAATGTGTTTCTTAATATTCTTTTAAATCTACATCATTTTAGTTAAATGGTTTGGAATAAAGCAACACAACAAAAAGATTAAAACATCTCTCACAGAAAGCCCATTACAAAACATTTTCCCATGCTATCTTAGTAGTAAAACAGTGTTATACCTAGAGCTCCTAATTTGATTTTTCTTTCTTGTATCAGTGGTAAAAACACCCTTTCCCCCTCCAGAGAAGTACACCGTTTAGCTACAGTTGTCAGGGCAAGATTCAGTACGCTGCAGCCCTGGTTCCACCAGGTACTAACTGGGCTGGGTTGGGACTGTGAGTCCAGGGTTCCTCATGTGTGACCGGGGTACCATAACACAAACCTGGGGTTAACTAAGAGGACGCTTCAGGAGCACTGGGTAAATGTGAGTCTATAAAATAAGAGCGAGTAGATGATCCACTCAGCAAAGGCCATTGTCAGCGCGGGAAGTTTTGGTGGTAGATCTGAACTGAATGAAAGACAATTCCTGCCCCTGCCCCGCCAACGCTCTTTGGCCTTATGACCTTGACTGACTTCGAGGGGTTACAAACAAGTCTGTTCAAGAATGTGTATGTATGTTGTCTTGTGGTCGATATTAAAGGCCTGTCTCTTCTATTTCTCAGGGAGGCCTCAGTGAAGGCCTGGAAAAAATACTTTTCATGCCTACCTTCCCAGGTAATCATGTCTTGCTCTGAGGAATTTCTAAGCGTTTATTCACGAGCGAGATCAAACTCGCAACTTCCTGCTGTGGTCTGGCCACCAGGAAGCTCTAGGTGAAATCTGTGGTTCAGTGTTTAAAATGCAGCAGTTTCAGGAGGATAATACTCATCATATTGATACGCATAATTTTTTCATAAATCATCCAAACTCTTCACAAAGGTCCTGTGAAGCAGGTGTCATTATCTCCATTTTATAGATGAAAAAACAAGCTCAGAGACAAATTCAGGGTCAGTTCAGACAAAACTGAGATTTGAGTTTGGAGAGTTCTGACCTCATCATTTACACTCTTTCCGCAACGTTATGCTACTTCCACTACGGACCATCTGAATTCTCTCTTTGTTGTTATTTATTTTGTTGAACACCATCCTGGGGTGCCCCTCTTCCATCTCATTCTGCTTTCAGAACTGCTTCAAGCTCTTCCCTTTCTTCTGCTCATCTTATCTTCTGTCCTTTCACCAGTGAAACCTCATTCACCAGTTTCTGCTTTCTGAACATATCTAGCTCTTTCCTGCCCTGGGGCCTTTGCACATGCCCGGCCCTGCTCCCCAGATGGTGTTTCCCAAGCCTTTCCCTTGGAAAGTCTGTTCCTTGCCTCCTAGCTTTACCCTCAAAGTCACCTGTCAAAGAGACCTTCCCTGACCAGACGCCCTGGTGGAAGAGGACGTATGTTTGCTAACTTTGTGAGGGTTGACATTCCCATCAAAGGCTGTATGAGGGCAGGGACATTAGACCTTACTATCTAAGCCAAGACTGCAGGAACAACTTGGGGAATGAATGACCTGGAGATGGGTAGGATCTGTCTTCTCTGAGGTTGGAGGGGAGGAGGAGTAAAGCCCAGGGCCACCTTGGGGTTGAGGGGTGTTCTGCTCTGACAGTTTCCAGTCAGAACAGGAAAGGCTGCTGCTGCCTGGGCGACAGCTCCAGGCAGAACGAGACTGAGCTGAGGGATGGGCAAGAGTGACAGAGAGGAACAAAACGTTCACACTATTCCAGGCAATCCTTATCTAAATTAATGTTTAATTCCACTGACCTAGTTCAGACCCATTGGTTTTGCAAGTTTATTTGAGGCCTTGGTTTCCTACAGGAAAGCCTGGGCAGAGGCTTCTGCTGACCTAACAGCAGGCCCCGATATGCTGCTCCCTGGTGACTTGAAATGTCCCAGAAACAGCTCCGCACTGCTGCTGCCCTGCAAATCCATGTGTGTGTCTGACATAAGGGCTTTAATGCCAGGTAACTCAGCTCAGATTACAACCTATTGCAGTGATTTGTATTTTGTGCTGATTTATGTACTTTAAATACAGAAAGGATGAAGTCACAGCACCGAAGTGCTATGTACACAACGTGTCCTCATTTTATGATATGAGGGAGATGGAAAACCTCGTTTATTGATGCTGATGAAGAGCTACTGTGGTAAATGTAGGTGCTAAGAACTGGTACCAAGGAACGCAGAGGCCAAGCAGGAAACACAGAGACGAGATCAGGGCAGGATTCCTCACCCCAGGAGCAGCTGACAGCTTAGACCAGACAGTCTGTTGCTGTCCAGGGCTGGCCTAGGCATAGGAGGATGTTGAGTTGAGTCTGTGGCTTCTATCCACTAGATGCCAGCGGTATTCCATGGTTATTACAACCAGAGAGAGAGAGAGAGAGAGAGAGAGAGAGAGACAGAGACAGAGACAGAGACAGAGACAGAGACACAGAGAGAGAAGAAAGAAGAGAGAAGAGAAGGGGAGGGAGGGAGGAAGAAAGAGAGTAGGAAGAGAAGGGTGAGGAGGAGGAACAGGAGAAAGGAAGGAGGGAAGGAAGGAAGGAAAGAAAGAATGAGTGAAAGAAAGAAAAGAGAAAGAAAGAAAAGAAAGAAAGAAAGAAAGAAAGAAAGAAAGAAAGAAAGAAAGAAAGAAAGAGAAAGGAGGAAAAAGGGAAAGAAAGATCAATTTTTAAAAAATTCTAACACTGCAGAATGTTCCCCAGCAAGGGGTGGGGGTGAAAATTGCCCTTTGTTGAGCACTACTGGCTTGGAGAATGAACTTGCTAACATTTCTTAAGCCTTTCCTTCTGCGCTGGGCACTCTATGCTCGTCCTTCATTTACTCTTTAAAAGTGACCGATGGGCGCAGTGGTACAAGCCTGTAATACCAGCACTCTGAGAGGCTGCGGCAGGAGGACCCCAAGTTCTAGACCAGACCAGCCAATTTAGCAACTTAGTGAAACCCCGTTTCAGAACAAAAATAATGAAAAGGACCTGGGGATTCACTCAGTGCAAAGACCCTGGACTCAATCCCCTTCCCCAGGGGAGAAAGAGCAACCTGTGATGTGGGTATTCACAGCCTCCCTTTCTCTGAGGAGGACACTGCACCAAATCGTGTAGTAACCACCCTGGATCACACGGGCAGAGGCAGAGAGGATCTGTATGTGTGCGTGTGTGTGTGTGCGTGTGTGTGTGTGCGTGTGTGTGTGTCTCCAGATCTTACCGTTATACCACCGTGCCTAGGTGAGAGCTTTCTCAACCTCATGGAAAGGTACACTGCCTTCCATCCCTTTTTCCCTCCTTTCCTTCTGCGAACATGTCTCAGCACCAGGGACACGTGCAGAGCAGCCGTCCTCACCGACTGCCCCAACCCTGCTGCGTGCCCTTAGTCTCCTGCCTCAGACCTCCGCCCCAGCCCTCCTCTCCCGTGTGCAGAGACGTGGATCCACACACTTCTTCAAAGCTGCCTTGCTGCTGCTTGTTGCTGAGCACAGCTAAGAAGAGGCTCCCACAGATCAGAAGGAGGGAGAGAGAGCGAAGGGAGCGTTACTGTTCTGCTGGCCCCTCGCTGCCAGGTAGCAGTTGGGCATTTGTCTGCCTAAGGCATGTGGCCTTGGTCAGTGACTATAGCTTTTTACCAGGTGCCTCCCCACTGCCTCTTCATCCCTGCTAGTACCAGTCCCAGGGGATTTCTCTTTCCCTCGTAGGGAAAGAGCCCACCTGTCTTTAAATAACCCCTTCATGAAGCACTTTGCGATTATGCAGTCTGGAAAAGCCAGCTGTTTTCTGCTGTTATGGTTTGTGTCTGAATGTTCCCCCAAAGCATCATGCAGTCATAGGACGGGCTTCTAGAGCTTTCGATTCACTCATGGTTCAATGGGATTCTGGTTGTGAGTGCTGGGATTATGGATGTGTGTGCTACACCCACCCTGCACTGGGGCAGGCAACCTACACACAATATAAGGGAGGGAAACAGGCTTGCAGCTGCTCCTCCCTTTTGCTCTTGTTGCTTTTGCTGTCCTCTGCCACTGTGAACTGTTGCCCTCTGCCATGTGCCACCCTGCCTTGGAGAGTATGGACCGAAACCTCCACAAACTGTGGGCTAAATAAACCTTTCCTTCTTTAATTTTGGTGTCAGGTATTTTGTCCCAGCAATAAGGGAAAGTAACCAAGACATCTGCTATGCCCAGTGCAGAGGAATGGACAAACACCATAAAGGAAGTGTGCATGGGGTGGCCTTGGGAAATGATCCACCATATTGGGGGACACATAGCTCACACCAAACAACATGAGTAGCTGTGTTGCCTGCATGGAAATTGTGCAATGCACTAATAACAGTAGCAGTATTACAATTATTAAGCATCTACTTAAAACCAAGGCACTTGGTTAATCCTCTCGCTTAACCCTCAGAGTAACTAACGGGTGTGTGTCACCAGCCCCACTCAGGGTTGAGGAAGGAGGAAGACAGAAATCAGGTAATGTTTGAGGCCAGACAGCTACACACTGCCAGAGCCTGTTCCTGAATTTAGCCTGTTACTCAAGGTAGACTTGAATTTAACTAACATAACTTCGATCACAAGCACAATATAAAAAAAATAAGCATACAAGTGAACAAGTATTTTAAAGAGAATCATTTTTGGTGAAAAAGGCACTATTTCAGAAGACACCAATTCAAAAACTGTCCTTGCCCAGGCAAGGAATCTGGATCTCTTCCCAAATTAAAATGCTGTAGTAATTTTTTCTCTCCAGCACTCCTGGTCTTCATCAAGGCAGCAAAGGCTGAAGTCCGGAAGCAATTTCTTCCTCCAGGGAAAGTCTCGGAGGAGGGATCACTTCGCTGGCTTTCGCCTCCTGGAAAATCACTCAACTCCACCTTCACAGTTGGAGTTCACAGTGTGCTGCTGCTCAAAATGCGCTGACCAGGAAGAAGACATTTTGACCCAGGGTTTGAACCTGCCGCTGGATGCCCCAAATGCTTTGATTACAACACGAATGAGACTTAAATCAACGTTGGGGAATCTTCATCAAGGCAATCTCTTCCTGAGTAAATATCACTTAGCCAATTTAATTCCTTCTCTAAATGTCTATCTAGCATGATTGAATCATTTCTAATTTTTCTATTTTCATTTTATTAAAATTATTTTCATAGAGGTGAAATCATTCCTTTTGAAAGACATTAACTAATATTTGTTGCATCTATCAGATTATATATGTATTTTTTTTTTTTTTGTCTGTTTTGAGATAGGGTCTCCTTATGCAGCTCAGGCTGGCCTTGAGCTCACTTTGTAGCTCGGACTGGCCTTGAACTCATTGGTTTTTTTTTTTTTTTGGTTTTTCTCCGGTACCGGAACCGAACTCACGACCTTGCACTTGCCAGGCAGGCGCTTTTGCCGCTGAGCTAAATCCCCAGGCCCCGGCCTTGAACTCATGATGATCCTCCTGCCTCAGCCTCCCAAGTGCTGGGATTACAGGCCTGTGCCACCACCCCCAGCGTATCAGTTTATATTCACTATGAAGTCATTCTTTTTTTTGCTACAGTGAATTTTCTCACTCATCTCTATTTCCTGGGTCATATTTTGCACATTAGATTTGGTCAAGGTGATGTCACTTCTCATCAATGTTTGGGCAGTATCAAGCTTTGACATGTGCAGCTCTAGGTGTCTTCAGTTTTACTCCATATTTCTAAATGGGCCAAAAATCATAAATAAGACAAAAGATGATAGCTGCCTGAGAACCTGCGCGGTTTTGAGAGTCAGACTCTGAAAAAGCATGAGCGTTAAAGAGGTCAAACAGCAAACGATGAGAAACAGAGCGAAGCTGAGAGAGGGGAGGAGCCCGACGTGCTCCTGGGCTTCCGCCCGCTGATCCTCCAGGGCTTCGGGGTCAGAGTCGTGGCGTCAGAGTTCTGCTCTGGCCCTGGTGACTGTCCTTAGCACCCCTTTCTTCTCTTACTCTGGAGCGCCCAGTTAAGCCCTCCCTGGTGCAACCTCTCTGGCTTCTGAGGCGCCGTGTCCCCCAGCCGTCCCCCTAGCGAATGCCCCCCCCTTCCTCTCCGGCGTCCATCTCCACTCCCTCTTCTGAGTGACGCCAGAGGCTGGGCAGTGCCAGGCTCTGCCCCGGGTCTCCTTTCTCACTCCCGTTGCGCAAATGTTCTCATCCAACCCGGCAGCTGTGTGCGCCACCTTCTATGTAAATGACACTCAAAACTTCATCTCTATCCTTGACCTCCCACGCTCGATCCCCGGCTCCCCACACAGGGTGTGGTCCAACATGGCTCTCACCAAACACAGACCCAAGGAATTCTGGACTCTCATCTTAGACTTCTTTCCATCTTATCTCAATAAACAGTAGCACTCAACTGCAAGAACCAAAATTTCTATTTGGATTATCACTTCCTTTCCCTCTCAGTCAAGTTCCGTGGTATACGCTGCCAAGTACAGCTGGGGGTCCCTACCCCTCCCCACCCACAGGCTGCCCCTGGAGCTCTTACCACTACGCTGCTGATCAATCTCCCGTTTCTGCGGAGGTCTCGAGCTCCCACTCCTGCCTCCCACACGTCTGCTCTGTCGCGATCTTTTAGAAAAGAAGTCAATTCTTGCCCCTCCTCCTGCCTTCCTGTGGCTTCCCGAGGCACTCTAAAGAGTAACCAAACTGCTTTTTTGGGTTCAAAAACACCAAGAAGCTCATACTTGTGACTTCCCTGTGATGTTGTCTCCCTGGCCCTCCTTCCCTCTGGGCGGGGACACAGGCCTTCTTTCCGTGCCTCAAACAAGCTGGTCACAGAGCTTGCCCCTTCTCTGAGCATTTACACTGCACTAACCATTGCTTAGGCCTGCAGCGTCATTCCTCTCGTCTCTGTGTGACCATCGCCAGGTTTCAGTTTAAACATCCCCTCCCCTGACTGCAAAGTAGTCCCCAGGAACTCTATCACGCCACCCAGCCTTTGCACCATGCCAAACTTTTATCATTGTCTGAGCTTTTTTCTTACTCTTGATTAATTGACTGTCATCTTTCTTACCCCACTAGGATAATATGGAACACAGTATCTAGGAAATGAGTAAGTGTGTAGTCACACCAGGCACATCAGAGGATAAATACATTGTGGGTGTTTAACAGACTCTCACTTTCCTCATTCTGAGCACACACAATTGTACCTTAGCGTGAAACATTGCTTTATAACTTCTCTACAGTTGCCACAACACAGCCATATCACCCACAAACAATCCTGAATGCAAGATTATTCTCAAGGGGTCTACATTGGTCGACACATTTTCAATACAAGTACAACCACAGACCTGGGTGCACCTCCTGTCAGTGCTGCCAGGGAGCTGTATGATGTGGGTCCAGTCCTTCCTGTTAGGGCCTTTGTTTCCTAATCCTAGGTCCTGTCCAGCTCTTACGAGGCATTGGAGGGATGTATTCAAAAGCAGAACTTGGGATTCTGGGTGAATTTGAACTCATATCATTGTTTATTTGGATGACCCTGGGAAACTTTCTTGACCTCAGGACTCTGTTTTTCTCTGAAACAATACTACCTACTGTTAAATAATTGAATAATTTTACTCATATAAGCACCCAGTACAGCTACTAATTTATAATGAGCACATAAAGCATGTCAGAATTTATCATTATTAATATTGACATCATTCATATCATCACACATGAGTTCAGTTCCTAAGAAGCAGCTTTTCAAATGCATGTCCACTCTATTATAATGTTCTTGGAGAAACTTCTGATGAAAAGTATCTGATTAACTTCTTTATTACTTTGACTGGCCTTTTTACCAATGGGCTGTCCTTTCCCAAACCTAGGCTCTGACAGTTATGGAGAGAACCTGTAGATGCCTCCCGCTGTTCAGATGAAATGAAGTTCCACAGGAGAATTAACCTGTGTCTTCACAGCCTAAGCAGCAGGAAGAACTAAATGACTACATTCTGAAACTATAGCTTCATTCTTGAGGGTCTTCGTTCTTTGTGTGTTTCCTGTTCTGAATGCTCTGCTGTCATTTCCAGGACTGTCCACTTCCTGGGGAGATCCTCGCAGAGGAAGGTGGGGCTCAGGGCTCTCATGTGTGTTTGGTGCCTAGCTCAGAGCTGCACAGAGGACAGGTTCAGGTAAGCCGAGGTGCTTCTCCCCTTCTAACTCGAAGCACGCCCGATGTAGAATCTAAAGCAATTATGTGTGTGTGTGTGTGTGTGTGTGTGTGCGCGCGCGCGCGCACGCATGCGTGTGGTGGACATGCAAACTCATGACAGGAAATGATTACTTCATGTAGCCAAATTGTTCATAGTCAGCCCTTCTTCCCCTGGGGCCCACCGAATGGTGAGTGAGAAGATAGAGATAGGAATGTGCACTGTCTTTTGGAGTCCAGGGGGCGGGCCGCCTGGACATCAAGCCTTCCAGGAGGCTGATAACAACAGCTACCGGGCCATGATGTAAACCACACAAGGCACTGGATGTGGAGTGCACTTGCAAGGCTCAGTTGTGCTTCTCCACAACATCGTGGAGAAAACAAGAGACAGCAGTGAGGTGAAAATGGGAGGCCTCCTCTGCTGTCTCTTGTTTTCTCCACGTATTCCACCCACTTTTCCTATCAACCAACCTTGTATTTTAGAGAAACCTCCCAACCAACCTCTCCAGCATTCAGTGCTGTGCACTGCATACTCTCTACTGCTGTTATTTGCTTGGTGATTCTGTTTCTCACAAGCACTTATGTCCACACAGCGAACTTCAAGTGAAACACTTATCTTGGCTGTAGGAATCATATCTGTTGTTTTACAATAACCACAGAAACTAATATCTGTACACCGAGGGGTATGCTACATGACTCTCAAATGCCCCGAATACTGAAGGCTCGTTTCAATCCCACCCCCAGGCCCAGCCAGCTCTTTCCAAAATCGTCTTTGGGGCCCTTACCCGCTTCTGTGACATATGGTACCTAACGTGTTGGACAATTGCATCAGCACAGAGTTGATAATTCCACCCACCAGAAGTAAGAATGTAGGGCGGATCAAACAGCCAAAGACAGTAACAAGGGATAAAAAACCAGAACATTGGAAATGATGCAGAGCTTCACCATACAAGATAGTAGGGGTTCAACCAGGGTTCTTATACTGTGTATTGTTGTTTTCAGATCAGTCATTCTGATTACCAGGTTCAAGCATGCAAAGTTGGTCAAGAAAAAAGAAAATTTCAAGCACTGACCGTTTGAAGACAACAGTATGTAATGTAGCAATTGTTAATTCCTATCACTTTGTTTTGAGGTCATGTATCATTTTTGTGTTGTTTTGATTTTATCTTCATTGTTTTGTTAGTTTTTTTAATCTTTAAAATAAAAAAGTTGATAATTCCGTCCTTTTATGCAAAGCCAAGAATGACTACTTATTAAATGTTTATCAGTTGATTTTGTTAGCAGATTTGCTCCCAAACTGAGGATATTCATTGTCTGAATGTTACGGTTTAAGCATATTAATCTATAACTTCAACAAAAGTTGGAGTTCAATTAAACTTTAAATGTGCTACTATTTATTTTCTGTAAAGTTTTAAAATTGTCTTTTATCCACCTAAATGTTATTCACACATATAAAATCAAAATTAAATTGCTGAAAAGATTTTTCATCCTGAGACAAAATATTTACAAAATAATACCAAGCAAAAAAAGGCAAAACACAAAATTATATAAAGATGGTATGAACTCAACTACAAAGTAGTGCAAAATCAAGTGGAAGGAAATAAAAATAGAAACATTTATTTTCGGTAGCAGGAATGGAAAATTTTACTGGTATCATCAAACAAGCATCACTTTCTGAAAGCCCCTTTCTCTCTCTGCGTAAGTTGGCCTTCAGCTGTGAGGTGATGATATTTACACCGTGGGGTAACACGCTCATAGTATGAGCTAGTGAGTACCAGAGCTGAAATGTGAGCCCAGAAGCTGCCACTCTGTAGATGGAACTCTTTCCTGCTGGAAAATGAGCTCCCAGAACGCCATCTCTCCCACGTTGAGTCAGGGTAAGGGCGCAATCACACATCAGGAGTAGTTCTGTCTATCATGTACATCACCTCATTGTACAGGCAGGGGAGGAAACCGGTGGCACATGTGTCTTTGTACCACACATGCTGTCAAGATGGCTCCATGGCACTATGCACATCACTCACAAGGACGTTTCAGTGGCTAAAAGTGTGTCTTCCTCATTGTGGGAGAGAACGCTCCTGAGCTCTGTTAGGAAGCTGATACTGGGTCCCTGGCTCGCTTACAGGAGGGAGTGAAGTCCCCGTCAGTCCATTAGGGAGAACATCCTGAGGCCCAGAGCAAGAGCAAGTTCTGCAGCACCTGATTTATGTAGATACTCATAAAGTGCTCTTAGTGCATGACCCCACTGACCCTCAGACTTGCTGGTAGAAAGTAAATGGGCTGTTTTAGAAGGGGAAGGGCGTCGATCAAAACTACGCCAGACACTGTGCGTGCCTCACCTCCCCCAGGGCCCTGTGTGTCACGCACGCGCTTCACTTTCTGGGGTTTAATTCAGTCCCAAGCTACTTCCTGGCAGAGCCCGCACCTGTCCACCTCCAGGCTCCCCTGCTTTCTTTGTTTTGTTGCCAGCACACAGAAGAAGCTCATGCATTTTTATTGAATCAATGAAATATATGGGACCAAAATGAAACACAGGAAATTAATTTTGATCCCATATTTAAACTCAACAGATCTGCAATATTACTATTTAGTAATATAAACATCATGAAAACTACCTGTGATATTTTGCTTTTCAAAACTATTTTTCTAAATATGTAGATATTTCATATATATAATGCATCTCAGGATGGGTTTATAACTTTCTGTGTCTAATTAAGTTTCAGGAAGAAATTATAGAGGACGAGAATCTGAATGATCATGGCTCTCAGACCTGAATTCCTTCAAAACAGGAACCTTGTGAGTACAGAGTATGAACCTGTGAGTGCAGGGACACGTTCCGAGCCAGGCTGAGTAGGGTCTGTGTGCTCTGCCACACTGGAGCAATCTCCATGAAGCGCAATTGCTGGGCACATGCAATTTGCCTTTCTTTCAGCTAACTGTTCCTACGACTTCAAAGATCAAAGCAATTAGTTGATGACATGAATTACTGAACAAATTCTAATATTTGTTTTTACGTTAATTCAATTTTAAGGGGAGAAACAGATGTCACAAAAGGGGAGAAACAGATGTCACAAAAGGTTTCCTTCTCTCTTCTTTTTAGTCTGCCCCTTCCCAGGACAGGCCCATCTTTGGAAACTGTTCTACCCTTCTATCTAAACGTATACGATTTTTATAAGCAAACGGAATTTTTATTTCATAGGCTTTTAAAATACTGCAGTTCTTAAGATAAATGGAGACAAAATCGTAAGTATTTACTAAAATATAAATATATATAAGATTGATCACAGCAACAAGAATGTTAATAGCTCTAAATGGGAAGCAACTAAAATGTCCCCTAGCCACAGAATGGGTGAGAAACTGGGTTATGGGCAACGGGGTGCCACCAGGAAGAAAATCACCTGCCGCTACCTGCACCACGGATGAAAACCTCAAGTTAGTGAGTGAAAGAAGCCAGACACAGAAACATGACTCTGTGATTTCATTCATACACAGTTTGGAGCAAGCAAAGCTAATCTATTGTGGTAGTGGTTGGGATACCATGACCTTCAGTAGGAGGATGACAGAGAGGAGGCAGAAAAGGGTTTCTGCGTGTGTTTCTGCTACAGATTAGCCACTTTATGAGGCTCCCTGCTTCTGCCCTCTTGAATTTCTAAATAAAGCAGGTTCTTGCCTGCAATCACAGATACTCAGAAGCCAAGGCAGGAAGGTCACAAGTTCAAGACCAGCATGGGCCATTTAGTGAGACTGTCTCTCAAAAACAAAACAAAAACTTATTAAGTAAATTTGTAAGTAAACGGCAGTAAAACAACTCCTACGAGTTTTCAGTGAAAGGCGCTTTATTCTGTGTGTCTACTTCTTCCCTTTCCTCTTGACCCCCGTGTTCAGGTTCTTTACTCATTCAAGTGAGCAAATTCATTGGGGAAAAAAATAGTGATGTTCTAGGTTTTCTGACTGAATTAGAACCACTATGAGGTGTTTCTCAAATCTTTCAATTAATCTTTCCTTTCATGATGATGTGGGGGTCTTCAATAGTTGAAATACTTGTCAGATTCTGATTTCATTTTTCACTTGCAGCTAAAAGTGAGATCAATTTTCTACACACCCTGCTCTTTAGGAGGATTGATGGGGAGTGGATATTGTTACAGCTGTGTCTAGGTGTCTCCCCAAAGCCTCCCATGGTCATAGGTGGGGCTTTTCAGAGGTAGCTGGATCTAGAGTTTGTGCTGGGAGGGTTAAGGATGTGATGTTGGTATTGATGGATAGTTTGATGCCAGGATTAAGGGTGCTGCATCCTGCGTGTGAATGCTACTCATCCTTGCAGGTATCCTGGATCCAATATAAGGGAAAGAAAGCAGGCTGGATGCTGCTGTTGCTTGTTGCTTGCTGCTTTGCTACTTTGCTGCTTTCTGCCTCTGCCTTCTGCCTGCCATGAACTATTTCTCCTCTGCAATTTCCCTCTGCCATGCCACCCTGCCTTGGAGCCAGCCAACTATGAACTGAAACCCCTACAAACTGTGAGTCAAATAAGCCTTTCCTCCTTTAACTTTGGGTGTCAGGTATTTTGTCTCAGCAATGAGAAAACTAATGAAGACGGATATATTTTTATAAAGCTTTAAACAAACAGTTGCATGGTGCACTCTCTGACCTTCTGCTATGATTAGCTGGCATATTTATTAGAAATATGGGCATGGGCAAAAGATTGAAAAAAATGTGTTATGTGTACCACAGACTGTAGGTGGTGGAGAAACTCCTTTCCTATCTCCTCTGTGCTTGGCTAGCACCTCTTCAGGAAAAGGATAAATTCCTAGTTTCAAAGGAACTAAGCACATTCTGGGGTTAGAGGTCACCTCCAGCTGCCCACCTCACTTGTCTGCACACAGCTTTGTTTACAACGGTGGGCATTTTATTAGTCCCTGCCCCTCACTATGTAACTTGTGTTCAAATGATCTCACTTTAAAGCATCATATGGAAATTACAGCAGAGGATTTAACAAGGAAAAAAATCCATTTGCAGCTTAGGATGGTCATTGAGAGCACGTATATTTCTCCAGGGTGAGAAAAAGGAAGAAATTTCCCTTTGATAGTAATTTTTTTTATTTTAAAGAAAAGAAAAATAAACAATAAAAACAGTGGTATAAAATTGCAAAACAAGAGTGTAGGAGAGTAACAATGGTTAGTACATTGTATATTGTTATCTTCAAAGTAGTTATCTTCAAAGTAGTTGCTCATATTAAAGATATAGGCATGAAAAATTGACCAAATAATATGGACACAAACTTTTCCTTTCAATGAGCTAATAGCAATTAGTAGCATAACTATCTTAACTAATATATATGTATATGTATATATAATTATATACACACACATATATATATAAGCTAGTGTGGCTAAGGGAAGCCTTCCTAGCCCGCTGGGACATGCTGACCACCTTGTCTCTGCAGAAACCAACAGTGCAGAGTTTTGTGAAGTTGTACATTCAGAAAGCCTCACATTTTTCACAAGAGAGTTTTAAAAACGCAGCTCCTCCTGGAACAAACCAAACAGAGCTGACACGTAGTCATCATTCTTTTCATGTTTCTGCATCTTGTACAAATCCCCAGCTCTCAAATCTCCACAGTCCTTGATGACAAAGATAACAGAAATGCACCAGTGACTCAGGAGCTCAGGGAGGTGCCAGGCTTTCCTCTACCTTCTCCTCTCAAAATGTTCCTGCCAGATACTGCAGAAGGATGATTTAGTTGGACCTTTCCCTGGCTTTGTCAACCTCCCCCAAGTGGGAATAACATGAAATAGTCTAAGGCCAGGAAATAGAAGCACAGGCAAGTGAATTCTCTAGAGCAAAGCAGCTTTGCATCGCTCTCACATATGCCTGAGATAGTGGACTCACAGTTCCGAAGGCTCCAATCCATGAGCAGGTTGACCTTGTTCCTTCAGGTTGGTGGTGACACAGTATGGCAAGAGTTTGTGGTGAATAAAACTGTTTACCTCATGACCAGGAAGTGATGTACTCCCCCTTTATTCCTTCAGAGAAGGACCCCAGTGACCTAAAGACCTCCTGCTGGTCGTAACTCCTAAGGGCTCCACACCTCTGGCAGGGCCACTCTGAGATGCAAAGCCTTTAACATATGGGCCTTTTGTGAACACTTAAGAGCCAAAGCATTGTCAAAGGCCCTCTGGAGTCCCTGACGGCTTTAACACCTTCCTTCTCTAGTTTTTAAATGACTCCTCTCATGTACACGGAGAATCAAAAGCGGATGGGTGAGCTGCCCTTCAAACGTAGGACTAGCTGGATATTTGATAGACACTGTCATTTGCTTGAGTTTGCCTTCTAGCTAACTCCAGAACGTCCTATCTCGAAAGGTCAAATACATGGTATTGAAAGGGACACTCTTGATGAGAGGTAGTGAGTATCACAAGTCCACTGCAGCATGTTTGCCTAAGGAACAGCAAAGGCTCTCTGCAGGGTCCTCCACGAGAGCCACTCCAGGTAGCATTTGCCTAGGCAGTGAAGCCTATGTGCTGTCTTTGTGCTGGCTTCCTGTGGCATCAGACCTCCTTTGAAAGAGAAAGAACCTGCTAGCACACTTTCAGATCCATGAGCATACAGAAACTCTTTGATTCCTAAAATACTCTGCTTCTTTAGCCCTTTAACACTCTAGACTATAAATTATGGATTAGAACAACTTGCAATACTGGACGTTTCACTGAAGACAAAATATCCATGGTTTATTACATAATTGGTTGTCTGTTAGTTTATCTTTTTTTTTTTTTTTTTTTTTTTTTTTTTTGGAGGCAGGGTCTTGCTATGCAGTTCAGGTTGGCCTTGAACTCTCTTTGTAGCTCAGACTGGCCTTGAACTCACGATGATCCTCCTGCCTCAGCCTCCCAAGTGCTGGGATTACAGGCTTGGGCCACCACACCTGGCCTTGTCTGCTAGTTTAATCCCTTCTTTTGAGGGCAGACATGGGTCTTTAAAGAGATGTTTATTTGTCTGAGAAATGTCTATTCATTTTACTTGCCCATTTTTCGGCTAAGTCTTTTATTTTGAGAGGTCTAATTTTATTTTAGCTTTTTTATGTATTCTAGATATTAGTCCTCTGTACAAGAAATAGCTGGCAGAATATTTTTTCCATTCTATAGGGTGTCTCTTCACTTGGTTGTTTCTTTTGCTGTGCAAAAGTTTTTTAATTTGATATTATCCTATTTATTGATTCTTGATGGTATTTCTTGTATCATTGGGGTTCTGTTCAGAGAGTTCGTACCTATGCCTATGTGTTCAAGAGTTAAACGTATTAAAAGTGTTCAATATCCACGGCAATTAGAGAACTGCAAATTACAACAATGTTGACATTCTATCTTACTCCAGAAAGGATGGATATCAACAAGAAATCAAATAATAACAAATGCTGCTGAAGCTGCAAGGAATAAAAGAATCCTTCTGCATTGTTGGCTGGACTCTCTACTAGTACAAGCATCATGAAAATTAATATGGAGATTTCTCAAAGAACTAAAACTAGTAATCAGTTCGACCCAGCTATTCCTCTTCTAGGCATCTTCTTAAAAGAGCTGAAGACATCATATTACAGTAATATATGCAAACCCACGTTTACAGTTACAGAATTTATAATCTTGGGTAAGTCTTAAAAGCAGCCTGTATGCCTACCAACAGATGAATGGATTTTAAAATGTGGTGTTTGTACATAATGGCATACTTCTCTGCCACAAAGAAGGATAAACTTGAGTCATCATAGATAAATGGATGCACCTTGAGGCCATAATATTAAGTGAAATAAATCAGACACACAAGCTTAAATATTGCATGGTCTTTCTGATATCAGAGAGCCAAAATACAAATAAAGAGCAATAAACAATTGATAATAGGAAATAGGAAGATTTCTTTCAAGTGGGAAGGGGCTCAAGGGATGAAGGATGGGGGGAGGGGAAAAGGGTGAAAAAAGAATTGAGAGCTGTTATGTATATGTACTAACTCCCCACAAGGAATGTAATTTTATGTAATGTAAACTAACAAGAACTGTAATATGTAATAAAAACTGTATAAAAACAACAATAATAAAATTTTCCAAATAGAGAAAAATATTTAAAAAAGAAAAAGAATAATAAAGGAAATGTGGAATAAAATCTTTATGCATTCAAAAAACATAAATAAAAACATACATAATATTCACTCGGTAAATCAATAAGAAGGTTCAAGGAACTATCCAGTAAAATGACCTCAACATTTTGGGTCAGGAAGGTTTTCTCCTAGCTACACTGGCACAAAGTGAACATTAACACAAGGTTCAAGTAGTTTCCAAGACAATTTTACTTAGAAAAAAATGCACCTTGCTTGTGGGCTTCCAAGTGCAAATGCCTACCTTACCACACTTCTCCTTGCAGGAGGAAACAGGCTGTGGTATAGGATGCTCCTACAAGGCAGCCGAAATGCCTTTAGTAACTAGAGTAACACCCTGTGTGCAACCCATATTTGTAGTTTACCTCATCATGCCCAGCCCTAGAAATGTTCTAGCTGAAGTGTGATGCTAGAACTCATTGCCAAATCCAGAGTCAGAAAGGCTCCACTCACTGGGGACACTTTTTCTAATGTTTTCCTTAAAAATATATACAATCTCCAGACAGTCATGGGGTGGACAATCTCAAGCTGTGGCTGCCAGGAACAGTTGAAGTTTTAGCAAATTGTTATCACACCAACTAGTGGCCCTTCAGCTTGTCTGCCCACTGGATCACAGAGGTGTACCATATCCAAATCTCAGGGGAGGCCAGGGCAGAGATAGTGTTCCTACAACTGACTAATAATAATAATAAAAAGTCAAACAGCCAAATTTTAAAAATGCAAGACTTAGACACTGAACAGAGACATACAAATAATTAATAAGGCACATGAATAAGTGCACAACACCTTAGTTATCAGGCAAACACATATGAAATGACCATGAGGGATACTACATATCTATTTGAATAGGGAACATTAAAAAGACAAATGACTAGTGTTGGAGAGAATATAGAACACCATAACTCTAACACATTGCTGGTGGATGTGTAGATGGTAACCACTTTGTATAACGGTTTGGTAGATTTATGTATACCTACCTTACAATATAGCAACTTCACCTCTAGCTCTTCACTAAAAATAAATAAAAACATGTTCACAGAAAAACATGTAAGGAGATGTGCACAACAATTTCACTCCTTACAGCTACAAGCTGAAAAATCCAGATGCCCACCAAAATAAGAATGGGTAAATTGTGTGATAGCCACACAGTGGGAAGCTCTTCAGCAACATGAACATCTCACAGATGCACACAGCACAGCAGAAACTCACAGCATTAGTTTGAGTAGGAAAAAAGATATAAACATCACACACTGTATGTTTCCACTTATGTTTTAGAACAGGTAAAATTAAATTTCAGTGAAAGTAGTAAGAACAGTGATTGTCTCCAGGTGACAATAGGGGGCTACAGGAGCAGAGACTGCCTGTGGAGAGGGAATGGGGAACTCAGGAGTGGTGGAAAGGGCTATGTTCTGAAAGACAGGTGGATTATGTGGGCATATTCACTTGTCAGAGCTCAGGAAACTGAAAACTCAAGGTCTGTTCATTTGAACGGATGTAAATTATCCCTCAATGAATTAAGATTAAATGAGAAAAAGTTTCCAAGCATATTTACAGTGGGAATTTGAAGTAGAGTTGAAAAAAATAAAGATGGATTTTTAAAAGGGAAACTTAGTTTTTGTCTTCCTTTCACTTTAAAACTTTGGGTTAAGTTCCTGCTCAGATCTGTACACAGGGATGTTAATCATTTAAAAAGTGGGGTCTTGGACTCAAAAAGCCTTGGTGAGCTGCCTGGGGTCCTGGATCGTCCAACTCTACCCCCTGCCCCCACCATGGGCAGAGTCTTGGACTCGGGAAGCCTCAGTGAGCTGCCTGGGAACCCAGATCCACCTGCCTTGTCCCCCACTGCCACTGGTGGAGGGGCCTTGGACTCAGAAGCTTGGGTGTGTTGTCTGGGTAAGCTGTCTGGGTGCCCAGGCCCTCTGGCTCCACCCCCTGCTGCCATCTCAGGAACAAACCTGAATCCCACCAACCTAGGTAGATTTGAAAATGACAAAAAGAAGAAGCAAAGTGCAATCTTAGCCAAACACCCCACCTGAAACAAGTGCAGGAAACATCAACATGGAGGAACATTGAGCTCACACAGTTGAAATCTCTGAACTGATAGCAATGGAAGTAAAGAACCAACTACATCAGGCTATAGAGGAAATCAGATTGGAAATAACTGCTTAGGTAAAAAAAGACATGACAACCATAAAGAAAGAACTGCTGGGCATATCAAAAGAAGACATAGATAAAAAAAAATAGAGGACCACAAAAAAATGATGGAAACCTTGAATGAACAGTATAGGAAAGAATTACAATGCATGAAACAGGTTCAAAGAGACATTCAGCAAATTAAAAATTCCCTTGAAAGCTGGAAGAACTGCTTGAATGAAGCAGAACATAGACTCTTAGACTTTGCAGTATTGCAAAGTTTTGCAGCTAGTGATAGTGAAAGAAAAGATCTCTTAAAAATAGTGAAGGAGCAGCAAATAACAATTCAACAGCTGCAAGATGAGGCAAAGAAAAATAATATAAGGCTGATGTCCACGAAAGAGCAGGAGACAACATGAATGTCATAAAAAGACTATTTGCAGCAGTAATAGCAGAAAACTTCCCAAGCATGGGACAAGAACCTTATATACACATAACTGAGGCATATAGAACCCCAATTAGCCATAACCAAAATAAATCTACACCAAGACACATAATAATCAAGATCCCAGAAACTGAGCAAAAGAACAGTATAAGAAAAAAGAAACAGATCACCTACAAAGGAAAGCCCATCAGAATCACAGCAGACTTCTCAACACAGACCATCAAGTAAAAAAGAGCTTGGAGGGAAGTACTTCAGGTCCTGAAAGAAAACAACTTCTGACCCAAATTGCCATACTCTGCAAGGCTATCTTTCAAAATTAATGGAAAAATAAGATACTTCCATGATAAAGATCAACTGAAGAAATTCATGAGTGCCAAACCAATCCTACGAAGAGTGCTGAATGATATTCTAGAAAGAGACCACAATCTTAAGACCAACAATAGAAAAGAACTACCAAATAAGGTAAACAGTTAAACAGAGGGGAAAAGTACAGAACCAACAGTGGGAATATAATATGACAAGGATAAGTCCATACATATCAGTAATAACCATTAATGTAAATGGCCTCAATTCACCAACTAAAAGAAACAGACTGGCAGAGTGGATCAAGAAACAAAATCCAACAATGTTCTGCATACAAGAAATGCACTTAACTCAAAAGGAAATCCATAGTCTGAAAGTCGAAGGATGGAAAACAATACTCCATGTGACAAGAACCCAGAAAAAAGCAGGAGTAGCTATTCTGTTTGTAGACAAGGTGAACTTCAAGCCAACAATGATCAAAAGAGATAAACAAGGTCACTATATTCTTGTTAAGGGAAAACTGTAAGAGGAAGAGGTAACAATCATAAATATATGTGCACCAAATGTAGGAGCACCCAATTATTTAAGGCAAATGTTAACAGACGTGAGAAATCAAATAAGCAACAATCCAATTGTAACAGGGGATTTTAACACCCCATTGTCACAAAGAGATAGATGAACTAGACAAAAAATCAGCCAAGAAATAAGTAACAATACAATTGTAACAGGGGATTTTAACACCCCATTGTCACAAAGAGATAGATGAACTAGACAACAAATCAGCAAAGAAATAACAGAACTAAATGAAACTGAACAAATGGACTTAATAGACCTTTAAGCGTATTCCACAAAACAAAATTAGAATACACATTCTTCTCAGCTGCAAATGGGACATTCTCCAAAACAGACCATGTGCTAGCACATAGAACATACTCAAGTAAATGCAAAGGAATTGAAATTATCCCATGCATATTATTGGACCATAATGCAGTGAAACTGGAAATATATGATAAAAGAAATTGCAAAAGCTCCATAAACATATGGAAATTAAATAACATCCTCCTGAACAACCAAGGGGTCACAGAAGAAATTAAAGTAGAAATTAAACACTACTTACAATCAAATGAAAATGCAGATACAAGCTACCAGAACCTGTGGGATGCAATGAAAGCAGTCCTCAGAGGGAAATTTAAAGAAGTGGATTCCCACATCAGGAAAACAGAATGAACACAAATAAACAACCTTATGTTGCACCTCAAACTTCTAGCAAAAGAAGAGCAAGTTCATCTCAAAGCTCAAAGAAGGGAGGAAATTATAAAAATCAGAGTGGAAATTAATGCAATTGAAACTAAGAAAACAATACAAAGAATTAATGAATCAAAGAGTTGGTTCTTTGAAAAAATAAATAAAATTGACAAACCCGTAGCCAACCTTATCCAAAAAAGGAAAGTAAAAAGCTCAAATACACACAATAAGGAATGAAAGGGCTGATATCACTACAGACCCTGTAGAAATTCAAAAGATCATCAATACCTGCTTTGAAAATCTTTACTGTCATTGAATGGAAAACAGAAGAAATGGACAGATTTCTAGATACATATAAATTATCAAAGCTGAATGAAGAAGACATAAAAATTTTGCATAACCCAATATCAGCCAATGAAATTTAAAATGTAATAAAAAACTTACCAACAAGAAAAGCCCAGGCCCTGATGGATTCACTGCTGAATTCTACAAGAAATTTAGAGAAGATTTAATACCAATTCTTCTCAAACTCTTTAAAGAAATAGAAAGCAAAGCAATTCTCCCAAACTCATTCCTGGAGGAGGCAAGTATTCTCCTAATACCAAAACCAGAAAAAGAACTAACCAAAAAAGAGAACTACAGGCCAATCTCCCTAATGAAACCAGATGCAAAACTTCTTAATAAAATACTAGCTAATAGAATTCAGCAAATCATCAAGGACATAATACACCATGACCAGGTGGGATTCATCCCAGGAATGAAGGGGTGGTTCAATATACACAAATCAATCAATATAATATACCATATCAGCAGAGCTAAAGACAAGAATCACATGATCATTTCAATAAATGCAGAAAAAGCTTTTGATAAAGTCCAACACTTATTCATGATAAAAACCCTACAGAAAATTGGCATAGATGGACTCTACCTCAATCTGATAAAAGCCATTTATGACAAACCAAGAGCCAACATCATACTAAATGGACAAAACCTGAAAGCTTTCACTTTAAAATCAGGTACAAGACAAGGATGTCCACTGTTACCACTCCTATTCAACATAGTTCTGGAGACACTAGCCAGAGCAATAAGAAAAGAGAGAAATAAAAGGAATACAGACAGGAAAAGAAGAAGTGAAATTATCTTTATTCACAGATGACATGATACTCTACATGAAACTCCCCAAGAACTCCACCAGAAGACTCCTTGAATTAATCAGCAAATTCAGTAACATAGCTGCATACAAACTCCAAAATAAATAGCATTCCTATACACAAACAACAAACATCCTGAGAGAGAAATAAGCGAAATCAGTCATTCCAATTACCAAATTCAAGGGTGCAAAATTGGTCAAGAAAAAAGAAAATTTTAAGCATTCACTATTCCTTTCAAAAAGCACATACATCAGCAATACACCTATTCCAGCTATCCTTATATATACATATAAATTTTGTTTTCATTTAAAAAAACCAACATAACAAAAACAAATACAGCATAGAGAGCTATGATAGGATATTAACAATAGTTGTTATATTATATAATGTTGTCTTCAAAATGGTTGCACATACAACCAGATATAGGTATGCAAGATTGATCAAACAATTACACATTAACCGTTCCTTTCAATAAACTAACAGATATTAGTAGTACAATTATCCCAGCTATCTCAACATGTCGGGAAAGAAAGTTATTGAAATAACAATGTCTGTGTGTGTGTGTGTGTGTGTGTGTGTGTGTGTGTGTATTAGAGTAGAGGTTGATTCAGCAGATGTGTGATGTTCAAATTCTGTATGTTCTTGATAAATGTATACCCCTACCCATAGCCATTGGGGTGGACAGATATCCTGCCTGGTGAGAGCATCTCTGTTTACCCCAGGCCTTGGGCCACAGCAGACAGTGTATACCAACAACAGGATAGTGCTGGGGTCCTTGAGTCCAAGACCAACCAATTAACAGCAATTATGTGGACATGTCATCCCCATGCAACCAATTCCCAATAAAATCCCAGGACATCAAGACATACGAGCCTCTCTGCTTGGGCATGTTTAGTACTTGTGGTCGCACACATTGCTGCTGAGTAAAGCCAGCGCTATCTGCATGACTCCCTAGGAGGACAGGTTGAGCACAAGCGTGGTCTCTGGTGGACTCTGCCCTGTGCATCTGTTTCTTTTACTGATGTTAATCTGTACTCTTGCTGTAATAACCTATAACCATGCGTACATAACAGTCAGAGGAGCTGCGTTCCTGGATGCAGCTGGCTGCCTTCTGTCCCGGGGTTTCTGCATATGTCATTTCCTGTTCAGAGCAGTCTTCTCTTTGTGCTCTTTGCTGGATAATTATAACTTATCCGTTTCCCCATCCCAAGTGTCCATCTCAACCCCCTTAGTAAGTAGATTTAGAACCTCCTCATTTTCTCTGATATTAATTCTCTCTTGCTACATAACAGATTCCCTTAAGTTTAGTGGCTAGAAATAACACCCATTTATGCCCCACCGTTCTGCAAGTTCAACTGTTTCTCTGCTTCAGAGCCTCTGTATTCACGACCCAGAGCAGCTCTAATGAAGGACCACAAACTAGGTGGCTAAAAACAATAAGAACTTATTTTCTTTTATTATCCTTCAATTCTGGAGGCCGGAAGTCGTATCTCAGGTGTGGGCAGAGCCACACTCCCTATAAAAGCTCTAACGGTGAAGTCTCCTTGCCTCACCCAGCTTCTAGCTCACAACAGCCTCACACCAACCTTAGTCACGACCTCCATTTGGCTCTCTTCCCTTTGCCTGTGTCTGTGTCTTCACATGGCATTTTGCACTGCATCTATCATCATATGAAAATGCCAATCATTTTGGGTTGAGGCCCACCCCCATGTCTCCATCTTCCTTGCTTAAATCTCATCACTTGCTCAAATCTGCGTAGACTCTGTCTCCTAAGAGTGCTCCGCAGAGACTGGAGGTTAGCATTTCAACATGTCTGGCTTTTGGAGGGCACAGTTCAACCCACAGTGTTCCTACAACGTTGAACCCAATGTATTATGTGTGCTGGACTCTTCCTTAGCTGTAGGGAAAAATCATGTCCAGCTATACTCAGTTTCTCAGCAAGGTTTAGTCCTTGACAGGAACGAGGTCTATGTCAGCCAGGGGCCACTCTCATCTTTAAGAGGCCACCGACATCCTGCACCACACAGCTGCCTCCACCCTCACACATGATGGTACACTATGTCCTTCTCCCGCTGGAGATCCCGGACTTCATCTCTGGTCACCGCCCAGAGAAAATGCTGTGCTTTTAGAGAGCTCGTATAATTAGAACAACCTCTCCTTTGGCATATAATTGAACACAATCAGGAGAATGCTAACCTACATTCACAGGTTCTACACACACACAAAGCAAAGGGGATTATCTAAAGGCAAGGATCACTGAGGGGTCCCTCAAGTTATTCTGCCCAGCTCATCATCTTTGCCACTTTCTTTGGCAGCTTTCTTCAAATTTCCAGTAACAGATTCAACATCTGTCTTCCATGTTAAAATGTAAAGTAGGGGATAAATGCTGCTGTCCACAGCTGCTGTCTGAAGGACACAGGGAGTGCCTGAGACATGGAAGGCAGTGGGGTGAGTGAATCAGTAACAAATGGGTGGATTTCTCCAGTTCAACACTGGGACTGACCATTAGCTATAGAAACTCTAAGCGACGTGGTCTTAACAGACCAGAGTTTTGTTTTCAGACAGGGGAACAGTGGGAAGAAACTGAATTTGCAGATTAGGAACCCAGATGCTAGGCTTGAGATAATGCACCTGGAGTCCTCACTGATGACGGTCAGAAACTTGCAAGTGCTTAAATTCTGTCACCACATGATAAATGACCTGCCATTTATTCTGCCACTTTCCCTTGCTTTCTCCAGGGATATCTGTTACCTTTTCAAAAAATTAATAGGTGCAGACAACTGTGTGACAGCTAATGAGAAAATAGAATGTGCATTTTGCAGCTGCACTCACTCAGCTGATATGACTTAAACCACCAGGCATATTTGTTCTACGAAGATTAAAACCTACAATCAGTCTTCATCCATTCCTAAGTGGATAAATAGCCTCCTTGTAAGTACAAAACCCCAACCTGCAAAAAAAGCAGTAGCTTTAGATATATAATGCTGCATTTCTGATGAAACAATCAGACTTGCATGGTATTCGGAGTTAATAACATTTCCAAAATTTCTCCTCACTGAGGATAACATAAATGGCTACCCTTAATTATAGTTTCCCTTTGGGTGATTCAACACAGACTGACTTTTAAATGAGTTTCTAAAATATCTTTAAAAAATACACAAAAAGACATTGGGGGCAGAGAGCCTGTAACTAATACAACAGCAGACTTCGAAGAAAGGACAAATTAGTGTGTATCTCCAGAATTACAATACAGATGTAGCCTCTGAACCCGAATACAGTTTAAGGCTACCTTCTTGCTCCATCCCTTCCCCCTCCATCAACACAGGCCTCTCCTTTGTCCTATAGGAAAGGCAGATTACACCTACTCTGATGCACTGAGGAGGTAAGCTTTAATCCACATAGTTTCCTCATCCATGATTTCTTTGAACAAAGGGAAGCAATTATTATTCAACTCCTTCCAGGAGCCTGAGTGGGGGTCAGGACTCCAGTCAATAACATCTCACTGTCCCCAAGGGAGCAGCGAGTTTACAGGTTATGGGGAAACCTAGGGGGAAACTTCCCAGGTTTTCTGGCCTGGCTCCCTCCCTCATTTTCCATCTGATTTCTCTTCTTTGCAGACATTACATAATGCACAGGGGGAAATGGCCCTCCATAATCTCAGATTTGGGGGGTTCTTACAAAAAACTAAACCTATACTAATATCCAAGCCTGAGACGGCCACTGTCATTCAGATCTCCTGCTTCTGAAATACTTCACAGCTTGTATTTTGGTACCTGCAAACTCAAAAAACAAAACAAAAAACCTTGATACATCTTTATAGATACATTTCAAAGCTCAGCCAGACATTGCGTAGAAAAGTAAAGCTACTGATGTTTGTACAGTGCATGAATATTCAGCACCTACCTGCTAAAAATGGAGTCAGTTATACCATGTGTGTCAGCACAGATTCAACAGCACCTTCAATCTGGAAGTCAAGTTCAAGAATATGGCAACAAATGTGAGTATTTTCCCCAACTTTGGAAGTAAGGGCGTGTAGGGAAGACGGGAGAAAGCTAATAAAAAAGAGATCAAGTGTCAGGAAGTCTAGGGCACTGTGGATTATTAAAATACTCCTTCAGGTTTGCACCTGGGGTTCCCCCTTTTACAAACGGCCCATCATGAAAAAGATAATAACATTCAGAGTGATTTTCTTTATATTGCTCACAGCACAAATGAAATGCCTCAGTACTTTTTTTTTTTTTAAATAAAAGATAATTCTATAAAGCTTGTAGTTTATTCTCTTATCAAGAAGCAATGTGATTTGGTGTTTTTAAAGAGAACAGCCCAGGGACTGAAATATTTTAATTCACCTTTCAAACGAGAGGCTCTTTGTAGCTCTCCTCAGAGCCCTTGTTTTCCTGGCTTCCTTCTCCCACATTCTCTCCCACATGCACAGGCTAAGAAGCAGTATGTACCAGAGGCCTGCCTGGGTAGGATTTTTCTTTTCAGTACTGGGGATTGAACTCAGGGCCTTCACACTGAGCTACATCTCTGACCCTTTTTTATTTTGAGACAGGGTTTTGTTTAATTGTCCTGGCTGGGCTCAACCTTGCTATCCTCCTGCCTCAGCCTCCCAGGGTGCTGAGGTTGCAGGCATGGGCCATTGTGCCCAGCTCCGGGTAGAATATTCTGTGTTGGGAATGATGCTGGGTCATAAAAACCAAGACATGTATAAACCTAGCCCCTCACCCTAAATTCACCTTGGGGGAAGAAGATCACCTTGAAACTGGCAAATAACAAAACTGGCAGCCTGCCCTTGGCAACCATGCTGGGTAATTTCATAGTCCCTTATCTTATATTGCCTATTTGGACATGAATTTCTGGCATACTATCCACTTAAGAGTCAAAGAACTCATGCTGTGTGTGTGTGTGTGTGTGTGTGTGTGTGTGTGTGTGTGTGTGTGTAGACGCACCTCAATCCTTACTAGTCTGGAGGAGGACTAGCTTCTCTTGGTAAACACTGTAGCTCGGGTATATTATCATGCACTTTATGCCCCGATATTAGAAGTTTAGAAGTTCCCAGAGCATGATTACAGAGGGGACTGCAGGGATCTCCAAAGTATAAAAGCAGCAGCACCTGCCAGTGCACTAAAAATACTAATTATCAGGCACCCCTGGTGCCTATCAAATCCAAAACTTTGGTGCAAGGCCCAGGCAGCCCTCCAGGGGTGTCTGACACACGCTCAAGTTTGAGATCCACTGACTGCTGTCATTTAAACCTCATGAGTTCGTCATGATCAGTGAATTGTCATCTCCTCCTCCAATCCTTCATAGTGAGGATGACATGGCTCTGAAAAGTAAGGCCAATAGTTTTCTGGTGTGTCGGTGAAAACACTGGGATTTGAACTCTAGCTGATTAGGCTTGTAAGCTGAAGCCCTGTCCATGCAGTGTTTAGTGTAGTTACTACTGGCCTGAGAAAGTAACCTCAAGCTTTCAAAAAGCTCTGACTGGCTTTATCCTCCCCCGCCCCGTGTATGGAGATGCAAGGGTCCTCAGGTCTGCACTTCCACGCTCGGCCCTCACTCTGCAGAAGACAGAGTCATACACTTGTGCGGGAAGATGGTAGCAGCAGTTCAGCTCAGGGTGACAACAGCGTCTTTGAATTCCTTGATCTCAGAGAATTTGAGTAACTGAAACTTGGGCTCTTGTACCTGTTCCTAAATCCTAATGTGACCTGCTCCATCTGAGAAATCCTAATCAGGTGACAGAATAGACCTTATGTGCAGAACAGAGCACAAAAGCAAGAGTTAAAAGATTCTTATGGCACTATTGAGAGAATCCTGAGATAGGAAGACTTTTGCTGTGCCGTGCATTCAATTGATCACAGTTATCCAAAAAGGAAAAAAATGTTCCTCCTACAAGTTAGGAGATGAGTGTGTTTCGTTACAGCAGTAGAGCAGGCTCATATTTTGCTAAAAAGTGATGTCAAGGTACATGTGAAGACAGGACAATTCAAATCAGGTCGATGGGTTGTATTGATGTCATTTTTCTGGTTGTGACGTGGCGTGACAGCATGCAAAATGCTACCATTAGAAACTTGGTAAAGAGTTTATGAGGCCTCTTTGTAGTATTATGGCTTCATGCAAGTTTACAGTTATCTCAAAATAAAGTTTTTAAAAAGCTAATGTCATGGTGAGAAGGGTAGAAAGTGGTCTGAGAAAAGTAACATGGAGCCACACTGTTTCACAGCTTTAAATGTCACTCCTTCCTGGGCCTTCAAGTCTCCAAGCTCCTAAGGAGCTGAAAGGGAACTCAGCGACAGATGGGGGCATTCGCATCATCCCCAACCTTTCGCAAAAGTCGCTGAACACAGCCCATTGGCTCACAGTTTAAATGACGCTCCGGGGGAGGGTCCCTCTGCTCTGGTGACGAGCAGGCATGTCTAGCACCCACTCTACCATCTTAGGTGTTGTTGCTAGAGAGCAGGACTGCCCTGCTATTTTGGGGTGGCCCCTCTCAACCTACTCCTTCCTCGAAAGGGGTGGACAGGTTGAGGGGAAGAAATCTTTGCTAGAAAGAACTCTGCTGGTTGCTGCCTCTTCTTTTTTCCCCCTGAGCTGCCAGACAGAATATTTAAAAATACACCTAAGTTGTTGCTGGGTGCCAAGAATTTCACATCAACTGACTGCCCGTGAATGGTTTTGATGGGAGGCTTAATATGACACATCGCATCCCAGGAGATAATTTGCTTGCAGACAAGATCAGACAACACACTGCAGAGCAGGGAGGCTATTTTTGCTTCCCCTCCCCCTGCTGTATAAAGGGTTCTGTGGATCCCACAGTGGGAAATGCAGCACCAGTTCTAACCACAGTTTTCCAGAGGTCTGAAGATGGCAAGACAGCTTATTCCATGGGAGCGAAGCGTAGACTCCAAGTCAGGAGGGTGACTTTTCAAGCAAATCCTGGGGAGTGGACAAATATTTGTACAGGAACATTCACTCTACCAAAGACTATCATGTAGCCCTCACAATTCCTCTGTCATCCATTTTAGAGATAACCAAGGATGAAAAAGTGAATTAATTTGCCCAAGGCCCTATAGATAGTGAAAAATTGGTGGAGTTTGGTCTCAGACCAGATGCTGTTGGCCTCTATATTCACACTGCTGGTAGTTACGTATGTATGCTCTACAGATTTTTCTAAGCTTAGATTTTTTTGGGGATGATTAATGGGGAAAATATTCTGTTAGTTCATTAAATCCATACTGGTAAATGAATACTGTAATTCACATTTTCAAAAATAAATACCTTTTGTGATCACAAGAATTCTTAACAGCAGTGACAACCAGAATCACTAAGGGATTGAAACAACCATCTTGGCCCAGATGTTCCAGATTAAGCCGATTGAGAGGGACAGGGAGAGAGAGAGAGAATTTAATAGATTGGTGCAGGTCACCATTTGTTCTAAAGAGCTTTGCCTCCCTGCCACTTAGAGTAATCATCATGATGCTCCCATGCATTCAGTGCTTTAGGGCTTAGGAAGCACTTTCACATGTATTATCTCATTTGATCTTCATCATAATCCTATAAACTCGGTAGGACATTTTACTAATGAGGAAAACAAAGTTCAGAGAGGGTACTAAATCACCTCTGTAATGGCTTGTGTCTAGATATTCCCCCAAAGCCTCATGTGGTCATAGGGGGTCCTTTTCAGGCTGATTCTAGGGTGTGTGACTGAGTCATGGTGCAATGTGGGATTAAGGGTGGGTGATTACTAAATTGATTCACTGATTGCTTTGGCATCACCCTAATCCCAGTAGCCTAGATAAAGTATAGAAGCAGCAGAAAAAAGCTGCTAAGGTCCTTTGTTGCTTTTGCTACCTTCTGCCCACTATGAACTGTTGCTCCTCTGCCATGCCACCCTGCCTTGGAACCAGCTGATTATAGACCGAAACCTCTCCGAACTGAACTGTGAACCAACCAAACCTTTCGTCCTTTAACTTTGGGTGTCAGATATTTTGTCTCAACAAGGAGAAAAGTAACTAAAACAACCTCCTAGAGCATCATTTCTGAGAGAGAGAATTGTGTCTGGGATGGATTGCTGCTTCGCTTCGAGGGGAGTCCTGTGCACTTCAGCACTTCAGCAGTCCTCTGTCCCGCTTTCTCCCTGAGCCAGAGCTGCACACGGCAAGATGAGCACTCTCTCTGCCATGTCACTATTGAGGCATCAAATGTGAGGTAGTGTTATCAGGTTCCAGAGACCTCCATAAAGCCACATCCATTTGGTCAGTCATCAGGGGCACATGGCAAAACCAGTGGGCACAAAGGGCAGGATGACAGATGAAATGGGCCAGTTGGGCATTGACAGAATAGCTTTTGCCATAACTTCAGCTCTTTTCTTTCAAACATAAGTTTCCAGACTCTGTATCAAAGGACATATGCAGAAGAGTCTTACATAGAAGGGTCTGGCCCAGGTTTATTTTGCATATCAGTAACCTTTTGGTATTCTGTTGAATTTGCATTGACATTTTGGGAACCAAGTTAGATCTTCTGTTAAGCATGCTCTCATGAACACATAAATATATATTGATATATTTTTAAGTTATTTATAGTATTCATTTGGCTTAGGGTTTATTTTGTATTTCATTATGCAGCTGAGACTGCACATTGGCAGCTTATGAACCCAATCCTACAATCCATGGGAACGCTTGCTTTTGTTTCTGTGTCTTTAAGACTTTGGTTCTGATTTCCTTCAGTCCACGTAAATATATGCCATTCATCGATCTCCCAACTATGTGACATTAAGTTTACTTCAATCTTTTACCACGCGTGTGGTCCCTGTAGGCTACTCAACTGGGCGGCCATGTTGAGGTACATTAGTCTAGGACTTCTTACTCAAAAAATGTTTGGGAGATTAACAAAAATTAGCAGCTTATTAAGATCTCATGGGTCCAAACAATAATGGCTGAAAAATATGTCAGATTTTTATCTCTTGAGACCTTGGTTTTCCAGCGTGAAAAGTGAGGTTGCTATTACCAATTCACCCATGCAGCAGGTTACTACAATGAGTGGCTCAAAGAATGGACAAAAGTGAATATATTTCAATGAGCTGTGGTGCAGCTCCTCTCCACCCATGGACCTTAGCACTGACTAGAAACTTCTGGGCCAAGAGCAGTGAGCAAGTCAAGGCTTCACAGACCTTTTTATTATAAGAACTCTAAGCTTTACACTCAATAATAATGAACACTTCACTCATTTCTGTCAGCCGTTTCTTTGATATAAGATGTTTAGAGATACTTATACTGAGAAGAATGTAAAGGTAGAGACAAGAGAAGGGGAGGAAGATGTTGAGTTTCAATCTTGCACTTGACTGTAATGCTCAGAAGCGGTCTGCCCCACAGCTAGCCTGTTGTCGGTAAACAGGGTACTGCCCTACAGACATTCCTTGCCTGTCTCTCATGCCCCACACCACGTGGTGGGTCCCTCCTCGCTTTTCTGGCTTAACTCCGTGGAGCATCTAGCACAGTGTACTGCAATATTTCCATTAAGGAGCCCACAAACATCGTCATGCGGTGTCAGTTCTCAGATGGAGTCCCGGCATTTTGTGGATCCTCACCCTGAGATCATCTAAAGATCTACCTTCTGCTCATCTCTGAAGCCATTCTTTCTGCCCTCCAGCCCTCAGCATGTCACCAAAGCTGCTTTTCTGGGTTTTGACATTTTTACAAATCAGAATCTTCTTCAACATGAAAGAGAACATTTACCCCCCACCTGAGTTGAAAGCATCCTGCCAGTCCACTTTAATCACAATCCGCTGCTAACAATCTCTGCTTCCGCTTGAACAGACTCATGCACCAGATTAGAACGCGCCAAGCAAAGGAAATGCCAGGAACACCTGCGCTACTGCCTTCCTTCTCCTCTCCTCCTTTTTCCTTAGAAAAGTAAACAAGGAAAAGCAAGGTGGAGGGACAATGGCTACATTAATTAGAATTCTCACACTCTCACCCAGTTAATAAACAAAGTCTCCTTCCAGGAAGTTGATGCTACAGTTGAAAAAATATAAGAAATCTTTCAACACAAGGCCTTTTCTATGATGTTATAACTGTCTCCTTGTCTGATGGGGTGTGCAAGGCCAGGACACTGCTCTTCCTAGATAAGACCCTGCATGTTCCATGGAGACTTTATTCTTCTACCCCCAGGTAATGCATATGTCCACACACACGAGATCATCTTGTCCAGGTCTAGGGTACAGACACCATGGTGCATTTCTGCTATCCAGGGTCTTTTTTAATAAAATGGATATATAACATCCCTGCATATTCTTATGCAAATTGTGGATTTTACCCCCTGTCATCAGTGGAGCAATTCCAGTTTTCCAGGGAGGATTTTTTTCCTTCATGTGCATAAATGTCAGAATCACTGTACTTCCTCAGCAGAGTTATAGACAGTGTGGAGATTTCAAAGGTAATAACCTAGGACATTTACTTAAAAAATACCTCCAACATTTTAAGGGTAGCAATGCCTGTGCCTCCCTAGACTCCTGGGCAGTACGAGAAAAGACTGCTGACTTTTAATAGTGCATCAAGATAAGCATCACAATAGCTAACACTGATCTTGTGCTACATATATACCAGATGCCGTGCTTAATTTCAGATTAATTTCACTGAACTCTGAAGTAAATGTTATTTGTATTTTCCAGATGAAGGCACTAAAACACAGAGAAGTGAAGTAACCTTTCCAAAGTCACACAATTAAGGGCAGAGTCACTGTCATACCGAAGCTGTCCAAATTCAGAACGTGAGGCCGCTGCTGGGTCCCACTGTCACGCTCGCTGGCGAGAGAAGCAACGTGGCTTTTGTCCTCTGGAAGGAGCAGTGAAACCCAGATTGCTGACATAGCTCAGCACTAAATCACAGTGAGACCTCAGCTCAATCATTTAACTCTCGCTTTTAAGGATACTATTTGACTTGGCCAGAAGAAAACACAGCAGTTTATAAAAATTAATAGGGTCAAAGGTATGATTTGTTAAAATGTAAATGCATGGTACTAAAAAATAAAAAAATAAATGTAAAGTGAATAACTGATTAGTATGCACAAGGGTTTACCTTCAGCAAACATTTACTGCATCTGAATTGACTGGCTGCCTGGGGCTGGGGGCCTGAGATAAACAAAACAGTTCCATGAAGACTTAGCACGGCCCTCCCGTGTTTTGATCCATTTGGGACAGGTGAGGAAACAGATCCAGAGGAGCTCAGTGTCTTGCCCACAGTTTCATGCCTAATAAGAATTAAAGCTGATCTTTGAACCATATTTCCCACTAGTCCCAATAGCGGGAAACAAAGATGGATTATGCACCTGTCTCTTTCCTTAAGAAGCTTCAGTTTGTTGTCAATAGTTAAACGTAGTCAGAAATAACACACGGGATCTGTTCAGTTAGGAGCTATGAAAGAAAAACAGAACAAATGCAAAAAGGTGAGGATGAGTCCAAATGAGGCGGTCGAGGCTGGTGCTTCTAAATCTTGGCTGCATTTCGGAATCACTGGAGCTGGATTCTCTGAGCTGTAACAATACTACCCTAGGTGATGCTTCTGTGTAGCTGAGGTGAGGCGCCTCCTGCTCATGCAAACTTTTACAGCTTTGCTTCACTGTAAGCTTTCTGTTGAGTCATGGAATCACCGGTACTGCTACCCCTGAGGACTGGGCCAAGGCCACGGAGTATAATAATGTCAAAGTTAAAACAGAATCCAGACACTCTGTGCCCACATCTTAGGGAACATTTGTGAGATAAAGATGCTGCCAGTGCCTCAGACAGCATGAAATGTGACCAGGAAGGTAGTTTTATTCCATCAGAGGACATCGCAGAGAATAAATTTCACCTTTGGAGGAGAGTTTTCACCTAGCACCATAAATTTCCTCTTGAAGCGCACTTGTTAACAGTAGGACTAAAAGAGGGAGCAGAGAAGAATCTATTAAACTCTGTCTCTCTACGCATCGCTCATCATCAGCTTCTGATGTGCAAACACGAAGCTTTGCTTGGTCCCTATCTATGGATCCCGATGGAAGGAGACGAGCAGCCGCCTCCGAGGCATTGCCTGGTGTGATAGATGAAGCCAACTACTGCAACTGCTGAAAAATCTCCCAGCCTCACAGTCATAAAACGAAAAGGCAGAGAAGAAGGGGCCATCTGCTCCACGCTGGCTGCAGATCCATCTTTGCTTGGATGGAATTAAAAGCCCCTCCACCTCCTTGGAAAAACAACAACAACTAACAACCTCTTCTTGTTCATTTCTGGAGGAACTGCTTCCTCCAGGTGGGGCGCGTTTGAGACATAACTGTGTGTCTAAAATTAGCAAGGAGTAGGAAAGCCACAAGGTGCCTCCTTTAGTGGCTCCAATTCCCTTTCAATTTCTGGTTTTAAGGAGTGTCTAGACTACATTTATAGACTGGGAAAGCTGGTATCTGTTAACGCTATTTTTCATCCCATGTAGCATTTTTATTATCAGTGTGCTGGGCTTTCCACGGGTAAAGGATCAAATGGGATCTTACCTGATGCTGGAGGATGAAAATTCAAATTGTGCTGTTCAGAGCCCGTAGTATGTGAGTGCGCCCTATAGGGGGCAGAAGGGAGAAAGGGAGATGCTGGGCACAGCCTGCGGGCTGCTTCTCTCTCTGCACCCCTTTTCCAAAGACAGTATGTTCATTTTTATCTGTTTATCTATTGGGGTTCTGTATCAGGTCCCTTGAGAAAACTATTTCAGCTGCTAAATCACGTTAAATGGGGAAAATCAGGTCATAAACTCCATGTATAGTATGATCTCATTTTTAAAACATGTACACAGATGCATTTTAAATGCATGGAAAAAGTGTACCTAAAATATATATACCAAATTATCTCTTAGTGATGTCACCGGGAATGATTCATACTTCTGCTCTTCTGCTTATTTGTATTTTCTAAGATCTCTGCCTCAAGTTTGTGTAAGAAGAAAATCGTGTTTCAAAGAAATCTAAACTTTTGGGGACTCATCAGTGTGAGAGTACAAAACCGTTGGGTCATGTAGGGGTGATCTTCAAAGACATGAGTTGAAGTTAAGGACCTGTTTCTGGCATGCAGGCACCCGCTGTCTGTGGGGCATCTCATGCTGACACACCCAGAGAGGAGACAAGCTGGTTGCTTTCCATTGGTTCTCCTCACTAACCCTATCCCATTGCCAGCCGGAAGGGGATAATGGGGTATCCGTCAACAGGCAGCTCAGACTTGCAGGACAGCCAAACACCCCTCAGCAGGTGCTTCAGAAATGTGCATTTGCCGAGGCCCACCACACACTGGTTATGGAAAATCAGGACTAGATCCTTGGGTTTCTGTATTCCTCTAAGTCAACTGGATGCTGACTGTTCTTCACTGAAAAACTGAAGCAAGGGCATAGCTATTAAATATGCCAACTACGGGGTCAAATATCCAGCTCCACTGCTGGCCTCCTGCAGCCACAATCAAGTCATCTCTCTACCGCTCACCTTCCCTGTCTGAACACTGGGATCATGACACCACCCTACAGACTCGCAATAAGGCGTAGATTCAATGATCTCACGTATGTTGGGTATCACAGGGCAGAATGTAGTCTGAGTTCACCAAGTATTCACTAGTATATCAGTATTATTACCCAGTTTCCTTTGCATCTCCGGCCTGACATTGTCTGGAAGCATCAAAGTCATATTTAATTCTAAGTCCATCCAAGTAACGGAAGATGACCTGCTGGTGCAGATGAGGAGTTTGCTTGGCATTTGGGGAAACTCAGGCAAGAGGCTGCACTTTCTCTCAATTAAAATTCTTACACAAATATGCAATGGTAAGTAAGTAAGTAGTCTAACAGTGCGATCTGTCAGGAGAGTTCAACCAAGGAATTTCACTCCTATTTTCCTTTTGTTTGGAAGAATGGAAAGTATTTGGAGGCATGTGGTTCATGGGTTGGAATATAAACTATGAAATATGAAGAAATAAATGTCTACACAATTGAATTTGAAACTCCTCAAAATCTTTGCAAAATATCAACCCATTCAATAAAGAACAATTGTCTAGTGACAGCTTTTGAGGTGGAGAAATGTAAATTAGTGCAAATTTTTTTAGTTTCATGCAAAAAATAAAGATAGTGAAGTTACCTCATTAGTACTATCTAGAAATGAGAACATACAAAAACTGATATTACAGGCCAGGCTACTTATAGCAAATTAAGACAATCTAGAAATAGTAGGGAGATGGGTGTGCTAAATCCAGAAAACTTCATGCAAAACGACACACTTCTGTTGAATTTCAAAAATGCTATTTTCATTTCGTATCATCTTCCAGTTTAGTTAACTTGCATCACGTCTGTACAGTGACACCCAAATGCACTCTGTGTGTGACTCTTCCTTACTGAGTCTGCCATGTGATGTGCTTGACTCTTTCTGAGCAAACGTGGGGCCACGCCAATTAAACATCAACTTCCTTATCCTCACACGTGCACACCCCCTGGCCATGAATTATGCAGGTCGGTACTGGCTGATTGTCATGAAGGAGAGCAGCTGTGTGGACCTCACAAAGGGTGGCGAATCAGGGCAAGGCACAACTGTGCTGTGAGGTACCGACAGGGAAGTGGCGGGCGTTCTCCTGTTGGTTGTGACGCTTATGGAGAGACACTCCCAATGTTTCGGGGAAACGCGGCTTCCTAGACCTGACAAGGCTCAACAGAGTAAAAGTGAAAGAGAAAGCAAAAGCCAGAACTGTTCACATACAATTATTATTGAAAAACATTTGCATTCCTGGGCAAGTGACATTCACTAGCAGGCTCCACCAAAGCTTCCCCCCTCAAAAAAGGCTTTTAAAAAATCTCTTTTCACTCTCCCTTATTTATCCACAATGGCAGGCATCTAGTTAGGTAGCCTGCCCAGGTGAGATTTATCGACTGAGTAAGGTAATCATTGGACATTTGTTGAACGTCTCCTGGTTAATCCTGTGTTTCTTAACCTTGTATGTATATTGGGCCTCACCTGGGGAGATCTTAACCTGTACTGATGCTTGAGCTTGTGGTTCTTTTAACTGCTAATGAATGGATCCAGGAAAATCACTAGTATATGCCCAGGGAATTCAAAGATAAATCAGGCATTTTTCATGTTCTTGAAGAACTTACTAACTCATCAAGCTAATTCAGATCCAAATAAACAAAGAAAAACTAAGATAAAATATTTCTGGATTTGATTCCCAGTACCAAAAAACAAAATTTTTTTTTGGAATCATTTCTTTTTTCTATTACTTCATTTTTCTTTTATTTTTTTTATTTTTTTTATTTTTTTGGTTTTTCTCCAGTACCGGGAACTGAACTCACGACCTTGTGCTTGCCAGGCAGGCACTTTTGCCGCTGAGCTAAATCCCCAGCCCCCATTTTTCTTTTATTGTATTATATTATGTTCCAGAAACAAGGCAACAAAGATAGTGTCCATGTTCAAGATCTGGTGGCAGACACGGGTAATAATATAATCTGGGAGAAAGGTAAGTAAGTCAATTTAAAAGGATTCCAGTTGGAATAGCCCTGGGCCAGCAGGTTTGCAAGTTAAGGGAGAAGTTTCTTTAACCACTTACCAGTCCAATTATTTAAATAGATGATGACCAAAAATTACATATGTTTTCATTAATTTGTATAAAATAATATAACAGGAAATATAAAAATGACAAATTTGTTCAATACAAGAATTGACTGGCTAAAATGACACCTGCCCAAAAGATGCTTGGGATAGTCAGTACAAAAACATGCCCAAAGTTTTTAAGGCTGAGTGTGATTTGGCCGTGTGTGTGTGTGTGTGTGTGTGTGTGTGTGTACACACGTGTGTACATATCTAGCATGCTGGGAGCTCTAGTCAGTAGGAACAGGACAGGGAGAAGCATGAGGGCAAGAAGAATCTGTGCACATTTGCAGCTGTGAGTTAATCGTGGCGGAGGTAAAGGGTGCAGCAGGAAGCAAAGCCGGAGAAGTGGCTCAGATGACAAAGAAGCATCATGTCCTGTTCTCGGGAGCTGCAGCTTCATCCTGCACAAATTGAACAGTTTTGAACAGGTAGGGTTTGGGTTTTGAAGCAAACCTCAGAACCTTCTGATACATGAAGAAGCTGGGGGCTCCCTGTTTCACCGCAGGGTACTCACAGCCATCACTCACTCTGGAAGCTTCTGTAGATCCCTCAGCCCTTTCTACACAAAACAGAGGCTTGGATGTTTAGCCTGATTGCCCTAAATATTTTTGTAGGTAAGTCTTTGAAATGAAGGAGAAAAGCACACCATTTCAGCGTATGTGACCAACACTAAGCTCCTCTTCCTAGTGATGCAAGAGTAGTATTAATATGGATAACTTCTCTCCCATCCTATGTGACAAGGAATTAACACATATCCTGATAGAATTCTCTGTTGAGAAGATATTATTTTGCTTATTGTTCACATGAGGAAACTGAGGCTCAGTGAAGTCAACTTCCCCAAGATCACACAGTTTGTGTGCAACTTGGCAGGGTTAACACTTCAAAGTTAGGGCTCCTTCATCATACAGTGTTCAGTTCCCCAGTTCACAGAGAACACCCTCTGTGCCCCTGGCCTCTCAGCAGAGGAGAAACTGAGTGAGCTACTGCTGCAGTGCCTTGACACATGCTGTAACAGCCCTATAAAAGCCCAGAAGGAAAGAAGAGGAAGACCCAGTTTCTCCCAGTTGCACTGAAGGGAGTCTCATGACCATTATGTGGGTTCCAGGCATAGGCACCCAGCAGAGCTATTGTCCAGGGATCTTAATGTGCTGGTACACATTCCAGATGCAATATGCAAGGGTCCCTTGTTCATGGGTTGTGTTCCTCGGGCGTCCTCCCTCTTTACACTTGTTTCTCTTTGATCTTACGAGCATCCCTGCATCAGTTACCCAGTAGCTCCACGCTAGGATGGAAGGGTGCTGTCACATGACAGGCATTGCTCCTCCTGAGAACACAGAGCAAAGCGTCCACACTTGAAGTCAGTCACAGATTTAAATCTTGGTGTCCTCACTTCTCTGCTGAGTTGAAATGGGGTGAATGATTTACCCTCCCAGGGTTTGAATTTCTTTATCTGTTATTATTAGACATAATGCATGTCCAAGTCCTGCCTCACAGCAGACTCTCAATAAATGTAGAACTTCCTTCTTCTGAAATGATCAGAGATGGCTCATTAAGCTAGTGAAACAGTTTTCAAACTAAACATGCTAAAGCTGACACAGGCCCTTGGCTTTACATGAGTGGTCAAGCTATTAGGAAAGTGGATGCCACTCTGATGCAGCGGAGAAATCCACTCTCTAACCGGGTTCAGAGAACTCTGCGTCTGTGTATGCTGAAAGAGACATGGCTGTGTAAGGGTGGGGGCCTCCCCAAGGTCATCCCAGAGCCGGGTGTCAATCAGTGTGTGCTTTACTGACCTCACTAAGAAAACACCTGGTCATGTCTCAAAAATGTGTGGGTTTCTTAATCCGACAGAGGCAGGAATACAATTTAAAGTGTCATGGAAAGACACTGTTTTATTTACTATAAGTAAACTAAAAAGTCAAAGGCAGGAGGCATTGGCTATAAACCAGCTGATACTTTGAAAGTCAAAGAGTTCTGAGAGTCTAGAGAGGAAAGGAAATACAGCATTGCAGTTGTGTAGCTAGGGGTCTCGAACAAGTCCAAAGAAATCTGTGAAACCCCCAAGACTGTGGGAAAAACAGTGTATAGAAATGTCTATTTCTTTTTTGTCTGGGTTTTGTGTGTATGGTTTTGTGCATTTTACCCAGGGCCTTTGCACTGAGCTTGTCCCTAGGCCTTGCTTTGTGCTTTTATTTTGAGACAGAGTCTCTCTAAGTTGCCCAGGCTGGGCTCAAACTTGTGATCCCCTGCCTCAGCCTCCCAGAGTGCTAGGATTACAAGCATATACAACCAGAATGTGTGTTTCTTGAGCAGTAACTCTACATTCTTCAGATGTTCAGAAAGGTTAAACTCTGGAATGAAATACTGGCTATGGTTTTCTAACTGTCTGAGTGTTGGAAAAATTGCATAAGCTCTTTGCGATGAATAAAACAACTCATACCACTGTCATAATTAAATGACTTAATGTTTAAAAATCACTTTTAAAAGGATATGGACATTACCATTCATTACTAATAGTAGTAACCATAATAAAATGATGAACATATAATCTTGGATCCAGAAGAAACTGGTTAGACCCTAGATTTCTGGGTTCTGAACTAACCTTGCTTTAAAATTAGTAAGTCACTTGAAAGACCTGCACATCAGATGTCCAATATATAAAGCGGGATGCCTCCCTGATAAAATATCTGTGAACACTGGCTTTGTTCCAGGTAAACAAGAGAATGCCCTTTCCCTGGAGGAGCTCATGTCTGAGGTAGGAAGATAAGTGGTAAAAATATATATGTATATAAATAAATAATTCCAGTTACCTGGCAAGTCCAACGACAGAGAGATATTCAGAGGATTATGCAGACACAGATGACAGATGCTAATGCTAATTCAGCTGTGAGAACAGACGACCTTCACAATTTGTCCAGGAAAGCTTTATTAGTGAGGTAGCATTTCTGGGAAAGGCAATGGTCTGGGTCTTTCAGTAGGAAGCGTGCATAAAGACCAAGACACAAAAAAGACTGCAGCAAGTGTAAAGGGTCACAGTGCATGCATGGTATAGAAATCCAAAATATGGGACAAAGAGTGGTGAGAAAGGGGTAGAAAGATAGAGCCGGACCGGGAGAGCCAGGCATTCCTGGATGAGGTCCTACCACCCACTGTCAGGTTTCCAGAGAGAGACAGGTCTACCACTGAACGTGAAGAATGGGTGGGGAAAAGCCAAGACCAGAGTGAAGGACGCTGTGACATCTGTGAAGTGGACAAAGAGAGAAAGGATGGCAAGAACTCGGACAAAACATGAGCAGGAGGTACCACCAAGAGGATGTGGCAGGGGACAGGCAGATGGAACATTCAGGAGATAAACACAAGGTGACTCGTGGCTGATTACACTTAGGCTAAGAGGGAGGCACAGGCAAGTCCAGTTGCTGGGATTGCTAAGGCAGCGACTAGGTGCATAGTGACCCAGTCATCTGGAATCAGAACCGCAGGAGCTGGAGCGTACATTTACGGGGGTGCACAGGGGATGTACAGAGTTGGATCAAACTGAGTAGGACCTACAGAGTGAATCCAGAAGAGGCTTCTGATAAAGATTAAATTAGATAACGCACATAGCCTGCCTTGTAAGCTACAAAAAACTAATTATCCTCATTATTGTAGCCATTAGCTTACAGTATGAGCTTCAGAGTTCTTATTTAACCTCTCAGTCTTAAATTTTCCATCCACTTCTGTGGGGATGATAATCATCCTTTATCTCTAATGCACACTGATGTTTGAGTACAAAATGAAATTTTCCATGAAACATAAAGTTCTTTGTGGGAGAGACACACAAATCCAATGTGGTTTAATGGAAGAGCCATATCACCATGATTGTTTTTTTCAGTACTGGGGATTGAACAGAGCCTCCCACATGCTAGGCATACATTCTACCCTGAGCTCTCTTTTTAAGATTTTACTTTGAAACAGAGTCTCACTGAGTTGCTCACACTGACTTTAAACTCTTGATCTTTCTGCCTCAGCCTCCCAAGGAAGTGGGATTGCAGGCATTAACCACTATACCTGGCTCCCCATATTTTTAATAATATAAATGAAAACTTATTCCTATCTGATACAAAACATTGCATGTTTTTGTATAAGGATACTTTATGCATGTGTATGTAAGAAAAATTTTGTGCCTAGAAGATGCTACCTCCTCACACGTGCACATGAGACATAAACAACATAGTTAGAAGCATGCATCGCTGGAATTGGCCGGTAAAGCTAAGCTAGCACAGCAATATTTTTTATAAAAACTGTTCATACTGTAATACAAATAGTTGATATGCTGACCACAGAAGTGGCTCACAGGAAACAATAAGTAGTCAAAATTAAGGACTGAGAATTATCCAATGTGTTTGAGTAAACCCATTTGGATTTCAAATGTGCATAACTTGTTGCATATCTAATTCCAGATTACTGTGATTTTCTGTGAGGTAGCGACCCACGCAGGAAATCACAGTAGAACCAATGATGTGAAATCTAGCTTTTTAGTACCAATAATCTTGGTGCCTCCAAGAACTAGGTAAGCCTTGTGCTCATTCATCCGAAGATCCACCCACTTTGGAGCAGACAGGGCCTCGTTTCCTCTATTCCCCATCTCTGAGCAGCAAATGAGGTTCCTAAATTTATCCCTATAACACATTCTATTCTTTAATACTCCCTATTACAGGCAAATATCTCCTCTGAGTCTCATCTAAATCCATTGTTAAGCACCAACCAGCAGGAGGAGTGCTGAGAGGAAAACTTATCACTAATCATTAAGAGAAGAAGGAAGCCCTTTAGTCCAAAATAAACAGGAGGCCCCTTGTGCAGACTCTCCTTGTGTCTCCCTTCCAGTGACCTGTGCAGAAGACACATGGCACAGTCACACACCGTGTGGACACTTCTCACAACTGTCTGCCTGCGGAAGGGGAAATCCCTGTCTCCTAGGCGCGCATTTTTGACACAAAGTCTGCAAGATTAAAACTAATTCCTATCCCAAACGAATAAACTAAAAAAAAAAAAATTCCTGTGACTACCTGGCATCCCTTTACAATGCTGGGACTTCACTAAGAAGGCACTGGAAACTATGTCTACCAGCTATAGTTTTCTTTTCTAAATAGAGGTCAATACATTATTTCCCTTCTCCCTTACTATTCTCTTCCCTTACAAATGAGGATTGAGGAAAAGCACATTTCCTTTAGGTGAAAGTGATTGTTCATTATTGTAAATGTTGCCATGGCAGTTCCACTATTCTTGGACTTTACCAAAGTTCAGATTTATGCAACACATATCCTCACATGCCAAGCATGAAAGCCAACCCTGAAAAGATGATTCAAACCATACCCAAGGAGATATATATATATATATATATATAAGCAGAACTAATACTACACAGCAATACAGCAATGGCCAAGGCCAAAGCATTGTTCTAACAGCATTATGCCTATTACCTTGCCCACCTTTCACAGGCAAAAGCATCTGTGGAGGCTAAGTAACTCCTGCAGTCACACAGCTGGTAAGTGTCAGGAATGAGACTGGGACCCAGGCAGTTGGGCTCCAGAGTCTGGACTCCTAACCACTATGGAGAGAGGGTTTTCTTTAGTAAATCTGTCTATTACTTAGCCAATCAAGATAATCCTGTTTTTAATTTCCCATCGAGTGTGTATTTAATCTTCCATAGGATCACTTTAATTCTCCATTTACTATCAATTAACAATAATTAAGTTTTTATTGTACATTAATGGTATGTCTAGCGCTAGCATAGACTTAAGTGCCTAGATCATCTCACTTAACAGAATCCTTAAAAAATTCTACTGAGGCACTGATTAGTCTCAGTGTGTAAGTGAGAACTGAGGCTCAGAGGGCTGCCTTTGCCAGGGTCAAAGGAAAAGAGGTGAAGAGCCAGCATCTGGCCCTCAGAGCGCCTGCCTTCTGCTGGAACACACAGTCCCCTTACATGACACACGGAGCCTTTGTTTAGAATTATGATAATTTACAAGCTTTATACTCATCTTCCAGATGCCCAGGAGTAACCACAGCTGGGCAAGTGTATTCTACACAGTTTAACCAAGGTTAGCTTTGAAGGTTCTTAGAACAAATTTAAATGATCCTAGTTGCAAGTTCTTTTTCCTAGCCACAGGAAAACACAGTATTTTGTGGAGCACATGACAAATATGTTTAAAGTAAAAATGACAATTCATCATTAACTTTAGTGACACTACCAGGCTCTGGTATGATGAAGTGTTTTTTTTAATCTATGTTTCACTGGATAATTAATTTCCTGTTTTTTCTCCTGAACTGCAGAACACTAACAGATAATTCTATCAAGAATGATTTTCCCCAGTAGACGAATGATGCAGTTATAAATTAAAATGAACTAATCATCCATGTATTACAGGCAAATTTTCATTTTAGTGATTCTAACTAAATATTGAACAGAAACTGGTATCACACACTATTCTATCACTCTTTGTTTATGGCTAAAAACACAGGTGTTTTTACATTATTAGTGAAAGTACTAAATAATAAGGTGTGATGGTTATGAAGAAGAAATATCTGAAACTTGTATGTATCTTATGTTTGTATTTCTACGAGAACCATAGTTGAATTATAATAGTCTCAAAAACAGCAGCAGTGTTAAGATAGTATTGTGTGTGTGTGTGTGTGTGTGTGAGTGTGTGAGTGTGTGAGTGAGTAAGTGTGTGAGAGAGAAAGAAAAAAAGAGAGAGTGTCTGCAAGTGAACCAAAGCTGGAGGAAAGACGTACAGAGCTGGGCCCAACCTCATCAAGGCTCCGGGATACTTTCATTGTTCCACCATTTCTATAACAAAATTTCTGCTTTATATGGAAGGAGGAATAGAGGAGGAAGTCACTCAGATATTCATGTCTTTATCCCAAGGACCAGAACTTAGTCCCAGTACAACAACTAAGCACAAGATGAGGGCTGGAACAGGACGTGGTGGTGCAGAGCTGTAATCCCAGCACTCTGGGAGGATGAGGGTAGCAAGTTCAACCTCAGGCTGAGCAACTTAGCAACTCAGTGAGAAGCTGTCTCAAAATTGACAAAACAAAACACTGAAATGGCCTAGGGAGGTAGTTCAGTGGGAAGGCCCTGGGTTCAACCCTCAGTATTTAAAAAGAGGTGGAAAAACTGGGATGTGTCACCTTTATTTTTATGCAGGTTGAGGAGAGAACAAGAAACCTTCAGGCCTATTATTAGAAAAGGAGGAAGACAGGAAGACAGATCGTTAGCAGAAACAGTCTCGCTACAATTTAAGACTGTAAAAAAGAGCAGTACTTTCTTGTAAATGAGACACCACCCTAGGACTTCCCAGGTATTCTTCCTTCAAAATCAAGGCGCTTTGCCACTATATAAAATCGAAAGCCTTCATTAGAGTTGCATAAGGCAAAGTGAAATATAGACATTTTGTGTAGAGAAGTCCATATTATTCTTTTGTTCTTTCAGAAGTGTCATTCACTGATCCTGTAGCATCATCATCACGAAAGGAAATGAAAAACACGCAGAGCCAAAACGCAGTATTTAGGTAAGGCCAACTCTGGGGAAGCAGCAACGTCACCCCCTAGGACATACTTTGGCTCATCAGCTTAAACACTGAGTTGCGAAATAACGGAGACTTTGGACTTGACTAAAAAAAAATTTTTTTTTGTCTTTTTGAGACAGGGTCTCGCTATGCAGTTCAGGCTGGTCTTGAGCTGACTTTGTAGCTCGGGTTGGTCTCAAACTTGCAATGATCCTCCTGCCTCAGCCTCCTGAGTGCTGGGATTACAGGTGTGTGCCACCATTCCGGGCTTGACTAAAATTTAAGGAGAGAAAACCTAAAGGAGTAAAACCTTGAGAATAAGAATTAAGGCTAGAAGGCACAAAGGAAACCTGAATGAGGTTAATGACACCCACTTTTTGACATAACTGCCTACTGTTAGGAGTTCAGATTTTTTTAAAAGTTCAGTTAATGTGTAGACGCCCTGTTCTATCTCCCTTTCTTTTTGCCCCATCCTTCACTGAGGAGCACCCCTAACACAATGCATACCTACAAAATCCAGGATACAGGGCATCACATTTGGAGGGCCAAAATATGAATGCAAAGTCAAGGAAGTCATAAAGACTTTTAGCCACAGGGACTTCTAAACTATCTGAAAGCTAAAACTGGGGACATCAAGCCCTCAGTGGGGTACATTATCCAATATATAAAGGCAAATGTGAAAATAGGTTCTTAGTATAATTTGTAAACTAGAGAAAGGGGTCACTACTGCATGGGTGCTAACTTACTGATATGGCAAAGCGAAGGTCTCAGGCTCAAAGAAACCTGTAGCCAAAGTTTCCCCAAGCTAATCAGGAGTTTTGGTAGAAAAGGAACTTACTGGGAGAGTACCAGTCTATTGCTCACTGTCCCGGTTGCTAGGACGGAATACCCAACACTGGTAAATTAGGAGAGGAGAGGTCCATTGTGGCTTATGGTTTCAGAGGCCTCCTCTTGGTCTGCCAGCGACTGAGACCGTCAGGACAGACAGAAGGGCCTGGAGGAGGGAAGGCTGTGCCCCATGGTGTACAGCAGCGAGAGTGAGGGAGGAGAATGGTCGCCTGACCAATGTAGAGACATTTCCTCCACCTTCTTTCTCCATCAGATTTGTTGTATTCTGCTGACCTGTATGTGAGGTGGTCAAGGCTCCATGGAAGTAGAACTGAAGGGGGTCTAAAATAGCTACTGGAGAGTGAGTGACCTCAGTATCTGGTGGAGAAGGTCATTCAGATGCAACTCGGAGTCTGCATGTTGGAAAGAAGGGTGTTTTGGTTTTATAGCTGAACTTGTAGCTGCCAAAGCCATGCAGTTAAGATTTGTGGGTTGTGTCTCTGATGGACACATAGAACCAACTCCCTTTCTGAGTTTGACTTTGAAGGTGCTCCAAATTCAGCCTGAGGAGGACATCATTGTAAAGTTTATAAAGCACAAAGATTTTGAGTGTGCCTGTGTGTTGGGGGTACTTTATATGAGGCCAACAGGCACTGTAATTGATTGCTATAAGTAGGTGGAGCCTTTGCACTATGACCGTGGGAAAGTCAAGAGACAGACTAGTACAGTTAGAAAACCTGTCCATGGATTTGAAGGAGCCACTCCCTTCCTTGCATTCAACTATGCATGAAGCACCACCATGAAAACTGCCCATGTTTAAGCTCAGGAGATCAAGATGCCCAAGGTGGCAGATCCTTAACACCACTGAGAGACAGAATGGGAGGCACCTAGAATCAGAGGTGTCTGACCACAACAAGAGGCACCCCGACTTAAAGGTGTCAAGCCTTTCAGTACTGAAAGCCTGAGTTAACAAGAGTTCCTCTTCCTTGGTCCCTCATCCTTTTCCTCCCAGGCCCAGCACAGCCCAAAGCCTGCAAGCCACTGCACCAGCCCCCAGTGTGCCCGCTTGCACAGCATCAACACCCCACCACCAGCTCCTTTGTGGAGAACTTCACCACCACCAGCAGCTTTGCCAAGACTGCAAGTTCCTCTTCCTGCTTTTCCCCTTTGTCCTTCTGCCTGTTCCTGTTGCTATCATCCCATGACGTTCAATGAACATAACAAAGTATGTGCTTGGTAATTCTTTCCTTGTGTTGCACAAGAACCTGGACTGTTCTGGGGCCATTCAGTTGTAACAGAACTGAAAGTGGGAGTCTGATGCATGTAGATGAGTTTATCGATGAACTGCTGCATAGCAAAAGTCTGTGATATTCTTCAACGGGGCTACAGAAATGCTACGTGCTGGGGAAAGCTGGGCAACTGGAGCCTCAAGTCAGGGCTCTAGAAGATGTGGATGATGTGGAGTCTAGTCAGGAGAACGAAAAAGAAGAAACTGCAAAGTATGCCATCGCCAGAGAAGCTCCCAAGGCTGAGAGAGCCTGGGTACTCCCCCTTCCTGTGTCACAGGAGCAGGGGTTGGTCTTCAGAAGGTGGGGTCAATCACCCAAAAGGATAAGCCCTTCACCCCATGAGAAAAACCATCAGAGCAAAAGGAGACATTCCCAGGATGCCACCAAAGTAGGTCCAAAGATCAAGGACACAGATCCCACTCCAAGTCCCCAGGTCATCACTGCAGTCGCAGATAGAGGAGCCACTCATAGTCTCCTGAAAGTCTAAGAAAATCCACAAGAAGCACGAGGAAGGGAGTGCAGAATGCAGTCTGTGTGGTGTTAGTCCCGACAGCCTCCTGCGGATGTGGGGATGTCTACGTGAAAGGATTAAGAACTGCTCTCCTAGCAGCTATCATAATATTTTAGTTTTTTTCTAATTGAGTTTCCTTTTTCCAAGGAAAGATGCTGAATTTTGTATTTTATTTTCAACTGCAAATATCTTTGTAGTATGATGTTTCCTAAGGTCAGTTTTTGATCCAACCCACTATAACTGTATTCAAACTTAGGCAAGTAGAGAGGGTCTGGGAATGGGAGATTTGAGTGAGAAGGAGAACATGTGGACTTACTGGCGACCCCTTCCTTTCTTATTATTAAACCTGAGACCCCTCCCCCAAAATAAGTACATGTAAGTCAAGAAGCCCAGAATAAGCATCATACATATCGGCCTCAAGTGCCACTGTGACAAGACAGGCTTGATTACATCAACAGGAATGACGACGGTCAGCATAGCTGTTATACTTCTCATAATTACCAAGAGTGACTCTGAGAACTTGGATTAAACTTCAGACTCCATTTAATCCCTATTGCCCTCAAGTATCTGCCATGAAATTGGTTGATGTGGCCTTTACATTTCTTTTCATCTATCAATTTTCTTCCTTATTCCCTCCCTTTCTCATCTATCTCTTCTTGTGATTGTAGGATGATGCTCTGATCTGGCGTTTTATTTTGAGGGTGTTCCTCACTCAGACATCCCTGATTTGATCCTTCATTTGGCATGCCCCTCTCCTGTTGCATTTCCTGCACTTGTCTGACCTAGGTGAGTGATCACAGTTAGGTTCAATTTTCTGTCAAGACTACTCAGCAAGCAGTGTGTTGTACTTCTACAAAGAGATCCACTGCACTGAGTCACTCTTCCTAGGTGTGAGCATTCATAAACACTGCTCAGATCCACTGATTCATTAGGGGTTGCCAAAGGGTGACATTCCAATTCTGTCCTCTTTTTTCTTCTTTTTTTTTTTTTGGTTTTTGGTTTTTTCTCCGGTACCGGGAACTGAACTCACAACCTTGTGCTTGCCAGGCAGGCGCTTTTGCCGCTGAGCTAAATCCCCAGCCCCCTCTTTTTTCACATATGAACTTCACATGCTCTGTAAGGAGAAGCCTCCCCTTGGGTGGCCTGAAGTGCAATCCTGAGGAAAGAGGATAAATGCTTGATTCTTTCTCTTGATTTACCAGTATTCAAAATATGTACGTTTTTTAGCATTCTCTAAAGGATACCAATGGGATGAGTGTTTTTTTCTTGGTATTGTTATAGCTTATGTATGTGAATGAATTTGGTGGGTTTCAAATTATTTCCATCATTTCCCTTACTAATGCTCAAACTGCCCTCTCTTGGGCCAGTGGTAGGATATTGTAGTAGGTTATTAAATCTTTTTGGTGTGACCTTAGTAGTCTCCAGTAACTTTGTTGATAATGTCTTTCTTTGTGATATGACAAAGTGTTCTTCCCACACTTTCAGTTATACAATTCCATCAGCATTTCCCTTGAGACAACTCTTGCATTCATCTCTTCTTTCTCTTTGCTTCTGCCAGGAGTCAAGTGCAGTTCATAATGGCCCATCATGGTTAACATTTCCTCCCTCACTTGACCTTCTTTATCTAATCTTTTTCATCCTCACAAGAGACTTATTCAAAGAAGCCTCATGCTTTTGCTTACTGAAAACTCATTACTAACTCATCTCTCCTTATACACAAAATAAACATGTCAGTGATGTGGGTTTTGAGATTCACCATGATCTGGCCCCAGATGGCTCCTATTTAACACTGACTTTCCTAAAGCATATGGCATACTACAGCCAAATGATATCACTTTAATTCTCTTTAAACATCCTGCATTTCACTGAAGCCACTTTAGGAAATTCCAATAACAGTCCAAGGCAGTGGTGGTGAACCTATGGCATGCATGTTATTATGTTTTACTTTTAAGAAAAAAGATGTTGATGTATGAATTGTTTTTATAAATGACAACATCAGTATTCAGGTTTAATTGCAGTGTTGGTTCTTTGCAATAAATAACTGGGTTTTGCCTTACAGTTTAGTATTGGGCTCTAAGAGATTCACCATCACTGGTCTAGGGCTCATTTTAGGAGCTACCTCTTTCCTGTGCATTTTCATGAGCTGTGCATCACCTCTGTTTGACTTTTTCCTGTTGAGATTTTTTTCACTGAGCATCTTCTCTTTGAGTTGCCTATTCATGTGTCCATATAACACTAAATAAATACAAACCTATGATATATCAGGTCATAGCTATGCTCCTCACATTTCCAATATTCAATTGTTCTTTCATTTTAAAAATGTTTAGAAGACACTGAACTGATAATATCTTACAGGACCATTTCTCAATTCTTTAGTAATTTTGCACTGAGTGACTACTAGGGTCACACCAGATGATCTGCATGTCTTAGAAAGTCTACCTAAGCTGTGGTTCAAATCCTTTATCTTGCACTTGATGCATTAATTTTGCTAACACGGAGTGAACTGACCGCTTAAATGAACAGATCAGAGGAAAATATAACTATGGTCACTGTAGCTTTCATCGTCTTTTTCTGGAGGCAGAGTTAATTTTAAAACAATGCCAGAAAATAAAGGACAATGCTACTATGTCAAGTTAGAACAGAGTATGTTATGCTCCATCATACTGTCTTAATCATTTATGGCCTAGAGTCAAGGACACAGTGACATGTTGTACGATAGTATGTAAAGTAAAGAAGAAAAACTGCATTAAAAGAAAGACCAAATACTCTCCTCTGGGTGTCGTTTTGTGCTCAATGTACTGCTGCTCCATTGGTATGCATTTAAACATGTTCAAGACCAAGTTTTAAAATGTGTACATAGGATTAGCTAACATGCAGAAGTGTGTGCTTAGAAAAATTGAAAAATGATTTGCTTGTTAACAGCTCCAACCCTCCCTAAATCATATAAATCAGGGGACTAAATCCTGTGGCAGTAATTAATAGAATACAATTACTAATCTTCCTCTTAAAATAACAGGTTTTAGACTGTATGCACCTCTCATGCTTTTATCTTCTAAAGATCAGTGAGCAATCAATGTATCTGGCAGCGGGAACATTCATCTTTTTTGGTGCAGTGAATTTTATTCTAGAGTTCTAATATAAAGAGTATAATTTTAAGCTTCAAATCACAGCTTTCTGGGGAAGACATTCTTATTAGAGTTAAAGGGGGGTACTGAAAAATATCTATAAGATGATATTCTCTGCAGTAAAGGAATGTGCAGACAATAAGGACAATAGTAATGGTTATCTTGGGGCTTTTACATGCTGTTTCCTGTGTGGAAATGGGTGAAAGAAATCACTAAGTGGAGAAAAGTTTAGATTGCAAAAGATTACAATCTTTTGTTTGGCTGGGATTGTGCAATCATGAATAACATGGAGTTCTCTTTTCCTTATCTTATTCCCAATGCGTAGCTCCTACTCTGAGTCTGAAAATAGTTCACAAATTCATTAGAAAAGCAAACACTGAAAGTAAAATGGATTTTTTTTTTTTTCCGGTACCGGGAATCGAACTCCCATCCTTGCTCTTGCCAGGCAGGCACTGTGCCGCTGAGCTAAATACCCAGCCCCAGTAAAATGGATTTAGAGACCTAATCTTCAGTTTTTCAAAAGTTGGTTGCCTCTTATATTTTCTATGTTTTTGTTTCCAAGATTAAAATAGGAAAATATTTAGTCCATAAATGTTCAATATTTCAGTCTAAAATGTGCTATTTATATCTCAGAATGGAAAATAAATTCCCCATTGCTTGAGATATCCTCAGTTTTTATTAGATACAAATTTCAATTATTTTTTGAAGAACTGTAAATCTATAATGAAAACTACTTGTCCTGATTTGAAAATTTTCACAGTTTATGTGCCATGTTATCTTGCTACAATTAGTCATAACAGACAACTCAACATTAATAAATGAAATTATAAGAAAAATAAAACATGTTGAAAAAAAGCAAAGGTATTATTTTCATTTGACATAATCAATTATCACAAAACACCAAAAATAGCTTAAAACTATCTAAAAGTACAGGTAAAAAAATTTGTTAAATTCATATCTTTATGTATGCTAACCAAAAATAGAAATTATTATAGAGTTCTTCTTACTCAAAGAAATCAAAAGAATATTTGTCAGGTTAACTTTATAAAATTTAGTTAAACTGGAACTCACAACATAAAGTAACAAGTGTCTATGCCTACTTAAAATTTGTAAGTATGTATTTGCCAGGCTTTGATGTCTGGTTCCAAAATTGCCTCTGTGGAGAAATTCACTGTTTATATTTCTCATCTCTCCTCACCTATAATATATGGTCTATAATTTTTAGTTTTTGCTTGTTTAACATGGAGAAAAATAGGGAACTTATGAGGCAATGTGACCAAAACAATCCTTTAGGGATTCTTGTTAGTTTTTTGGTTTTTCCCAAAAAAATCTACTGCACTTTTGCCTGCCCACAATTTAACGACTTTTTTACTTTTAGAAGTAATTGAATCTTCTCAAAGCAATCAGCTTGGTTACTATAAGCACAGACTATCTTTTTGTTTTCACAATCATATATCATTAAGTTATAATGCAGTATTTAATTGAATTATGGAATTACAATAACTACTGAAACTAGCTGAAACAGACCTGGAAAGTTCAATTATACTGAGCATGCAGCTCAGCTGATGGAGGCAGGAGTGCCTAGGTCCAGCAGAGCTAGCCCATTAGCCTTGAGCATGTGTGCTTTGCAAAGGAAGTAAATGTTTTGGTTAGTGCAGGGAGACAGTTAAGGGGAATCAGCTAATAATACCAGAGTTTGCTTAGGAAAGAATTTAACAATAATATTTAGGACATTATATGTTAAAAACTATAAAAATAAAGTAAGGCACCTTGAAAGTTAGAATTAATGCAGGGATATTCCTAGCTCTAGGATAGAAGGGCTCAGCATCATAAAGATGTCAGCTTCGGACACTTTAATCTATAAGACAATGAGATTTGAACCAAAATCACAATGAAATTTTCTTTTAAAATTGACAGAGTCATTAAAAAATATTTTCCCAGAGAATAAAAATTGCAAAAATAATCAGAGATATTCTCAAATGAAATACAAGGGACTTCTGTATTGCATATCTAAGACCTGCTATACAAGTACAGTAATGAAATTATTGTAGTCATGCTGCCTGAGGGGAAAGAGAGAGCAATGGCCTTCTGTCCAGAGCTAAACAACAAAATCCCTTAAGTGCAAGTAAGAATTTAGTGTATTTAGTAAGGGAAGCATTTAAAAGAGCCGAAGAGCAAATAGATTACTAAACATATAATGCTGAGACAACTGGTTATTCATTTGGAAAGAAAAGTAAGTTGGATTCATAATTAATGCATTATACCAATGTAAATGCCAAGTGGGTCTGAAATACAGAGGTAAAAAATGAAACAATAAAAGTAGTAGAAGAAAATACATCTCTGCAGTTTTATCATTCTTAGTTGGAGAAGGTATTTCAAAGCATGAAGCTCAGAAACCATAAAGGCAAAAAGTGAATCAAGTTTACATACTTAAAAAATTCTGTTTAGCTAAACAGAAATAGGTCCAACAACATAACAAACAAACAAAATGCCCAAGAATAAGTGAAAAACTTAAATCAACTACATACAATAGTGTTAATACATGAAAGTTGAGCTCTTAAAAACAAATAATAATCAGAATAATGGATGGGGTTTACCCAGAAGTTAGTGAGAGATGAAATGTAAAGAGGCAATGAAAAGATACAGAAAGATGTACACAAAGATGTTTAGTGCAGAATATATAGTAATAAACAAATCAAGAGACACCTGATTGAATGATGATACATTCATAAAACAAGAGTCAATTATGACAATTACATTTATATATTCAGTAACATGATCAGTTCTCCTTCATATAATGTGCATGAATCAGGTTGCAAAATTGTATGCATAAAAAAACTTCTTCTCTATAATACAGTACAGTCAGTCCCCAATTTACAAACAAGTTCTGTTCCAGGAGAAGGTTTGTAAGTCAGATTCATTTGCAAGTATGACAAACTGAGTCTTAGACACCTTTGACACAGATATACAATGTGGCGCATAAAAAAATCCAAACACACACAAATACTGTGTGTGTTTTTACTTTTAAGCAGAGTAAGCACAGCAGCACAACTGTGACAATGTCCAGCAGACACGTGAGTTACTTCCTCAGTTTGTTTGTGTCTAGTAATGTTCCTAGTGCGAGGTCTGTTAGTGTCTGTGGAAGTTTGCAACTCTGATATCTGTAAGACAAGGAGTAACTGTACATAATACTGATTTCTCTGTGTATCCATATGATGCATAAATGTGTTATATGTAGTAAGGCTAAGGGGTTGTCCTAAATTTATTTTATATATTCCACATTATTTTGTTTCTCTTTACTAAACATGTTTTACTTTTGTTTACAGAAAAACATAAAATAATTTCAGTCATAATAAGGAATATTCTTTCAGTTATAGTAAAAGAATATTTTGTGCAGCAATGTGATTTACATCTAATTCATGGACTTCTAAATCAAATTATGTGTAGAATTTGAAAGGTGGGCTGCAGGCATGGCTTTATGGGGCTGCAATACTGACACGTTGTGGTTTATAGACAGATGTCCCCAAAGCCTCATGTACTCACTTTTGGCAGATGGATGGATTATGGGATGTTGTGGGGGTGTCCCTTGCCATTGAGAGGTGGGGTCTGGTCAGAAGAGACAGTCACTGCAGACATAACTTCATGCCTGCCTTGAGACCTCTGCTCCCCACTCACCAGGAAGTGAGCGGCTGTCCTCTGCATCAGGCCCTTCCCCCAGGCCTCTTCTGCCCTGGAACTGACTGACTACAGACTGAAAGCTCTATGGCCAGTAAGCTAAAATAAGCCACTCCTCCTTTAAGTCGCAGGTGTCCAGTATTGTGTCTCAGCAACAAGGAAAGTGGCTAAGACAGACATCAAGGACTCAAGTTATTTCTGTATCTCAACTCCTTCACCACCTTCAGACTCAGTTTCAGTGTAATTAAGTCTTTCATGGGGCTCCCATGGCTGGTGCCAGGAGCAGTCATCAGCACAGGCTTCCTTGGTAGCATCCATCAGGACAGGAGACATGAACTTCTCTCCCAAGCTTGGGACACAAGTCCTCCTCAGTCTGACAAATCAGTTTAGGTTACTTTGTCATACGAACCGATAGTATTACCAGTGCAGTACCTTTGACCCAATGGGTTCAAACCAATCTGCGCCTATTTCCAAGTTGGTATGGGGGTCAAATTGCAATTCTGCTTGGAGCTGGGGTTGAATAACAAGTAGTTAAACAATCATGGTCACTCAAATAAAACACAGTAGATGGACTTTATAACATTACAAAGTACAATCGAAACTTTCATTTCAATTGTCTTCATTGGCCATTTGTTGATTAACTTCAATAGGTAAGTTTGCTGATTATCCACATCACTTTAATGATATGTGTTGCTCGTATGAATTTGAGGTTATTGAACAAGTGCAAATTCTCATCCAACTTGATGTGAATGCCTTGTGTTGCTATTGTCTTCTAAGATCCGACCTTTCAAGTACACTAAGTTCCCAACTTGCAAACACTCGCAAGGTGAACTGTCAGAGGTCCACTTTATTGGCTCACAAACAAATCTGACTTATGAACAATTCTGGAATTGAACTTGTTTGTGAATTGGGGACTTACTATAGGCAGATTAATTTGGAATAAATAAAAAAAAAAAGAAATTCCTGAATCTTTGTTGCTATAATATTCGTAGAATATCTTTATTAGGGCTTTTAAAAGAATCTTAGGAATGAATTGTTTTTGTTCTGAAACCGTAGCTCGGTAACAAAGATAGCACTGAGTAATGGAATGTGCTGGAAATGAACAGATATGTGAAGGATTAGAGAAAACCTTACATGTAGGTGTTTGGATGAGCACACAAAACAGAGACACAGTTCTGACCATGCAAAGAGAGGGCAATGTTCTGGATCACATATCTTCCTAAATGTGGGCATACATAATATGTAGAGTGGAGAATTTGGTTTTCTTTTCCAATGATTCTAACACTGTCATTTATTGCCAGGTCATAAGGAAGTATACACTGTTAATTTGGCATAATAGCATAATATTTAAATTAGGTTGCCACAGGCCTATTTTTTTTTTAGTGGAAGTGATAGATTGTCTTCCTCATACAAACAAATAGAGATACATGGAAAATCCAAGTGATTAGGTGATGCCTCTCTGTAAGAACTCAACACAGCCTTTTATCTCAAAGCCTAAGTTAATATTGACTGAAAGATATCTCTGAGCTCTCCTCATAGAAACAGGGGAAAATATGGAAAGCTCTTTGGATGAAATGGCAGTCATTGTGCTTTAGAACTGCTGCTGGGGGCAGACAGGAAGACATGCTTCTGATTAATGTAGAAAGTACAACTCTTAACCGGGGCTGTTCTCTTTGCAGGTAGGTAATGCTGAGTCCCTACACACAGCAGTACACAGGCTGCCTGTGGAAAGTAGATAACAGGCAAAAATCCTCTTCTTTTCTCCACCGCCAGACGAACAGGAAGGCTGGTGAATGATACGGGGTTTTTGTCAAAACTCATAGGAAGTTGTTTCTAAACTGGTCATGGACAAATGCTAGAGCAAATAATGTCATTTGCAAATGAGGCATTTTACTGCCTTCAAGCGCTTTATGGAAAACCAAATCCCTTCAAGATGAGGTCAAGGCCAATCGTTCTCCATTTGGCAGTTGCCCATGTGTCCGAGTGATTTGCGATGGGTCCTTTGCCTTGCTTCGGTGTCATTTCCGCTAGAGCTGTAGGTGCACGGTGTTTCCCAGGGCTCCACCCTCCCTAGCCAATAAAGCACGACTGATGAAGCTTTAAATGAAGCTGATGTGTCTGATTCCAACTTACTGTTCCAATCACACATGTGTTACGTGCTCTTCGATGTAATTTTTCCGGCTTCTTTGTTTTTGCTCATATGACCCCTGGCCCTCTCCTCCAAGTTTTCATGTCCAAGTGCAACTTACTGCTCAGCTGTAGGAGACTGAGAGCCCCTAAGAGTTAATGTGCTCTCTGAAGCTGGTAAGTTGATGCAATGCCCTGGGACCAAGAGCACCCCGATCTTAGCTCTGCCCAAAGTCCCCTGGTATCTTAGTTTTGATTCTTGTTGCTAATACAAAATACTGGACTCCCAAAGCTGAAGGAGGAAAGGCTTATTGTAGCTCACAGTTGGTAGAGGTTTCAGTTCAAGACTGGCTCCAAGGCAGGGGGATGGCACAGAGGAGAAACAGCTTATGGTAGGCAGAAGGCAGGAAGGCAGCAAAACAACGAAGTAGCAAAGAAGCAGCGACAACAACAGCTCTCTTTCTGTCCTTTATATTCTACTCAGGCCACCTGCCCTAGGATGGGTAGCACTCACACTCAAGGTGGGGCACCCTTCATCTTAGCATTACACCACAAATCAATCAATCACATCCTTAATCCCAGCATTACACACTTGAGATCCAGCTACCTCCAAAAACCCCACCTATCAAATGTCCACCCACTGAGGAATGGATAAAAAAATTGTGGTACTTTTATATAATGGAATATTACTCAGCTATAAAGAAAGATAAACTTGAGGCTTTTACAGGTGAATGGTCACAACTAGGGACCATACTCATAAGTGAAATAAAAATTGAGAGGTATGACAGGCATTGTGAAACAAAAGGAAAATGCTCAAAAGTAAAGACTGGGGTGAGGGAAAAGAGAAAAGAAAGAAGGGGAAATTATGTATGTATATATATATACAGGATAGCTGACTTAGTTGTACTACTGACTTCTATCACTTTACTGAAAGGAATAGTTAATGATTAATTATTTGATCAATCTTGCATGTCTCTATTTGTCCTCCTGAGAAACCACTTTGAAGATATCAATATGTAATAAAACAACCATTGTTGATTTCCTACCACTTTGTCTGTGACTCTGTATTGCTTGTATTGTTCTTCTGCTATTTTGTAAATGGATGTTTGTTTGTTAATATGTTTTCCTTCTTTTATTTTTAAAATAAATTTTTAAAAAACTCACCTATGACCACATGAGGCTTTGGGGAGACATCTGGATACAAGGACATCTAATACCTGTCCTCTCAGGAGAGTTACCCAAATAGATAAGAAAGACAGATTGAAAATAAAATCACTATTATGGAACTTTGAAAAGTGGAGGTGGCGCATGGAACATTTCTCCACTCCTTTTCCCAGGTCCAAACCATGCCATCTCTGTTAAAATATAAACAGAGATAGAAGAGAGGATAGTACCCAAGAATGAGCAAGAAGAGATAGATGACTAAAAATATATGCTTGCTGGCTGGGTGTGGTGATGCACAGCTGTAATCCCAGCACTTGGGAGACTGAGCTAGCATGAGCTACAAAGTGAGTTCAAGGCCACCCTGAACTGTATGGCAAAACCTTGACTGAAAAAAGATCAGGAGAAAAAGGAGGGGGAAGGAGAGCAAGAGGGGGAGGAGGAGGAGAAGGAGGAGGAGAAGGGGAAGGAGGAGGAGGAGAATCTTATGCCTCCTTTTTAATGTGACTTCAAAGTGACCATATAAAGGGTGTCCCAATAGTTTTTTTGAAATTCTACCACTAGGATCAGAATCTCCTACCTGGGGAGAAGAAAGAAAGACAGGGAACTGGGAGTGCGCCCTGTCCTCCAGGTGTCTGTCTCCTCCACTGTGAAACAAGAACAATGGCAGGAAAGCAAGTTCAAGGTTGTCTTTAGTGTGATGAGATACCTCAGAAACTTCCTCTCCATATCCTACACATACCCTGGGAGTCAGGCCTCCTCCTCTTGATATAAACCTGGATTTGATATAAATCTGGGCTTCTCAAGGCATTTGTGCCCCCTAGGAGCTGGATTAAGCTCTATCTGGATCCTCCACAATGTTATTCAGGAGTGTTTTTGCACCTGTGCAGGAAGGGATCAGAATTCTGGTCAGTGAAATTAAATATAGTTTAAAGGGCAGATACCTTGTTTCACATTTTTTACAATTTGTAAGAAAATGAACATTCATACCCCACACATTATGACAAATATCTGAAAGTTACTCTAATAAAATAAAGACAAGAATCAATAACTGCTGCAAGGAAATGCCCCTGAATATTGATTCTACACACAGGCACTAATTTTAAGAGATTTTCTACCAGTGTTGCTGCAAAGCTGTAAAGATAATCTGTGCTGGGTACAACATTCCAACTTAACATGTGACCTTCTCTCACAGTAAGAAGACATTTGTGTTCCTCCTTTCTTTCCCTTCTCCAGATCTTTCACAAACATTGTTAAAATCCATCTTCTTCCCACATGCATTGGTCATGCTCAGCCCTGCACAGACCGGCTCTGTACCTGTCAATTGTCTGTGTTGTAGACGTTCAGTCACTTTACCCTGGCGTGAAAGGGCATCGTGGACATGAAGTAACTCGACCTTATTTCTCTTCTCTACAATATTAATCTTATACAATCATATTTGTCTTCTCAGTGGTTCTCAAACTTGTGCATTTTCTCATCTCTGAATAGTCGGATGTATCTTTCCTTACCCCGAACACACCACACTGTTATCATTTGATCCTTTCAGTCAGTGTGAGGCTTAATTCAAATGCCACTTCTTTACCAAGCCTGGCCAAAGGCAATTTCCTCTGTTAGCTGACAGGGGCATGGGGACTGGAGACTTAGAACTTACCAGGGGCCTAAAAAGCCAAGTCTGAGATCTTAAATAAAATCCACTATCTTCAGAATTTACAAATAAAAACAAAAAATCTAAATGAGCAAATAATGGACTTCCAAACACGTGTCTCCTCCGTTGTTAAATTCAGTCCCCATAAAACATTACTCCAGTTGAAAACCAGTCCTGAAGTTGGTTGTGGCTGTTTCAGCTTATAACACCATGTAACTACACCCTGATCCTTGAGAAATCATAGTTATTTAAAAATCAAGTCATACACATGAGGAGTTTCAAAAGCAAGATTAAAAAATATAACGTTTAACAGTAAAACTGGGGGGGGTGTGGAAGGCGAGGTACGTTTAGTATATGTATTACAAAGTGGGGTGGATACCCTGAAAATGTGACTGGCTATGGGCTTTGACAGTTGCCATGGCCCAGGTTACTCTTGGTGTGAATCCAAGACCACAGGACCGTGGAGGGAGCCCTAGATGCAGAGAGGCTCAGAGGGGTACCGCACAGGTCTTCCTCACCAGCAGGACCACTCTGAACCACATTTTTGTCCTTTCAACCCAGGGACTTACAGTGCATGTCCTATGTTCTCAGAAACGTTGTCTAGATGAAGAAAGGTGGTCATCTCAGTGGCGGAGCTATCAAGGGCAAGGAATATTGCCGCTGCCTGGGCAATCAGGAACACATGCATCTTGTTTGTTTATTGAGCACCTGTTATGCATATGACCACCAAGTCAGACATGCTGACCTGCACTGGAATCTATGTGCTGCTTTCTGGTTGAGAGTCACCTGGGGGTCAGATCTATAGCTCACTATGCCAATAACCTGAAAAGTGTATTCACTGCTTTTCCTCTTCATCTTTACTATTCTACAAGGTCATTTATTAAATGATAAAAGGTTTGCAGATATATAGAATGGTAGCTACACAGTAAACATCCAAAACATGTTCACTATTTCTTTTTGCTCTTTGTAATAGCTGATTGCCATCCTCCACCTGGGATGGCAATAGGAGGCCAGATGTGGAGGGCTTGTCAAGCAGGGGCGCAAAGTCCGAGGCTCACAAGCTCGTGGACAGCACGGGGATGCTCCATGGTTCAACAGCTGCACACAGGAAAACTGCAAAAGCTGAGGCTGGATGTGAAGGGAGTTTTGCTGTCCAAACAACTTTAGATTACATCTTGTCCAAACCACAGAAACCTATCAGAAAACTCTGAGCAACAAAAGGTCAAGACTACATGTTTCACCCTACTAGCCGAGTGGAGTATGGGATATAAGAGGACAGAGAGACCAGTTGGAAGGTAATCACAACGTCCATGCAAAGCTAGGCATGGTGGTGCACACCTGTAATAATAATACTCCTAGGGACCGAGGCAGGAGAATCAAGTCCAACCCAGTCTGAGCAACTTAGTAAGACTGTGTCAAAATAAAAATAAAATAAAATAAATTAAAATACATTTCCTGACTATGTACCGATATTGTCACAGTTATGACTAGTGGAGAGCCATATACTCTTGGGCTTCTTGACACTGCAGGGCAGATGGATTATGACAGATTACGACCACTGAGTTATCCACAAGCAGATGTATTTCTAGTCTGCCTTTCACTGGGCTCTCCATCCTCATTCGAAAATGTGAGAGAAAAGCGGGTGCCTGAGATAACTCAGCGCTGTCCAAAGACTCCTTTCTTGCTAGCTGGGACCCAAGCTGACCTCAGAGATGACCCCTCTACTATTGAGAAACTTGCCAAGAGCAAGCAGAAACCTACCACTCCAGAGACTGCATGAAAGCTGACCCGCAATCTTTTGAAGCTGCTCCCTGGATCCATTTGAGAAGTAATCTGGGACATCTTATTTTTTCTTCTTCTTTTCTGGGTGTGTGTGAGATTGTTTTTTAGTCTTGTTTTTAAAATTCACTAACCAGTGGTCAGCCCTTGTTGGGGGAGGGCTGATTGATTCCACTTCCTACATCTAACTTAGGAAAATGTGCTCCCTACCTGGTGCTCTTAGGAAGGAGTATAGTAAATGCCTCATTTACTAACATACTCCTTTTTGAAAGTTGCCTTTTTTCTCTCACCACCACTGAGTAGATCCAGTATTTAATGAAACTCATGAACATGGGTGGAAGGTGTCTTGTCCCTCCTCTTTTCTAGGACGTAGTCCGTATGTGACTGTGATTGTCATGGAAATTTGCTTGCCACTTTCTGATTTTTTTTTGGAAGTTAATTTTAACTTCTTTCACTGATAAATGAAGAAACGTATTGCACATTTTGAAATACACTAAGTAGATCGAGTTTATAATTAAAAACATTTTTCCCCCTGTCAGTCATCGTCTTATATGCTTAGCACAGATTTGCAATTCAGTAGCGTTTGATGTTCCTAGATCCCAGCAGAAGACCTGACACAGAGGAAACACGTGGCGCGGTGCTGCAAGACAGATGCCTGTGGGATAACTGGTGTCCCCTTTCAGGTTGCGAGGATGCAGGCCTGCTTCATAAGAAGCTACAGGTGGCAGCGGTGGGGAGAACCCCGACCAACACGGGGACCAGCTAGGGGAATCCCCTTATTTCTGTTGTTGATATGAGGAACCCTATAGCAACTGGTGAAGGCTCTCTAGTTTAATAAAAATCATGCAAAGAGTCTTATGAAGACTCTTGGAAAGTGTTCATAGGGACTTTATCGCTTATTTTTGTTGCAGTTTCCAGTTTTCAAAAATGTTTAGGTTATTTTTTTTTTCTTACCTTCCCAACATCTTTATTCTTGTAGATTTCATTAGTGTTGATCCTATGCTTCCTCATGTCTCTATCTGTGTATATGCATCCTTTCCAGATATATTCAACAAACAAGAACTCTTCAAAAAAAGGGCTGGGGATACAGCTCAGTATAAAGTTCCTGGGCTCTACCCCCAATATTCCAGAAAAAGAAAAGTCCATGCAAGGAAGCCTAAGGGCTTGAAACAAGATACCAGGAGGAGAAGAAAACAGTTTGAGAGGACCATCAGCAGGACACGTGCAGCATTTGGTAGTAAGGATGAGGAATACAGAGACTGAAAACTGAACTGCATGTTTCTGCCTTGGACAGCACAGTTACATAGCGGTGCCACAGACCATGCGCTGAGTTAGAAAACAGAACAGACAAGAACAGGGGTGAGAAGATACATGTTACTGCTGATTGCTCTGAGAACAATGGGGGACAGGTCCCAGAGGTCACTATTCCTCCAAGTGCGGTCCATGGACTGCTTGTCGCTGCCCTCACCATAAAAAGTGCTTACTCCAGAAATTACATCAGCTTCATCACTGCATGTACTGTTCAAAGCAGCTGATAATGTTTTATAGGAAGGCTTCCTTGCAGATAGAATTGGAGAGTTGATTTGCCTCCTAGGCCAGTTCTCGTCTCACTGTAGATCCTAACAAAGCTGACTTTCGGTAGTCTTCAGCCACACCCGAGCAGCACTAATGCAAACGACTATGAGTACAGGACTCGCACTCTGAACGATGCCTTCGATGAAGGCAAAGATCTGAGCAATGCCCCTGGTGAGGTGCCCAGGGAGACAGTGCAGAGGTAAAAAGGCTGCACTAGTTAGGGCTACACTAACAAAGCACCATAGCACAGGGTGCCTTCAACAACAGAAATTTACTGTGAAAGGTTAGAAGTCTCAGATCAAGGTGGCAACAAAACTGGCTCCTTCTGAGGACGGTGAGGAGGAATCTGACCCAGGCCCATCCCTCCAGCTTCTGATGATTTGCTAGCGGCCTTTGTCAGTCCTTGCTTGTAAAAGCACCATTCCGTCTCTGGCTTCCCTTCACAGCACTCTATGCACCACACAATGGCGAAATTCCCCTTTTCACAGGGATACCAGCCATAGTGGACTCAGGCCCACCCCGATGACTCACCTTCATCCTCTAGGACCCTATTTCCAAATAAAGTCATGTCCTGAGGTACTTGAAGTTAGTTCCTTGGCATATGGATTTTGGGGGGAACATAATGATCCGTAACAAGAGGCAAGGACTGAGACACAGAGAACACTGATACTGAAGAATCTGGCAAGTACCATACCCTGCCTTGCGCTGTTTACATAGGTACACTACCTAGACTGATAGACTCCCAGAGGCTAGGAACGCTGTCTAACACATCTTTGCATATTTTGCCTAGAAAGGGTCTTGTGCCTCCAAACAATGTATAACATTGTCTGATGATGCATAACAAACAAAAACTGAATATGGAAGAGCCCCCAAGAAATGTTTTGAACACAGTATGTTATGACACGCTGCCTTATAGACAACAGTTGCTGTACTTGTCAGAAAAATCGCCAAAGTAGATGTTCAAAATATATTTCAACTCATTTGCTTAAACAACTCCATGCCTACCATCCATACCAAAAGGCTGCTTTTCTACATGGGCAACAGAAGGCATAATTATTTGCAAGAATTTTCAGTGTTTTCCCTTTGCTTTCTTAAGTGACACATGAGATTCTCTGCACCACTCTGTGTGTTTGCCAAAATCCTATTGTCTTTTTGAAAGCATTACAGCCCCTGGAGGGTTTGCAATTTAGCACATGCTCCTGGAACACTTAGGGATTAGAGAAAAGTTAATTTCAAAGTATGTCAGAACTTTCCAAAGGCACAGAAGTAATCCTGAGAAGTACCACAGGATATGCTGATATTTTCCTCTCATAAGCTACCGGAAGGTCAGTAGTGCACTATCAATTTACTCTCCATTTCTCAATTTTAGGGCAGTAGGCAGCAGATTGGAACACTGGGGGGGAATGATAATTTAATTCATTTTTCAAACCTTTCTTTTGCTTGTTAAAAGAAAAGGAATAACATAGCGAAGGGCAACTTTCCCTTTGACTAGTGAAAGGTATCATAAAAGGCCACGCCTAAGAAGCAGTTTTACTTGTTCACGGACATTTCGTACCTATCATATTCTTATTACCATATCCGTCATGAAACAACCCTAGTCATTTATATCCTAACTATATTCAGAAGACATTTTAGACAGTTTATTATAAAAGAACAGAGAAAATGATGCAAAAATCTCATAAAAGGATAACAATAAAGAAAAGCAGTATATTCATCCCTAAATATACAAAACTTATGAATACTATGGCATAGCTTTGACAAGACTATAACTGATAATATATTAAGCAGCTTAACTCTCACTATAATTCTGTTGACTGTTTTTTCTTTTCTTCTCTCTTCTTTTCCTCTTTCCAGAAAAAGCTGAATGGAATACAACTTGTTACAAATGCATCCCCAGTATAGAAACTTAGTTCTCACTACAGTCCATTCGCACTTTAATGTTTGGACACCTAAACCTACACGGTGGTGACTCAAGTTTAATTGAGACTCAGCCACTGCAAGAATTCATAACTGTGCCTGGCTTTTAAAAGAAGGCTTTTCCCCCTAATTGATCCAGAAATTTGTCAGTTCTTAATATGAACTAGCCAGGTTTGGTGGTAATTGCTAGCATGTTTTTGTAACATAAATTATCATGAAATCATTTGGTACTTGATTCACCCCTCATACTTACCATGGAGCAGGTTTTATAAAAGTAAGCTACGTCTCTATAACAGAAGCTGAATGTATAGAGACTCCTTTACCTACTCTCTTTTGAAACCCTAGGAAATAAAGCCTCAGTATGGAGTCTGGACATTTTCCGAGCACCTACTATGCACCAGCACAGTTTTGGAGACGAGGACTCAGACATAGGTAAAATGTTTTCCCTGTCTCCAGGGTGCTTACAGTCCAGAGGGAAAGAGGTAATAGAAAAGGTAGTTTAAATATACAGCATGGAAGGTGAGATGGACACAGACTACAGAGTTGTGGGGGACTTCGCATAATATAAAGTTGGTAAGATTCCTTGAAGGAAATAACATTACAGCTAAAGGATGAGCATGAGTGAATTCAAGGAAGAAAATATGGGCTGGTTAAGCAAGTAACATATTTTTCTTCTTGCAATCCAAAACAATACCAATTTTTTTCTCCATTTTATAGTAGAGGGAAGGAAGACATAAAGAGATGGGATAATGTGCCTAACATCACAAAGGTACCCAGTCTCAGGGTGCAGCAAGGGTTTGAGCCACTGTGACATCACGTCTTACAACTTCAGATATGCTTAGATGTTCACTTTGCACACCATGAAAACATTGACTTTGTGAGTTCATTTGTAATGGAAGGAGTCAGGACAACTAAGATAAGCCAGCATTTTTAAAAGAGCAATCTGGATCAAGATTAAAATATCAAGATTTGAAGAAGGAAGGTGACTTATTGTGGGTCAGCAAGCATAGTGGGAGTGCTATGGTTTGTCTGAAGATGTATTAGTGAAGCATCTCAAAAAATGGAAGACATTGTATTGTACCCTCAATCCCATCTAGTTTGTAGAAAATGCTATAATCATAATCACTTGCCTCTTGGGTCTGCTTGTAAGGGCAATGATGATGAAGGTGACTTGCTATAGCCAGGACTTCACATACTTTATAATACTTTGCCCAATTCTTTCACAGATAAAATCATATATATCAACTTGGCAATACCAAGCTAACACTTACACTGTACTAACCATATGCTGAATGTTGTTCTAAGAGTGTTGTGATATTATCTCACTTACTTTTCACAAGAACCCAATGATGCAGGTACCACTACTACACTCATTTTATTGAGGAGTAAACGGAAAGGTTAAGTAAACTGTCTGAGATCACAAAGCCTCTAACTGTCTGATGCAGTCGAGAAGCAAGCCCATCTTGTTTCAAAGGCTAAGCTCTTAACTACTGTCCATCAGGATATCAATAACAACGACCACACTGTCAGCCATGGGGTGCTGTCCTCTTTTCTTATCTGTTCACAACAGAAAAGTAATTCTATCATCTACTTGAATTGACAAGTTAAAAAAATAATAAAGTAATTATGACCATCAGCTCTCCAATTCTGCAGCAACAATGAATCTGACCCTAACAAGAAAACTATTACGGGAGCCAGAAGCAGGGAACATAGAGTTCCAACCTCCAAGTCATCTTCTAGGATACTCTGCAGAGGCCAGAGTTAGACCGTCAATATTTGTTAAGCAAATGGTAAGAAGAGATGGTGTTGGCAAGAGCCATGAATTCTTGACTGTCCTGCTACTAGTGTACGTGTGTATGTGCAAGTTTGTGTGTGCATGTTTGTGTGCATATGTGTGTGTGTGCATGTGTGCCTCTTGAAACAAGTACATTTCAGTTAAGAGTGGTGAATATTCCATTATTTAAGTGCTAGTTGGGTAATCTTATCTCTATTGCTTTTGAAAACCCATAAAAACTTAGGCCTAGTGTTGCTACATCTTCTGATTGTAAGAGAAACTGGAAAGCCAGACTTTTCACTTGAAAAAGCTATGTGACATTAAAATTTAAATACTGAGAATGAGTCCAAGACTTGAAAAATGCTTGCTGAATAAAATACATTTGTGGGTCAGCTTCAGCCCCCAGGCCACAGCTTGCCATGTTCTCTGTAGTCTTTAGTCTTTTAACCTCTAGAGCTCTCACCTTTTCATCTAGAATTTTAGACAATCAATTTTGGACTAATTGAAGTCCAACTTCATCCTTAGCCGTCATGGATTATTTGAAGACAGTGCCTTTTTAATAGTGTAAACAGTGTACCATATCCAAATTTAAAAGGAACTTGTAAGTCTTGACAATGAGTGACCTCATCTTCCAGAAAGAACTATTGGTGATTATATCCAGAAGTGACATTGGAAAGTCTGAAGCTTGTCCATCCCTGTCTTTAAATGACAGATGAAATTTCCCCAGGGACAAATGACTCGCCCACAATCAGCAATCTGCCAGTGGCAGTGCTGGAGCTCAAACACAGGTTTTGATGTACATCCTTTCTCCTTGTCATCTAGCCTTAAAAATTCTATAGAGTAGGTCATTTCAACTCCTAGCTAGATCTAGCAAGGCCTGCAATCACCTCTGTACTGGGCTTTTCAATTACATGGACAAAAATATCCTGCCCTTGTCAATTTTCTTTTTGATTTAGCCACTTGGGTTAGGTTTCTGTCACTTGGAACCAAAATAATCTAATAGTGCTTCTTTTCCACATTCCTGATGTCTCACACTCTTTTCCAGACTAGAAAACCCATCCTTCTGTACGGTTACATACATCATGCTAATTTTTAAGGCCTTCCTTCATGAACTCTTTCCAGTATTACACACAGTCTTGATAGATTGCCTTCTTACTAGTCAACACTGTCCTACTCTCAGCTTCTTTGTCCTGTATGTAAGTTATCTTCCAAACTAGACCAGAAGCTCGCTCATTCAGGAGGTGTCTTTCTGTTCTGCCAACATGCCCGCAAGAGCACTGCATGCAATGAGCACCTGGCCACTCTGTTAGGATTTCGTTCTAACTTAGAACTCTCCTTACCAGTCCAGCTTCAGTTCCAGAGACAACTGGCCCCAAACCAAATACTGGTTCTTTCAGGATGGCAGCCTATTGCATATTGTACTTGCTTTTGCACGGAAAAGATCTCAGAATCATTTGACTATTATTACTTTACATGATCCCATTCTTTAGGAATGAAAGATTTTATTTCCTTTGTTCTTTGGTCCAGTTTTAGGAAATATCAGACTATTCCAGGTATACAATGAAGCAAGAACTTCCCTTATTACTTTTCCTATATTATGCTTTACCAGAAAGTCTCTGCTAGTACCAGGGCATAACAGTTCATTCTCATTGCACCAAAGATACTGGGGAAGAAAATGTCAAAAAGCACATTTAAATAATTATTTTCCTGATGAAGAAAGAAACACATAATTCTGTTTGAAGGAAATCTGTTTTAACGGTCACTTTGTTCTCTCAAAAGGTTAAAAAATTTTATTTTTTTAAATGCAAATCATATTTTGCAGTGAGAATGCAAGGCTTAAGAATTTGGAATAGTGGAGAAAATCAAATGCCTTAAAGTCTATCTGAATGGGTGAATCCCTATTATTGACTTAAACTACAGTCACATACATATACATAGCTAACCAGAGGTGGGTCCTCAATGTTATGAAAAGCAAGGCTTTTCAGTGATGCACCAACAAGGTCAAATAAGTCAAATGAATAAAGATGGAATATCTATGGCTAATGGTGACTCAGTGTTAGTCGTAATTTCAAGAAGACACAAGCTGAATCACATGAAAATGAGTAGCCTGATTGTATCACACATTTAGCCCAGTCATAATTCTCCTGAGCAAGACAGGAGTTGTTATGGAGACACAATTTCAGGATTGCCCCTTTTAATCATCTTATACATACACAGAAACACACACATACACACCTACATATGCACACAGAGATTCACTTTAGACTTTGTAATGCGGGCATTATGAGTGATTCCCGTCTAATTGAAAAATCCTATCAATTTAAATATTACTCAGGATTGTTTTCAGTGCCGCTTTTACATTCCCTCAGTAACATCTATAAGGAGCTAGTTCACATGAGGTAGCCACCCATCACCGCTACTACATAATTTAAAAACAGATGGTGTCGCTTTGCTCTGCCAACTTCTAGGTATTCACGCTACCATTCTGACAAAAGAAGAAAAAGAATTTTTAGAGGCCAAGGGCTGTTGTCATTTCTGAGTTGCTGAAACAACTCAGAAACAGTCTGGTGGAGAAATTTTTGTTTTGGGCATACATTATCATCCCTGCCGTGTTATATTTAGCTTCACAGCGATGCAAACAAAACATACCTATAAATGCTAAGATGTGTTTTGCAAGTAGTCTGTTTAAAGTCTCCTCTTTTAATTAGGAAGACTGTTGGAATGCTCAGGCACTCTTTTGCCCAGTAAAAGCAAAACCCAACTAATTAACCATCAAAATTATCCCAACAATGGCACTTTCTCACACTGCTCTTTCCAACTGTTCTCCTGGGACAAACCACCTTTCTGAGTTCAGCTTGAGCCACACAGAAAACCAGACTGTTGTCCGGTGTTCAGATTTGCCAGCTAACACCCCGTCTCTGCTTCAGAGTCTCTGTGAGGAAGGAACCTGAGCATCCATTACCCACGCTGTCTACTTGATGAGTTCCCTGAAGAAGAGGGACAGGCCTCTCTCGCGTCTGTGAGTTCATCTGGGGGTGAACTGTCAGGGTGCTAGGCTTCTGCTTTCCTCCTGGAATGCTTCTGGTCAGTAACTCCTACTGAGAAGACAGGACCGGAAATCAAGGCATGTCCCCACTGCCGCTTTTAGCTATGTAGCGCTTGAGGGAGATCACAAAGCTTCTGACTCTCTGTTTTCTCTTGGTAATTCGTGCACGGCGCTACACTACCGTAAGGTAATGGGGACATATGACGAGGAGCATGTGGGACCTATGTGCATAGTCTCAATCTTTCACTTCACCTAAACTGCTCTTTTTAAAAGCTATTTTTTAAAAACAATGTAAGTGGAGTGCCTTGCACGTAGTAGGTACTTGAGAAGTGGTAGCTGGCATGGTACAGACTATCTGGTTTCATAAGGTGCATTACACCCTGAACGACCTGATTCCCCTTCCCCATTTGAGCAATTCCTGCCCCCAACTCCCTCCTCCAAATCACTCCTTTATCTATATCATTTTCGTCTGGCTTTTTCTAATTCACCCATTTCTACTCTATGACAAGCTTATGTTTAGTTTGCAAATAATTTAAATTCCTCAAAGACTAATTTTAGCTCATTAATCCTATTTATTGGCTTTAAATGTCACTATAATGATTACACAATCTTTTTACTTTCAATAATCACTCATTTAAAAAAAAATCTGAGTTTTAAGCTTCCTATTTGGAGAAAAAAAAAAAAAAAAAAAGCAAAAGATTCTTTTCCAGAGCAATGAGAAAGCTTATTTTTGCTTACGATAAGTGGATATATATTCAGCCCCAGGGCAGCTCTTCCAGGATATATATTTAGCAATAGTTTGCTGCAATAACTAAAAATAGTTTGACCAAATGCCAATGTTATCAGTCCATTCTGGAGTTTCTCTGATGTTAAGGTCATGTGTAATAACAGACCCAACTTGCTCCTCAAACTCCAGCTTTGAATGCATCCAGGCAAAACACACAATCAGATCACAAGAACCCGGCCTCGTGGTGATCTTTCTCATGTGGCTAAAGGCTCGCTTGGAAGAACTGGGTCTCTGCAGGATTTTTTCTTCTTCTCCGTTCTAGTGCAGCACCTAAGCACTTACTTAAAAGGAAGAGCTATAGAGTCTCTGACTCAAAAACAAGTTATTTTTTCTTTGAGTCAAAACAGTTCTTACTGTCAAAGGGCAGTGCATCTCTGGTTAATGCTTTAATTAATTGGACATATTTTTGAGATGGAATTTGCTATTGCAGCAAAGACAAAATTATCATAATAATTCCAAACTGAAATTTGAATTGCCAGGCCTTGAGGACCCAATTTCCAGTTTAAAAAAAAAAAAAATTCACAAACTTTTACGGCTTTGAGGGTACTTTTAAGCTCCTGAAAACAAGGGCCGCTGCGAGGGGCGTAGGCCGGCCGGGGCTGAGGGGCACGGTGAACAGCCCACCTGCTGTCTTGCACATAGGAAATGAGAGCTGCTCTGAACAAAACCTATATCCAAGCTCTCCAGAGCTGAAGTGTATGGACAGCGCTGGGTGCCTTGTATACACATAAGGAAAACAAACAGAAATCTGTGCTAGCTCAAGATAAGGATGTAAAATAAATACGGAAAAAAATCTAACACTTTACTACGGCAACATATAATTCAGGCTTAACGGCAGCCGCTTAGAAATTTACTATTTTAAGAAACCAGTCTCACAGGCTCGGTGGGGTTAGAGTTGGCGCCTCGCATCGCCCCTCTGGGGGCTGGGGGCTTCTCTGACGGCCCAAGCCGGGCGGAGTCATTTCCTGGAACTGACTTTCCCCGCTCGCGCCCCACTGGGCTCTGGGCTCCTGACCGCTGCTCTGCGGGTCCCGGCCCCCGGGTCACCACCCCTCCTGTCCTCTCTCGGGCAGAAGAGCTGATGGAAACAGGCGCTTTTTTTTTTTTTTTTTTTTTTTTTAAGTACATCAAAGGCAGCCTGCTCGTAGCCGCCCTAGCCTTGCCCCAGCCTCAGACACAAAAAGCTTTTGATGCCTGTAATTGCGAGGCTTTTTGAGGCTGCGCTCGGTCAAGCCCGCAGCAGCCGAGGGCCTCTGCACGCCGCGAGGTCACCTTGGGAAGGGCAGAGGGTCACAGGGAGGGCGAGGGAGGTGGTGACCCAGGCCGAAGGAGCACAGGGCGCGCCCCGGATCTGGGGTCTGTGGGGAGGGGGAAGGTGGATCGCAGAGTAGGGCGGCCAGGGAGAAGCAAGCGGCGCCCCAGGGCCCGCAGGCGACCTCAGTGGGCGATCGGCTGGCGGGGCAGGAGGCGGGCGCCCTTCGCGGAGCCGCAGACTCCCGGCGCTCCGCTTCCGCG